>NC_052058.2:47935491-48236741 GCF_903992535.2 Arvicola amphibius
CTTTGTTTCTTGAGGTTTATTCCTGTCTCTGGTGTTTACTGCCTTGGTTAGACCCTGGGATGTTCAGTGTGCCAGCACTAGAAGCAGATATGCTCTTTATGGTCTTTTACGGTCAAGCTATACAAGTTTGGAATAAAAAAGAAGATCATGTATGATCGGCTTCTCATAAGTGATATCTGGTTAAGAATGATGGCTCATTTTGTTTTGCTTGCTGAAGGTACTGGTGCGGGGTATGAATGGTTGTCATTTTATCCCATTATTTATTATAGATGCTTTCCCACTTATTTTTAATCTATCTGTTCATTTTTTTTAAAAACCCCTTTGAAAATATCTTGAATTCACCAATACATTTTGGTACTACTTAATTAGTGTTACACTGCTAGGATAAAGCTTATTTTCTCATAATATGTAACTCCTTTTATACTAGATTTTGTTGGATGGAATTTACTCATGTTTTTAAAATATATAAGACTAGTCTGTACATGGCAATTCTGGTGCTAACATCCTCCTTTTAATTAAGTTTGTGCTCTTCTTGTTGTACTGTTTCGATGTAGCCTCAGTGAGAGTTTGGGGAGCCCAGGCTCTTGGAAGGCTCGCTCTCTCCTACTCATGTCTTGGTAATCGCTGCTGTGTGGGATTTGTTCTTTCTAGATCACTACATACATGGAGTTGATCTTCTCGATGAGGTTACAATGCTGTCGTTGTCACTTGCTGTTGAAGAGGCATATTCAGGAGAGTCTTCCAGTGAGACTATGGCTAAATTTCAGCTTGCAAGTGTAAGTGGCTTAGAATAGAGACGGGCACACACCACGCAAACATCGTCTACTGCCTGCGCTTAAAGTTTATTAACAAAATGTTGTACGTAAACAGTCTCAAATCCTCACTTCATTTCCTTTTAAATGTATTTATTTCTAGCTTTTTAATCAGTGTGTTCAAGATACACAGAAGTACACTCTCACCAGGTCCTGGCTGGAGCTATCGTTCAGCTACACAAACCAGCAGCTTGTGGACAGTCTTCTGTAGGCGGAGACTCCTCTTTCGTTTCCCCATTGTTCAGACCCGAATAATCACACAGAAACTGTATTAATTACAACACTGTTTGGTCAATGACTCAGGCTTGTTTCGAGCTAGCTCTTACATCTTGAATCATGCCATTTCTATTAATCTGCGTATCACCATGAGGCTGTGGTTTACTGGTAAGGGTTCTCGGTGTCTGTCCCCTTCTGCAGCTGCCCGGCATCTCATCTCCACCTACTCTCTCTCTCTATATAGCTCTGTTCACATTTCCGCCTTGACTTTGCTCTGCTAGGCTATTGGCCGAAGCAGCTTCTTTATTAACCAATGGTAATAAACCATATTCACAGCATAGAGAGGAATCCCACCTCAGCCTTCTACCACTTACTCCTACATTTACATATGTAAATTTCAGATGTTTAATTTATAATTAGCTTGTATAAATAATTTATGAGTGGTAAGAACCTAAAAGGACAAGCTTAAACAGATCATTCTCACATGCACTGAAACTGTACAAATAGGAGATCTTGTTCCTTCCTATTTATCCCTTATCTAAATTGGTTTCTTCATTGTTAGTGTTCACTCCAAGTCTCCATTTCTCCCTGTCAAGATAACGTGTCATGGTGGAGTCCAGGCTGGTCGTGAACTCCTGATGCTCCTGCCTCTGTCTCCTCAGAGCTGGGGCTGTAGAATTATGTCACCTCCCTGGATATCACCATTGTATCTTTCCTTAGGCCAGGTCTGTTTACTGTTAACTCTTTCTATCTTTGCTTCCTTTTCATCCTTTCTGTTTTCATCTGTGACTTACCTGTATTTTAGTGGTTTTATCAATTTTATTTTCCACCTAGATTTTAAAACTGAAAGCCAAGTTTGTTTCTGAACTTCAATAAATGCAGATTGGGCTATGACATTTTTAGGGGATGTTCACCCGTGAGGAAAGCCCTTAATGTCACACTTCCCAGAAGTGTGGCTGACCATCTGCACGATGCAGTGGTGTAAAGCTTGTGGGTGTAACCAACCATGATCTGATTTGACTTAAGGTCCACTCCATGAGATGGAGCCTGTATCCAACACTGCTTGCGTTGGCGAGAACCTGAGACTGGATGGGGGGAAGCCAAATACCACTGTTCTGTTAAAGTAATATAGCCCAGTCTTATATCCTAGACCGTGTCTCACAACAACAACAACAAAACCCTTACAAACAAAACCCAAGAACCACAATCTAAAATCAAATTAAAGTGTGGGAAGCAAATGAGAACAAGAAGCCAGAAAGAACTACAGCACAGCCTAAAAAAGAAAGAGGGAACAGGAGGGACCCCAGTAAAACCAGAAGAAAGCAGTGTGGAATGGCAGTGACTTTGGGCCCCGGGGCTGATCTCCTGTAGTCTCAATGGACTTGCTCACTCAGAACTCTCCTGAGTGAGGTCAGAGCTTGACAGTAGCCCTGGAGATTCTTTGTGTCTTTTTGGCATTTTTTCTGCATTTTTCATCTTACACTAGATCCCATCAATAGTGTGGCTGATGCTAGCTGACACGGACTATACATCTCTCTAGGCTGTAAGCCCCTTCTTCCCTACGTCTGTTTTCCCAGAACACAGAGTAAAGAGCATAAATTATGTTCTTGGTAATTTTTAAAAAAATATTTATTCATTTTTTATGTGCATTGGTGTTTTGCCTGCATACGCATGCCTATATAAGAATTTTAGGAACTGGAGTTATAGACAGTTGTGAGCCACCACATGGGCGCTGGGAACTGAACCCAGGTCTTCTGGAAGAACAATTAGTGCTCCCAAACTCTGAGCCATCTCTGCAATCCTGTTCTTGGTCATTCTAAGCAGTTATGGGTGTGTTTGCATCAGGAGGAGTAGAGACCAGTCAATGTATTTTGCTACAGAATTTCTTACCAGTCTTCAGTCCTTGATCTCAAGACCAAATTATAATAACAGCTAAACTCTCACTTATTTAAACAATGTAAGATATTAGGAATTAAAATTAGAAAATGTTACCGCAGAAGCCCATGCCTGCTACTAATCTTGAGTGACAGTTTGATTACATGTCAAGTAGCTCTGGAAATCTCTATATATTCATGGCAGGCAGTGAACAAGGCAGATGGCTTCTTTGTTTTATATGTATATTGTAATAGATAGATAGATAGATAGATAGATAGATAGATAACTTGATTTTTGTGATCTCCTGGAAAGACTGTGGAGATACAACCCAAAGGGTTCTCAGACCACACTTTGAGACTTATTAAATGAAGCTAGCTTAGTTACACAAGAAACCAGTTGTTGTTTGAGTCAAGTGTCTGCTCTACAACCATCTCCAAAGATTTTATGTGCTGTAGGCATCCTGGGTAGGACAGATCAGTCTGGAAATGGAACAGATTTGAGCAGGGGGAATACAGCAAGGTGAGAATGCCACGTGTTACTGTTAGGGTGTGCCTGTCCTTGAGTAAGAGCCTGCTGACATTCTGATGAAGAACAGAGTGCAGTAATTTCCCCCTTCTAGAATGCACATGCTAGGGACACTTGGAGCCATGCGAAATTTGACCAATGAAAACACAACCGCAGAGCTGTTGCATATGCACGTATATATGTATATACATATGTACATACTTGTGTGTGTGTATACCCTACAGGAATAACATGGAGTATCCAAAGAGAAAGGGAGGTGTTCCCTTTCAACCTCTGTATGACTCCCGTAAGAACAGCACTGGGATCTAATACACATAATCAGATACATACTCGTCATGGACAATAGTGGGGCCATCCCGGGTTAAGGCCTCTTCCTTGATGACGTTGATCAGCTCAAAGGTACTGCTTATGGGGGCATCTGGGTTAGGCCACTTGGGGCACTGAAAGTGCCGAACTTCTAGTACATAGTCATCCTGCAAGCAACAAAAGAGAATCATAGCTCCTCTCCTCCGGTATTTCCTATGTCTATAACCAAACGGCTGGAGCCTGCTCCCTAGAAAGCATCTATTACAGGAAACAGTGTTCAGTTGCCCAAACTGCACGAGACCCACCGGTCATCAAAACACAGCACACCAGTCAACAGTAGGCAAACAGAACAAAATAAAAACCCTGTCAGAGATGTTTGGCCCCACTACTCTAACTTTGACTCATAATAGAAAAGAAAGAAGGGAGGGCTTAGGTATCATTTAAACTGCTGACACACACAGAATGTCTCTTATCCTTCTAGGAAGAGAGCTATTGTATATGAAAATAGTGTTTATTAAGGTGTCATGTTGTCTTCTTAACACACTGCGAGACTCTGGTTCTGATGTCAAAGCAAACAGCATTTCTCTGCTGCATTGAATATTATCTTATACACTGTCTTTATCATGAAGCCCGAAGACCTCCTTGTGTGCATGCTGAGCCAGAGTCTGCTACATTTCAGCTTCCCAATTGGAAAAGGCAAATATTTGAAGGAAGGAAAAACAGAAATGCACATATTTAAAGTCAGTCTTGCTCAAACAGCAGAGCTTCTCTCAAAGGCGGCAAAATGACTTTATTATATTATTACTGAAAAGAGGATATGGGGCCCACATTGGAAATGTGGGTTAAGTTACCTGCGTAGCTTCAAGGATAAAGTCATGGATGATGATCTGTTCTTCGTTAGAGAGGCACAGCCTGTCTTTGCTGATAAGGGTGACAGTGAAGGCCTCACAGTTCATGGATTCTTCTCGACTTGGCCAGTACACAAACTCGTCCTCGGCCTTTGGGGACCAGGAAAATAAATTATCTTACAGTGTTATCAAATATCTGCTTCTCAGTTTTCTTGCAAACCAACCCATCACGTTTGCCATCTTCCAAACCACTCAACTTACCTTTTAAATTGATTTCATAGAATGAATCCTCCATCTGGCCGGTTTCAATGTTACTGCCGTCTATCACAAATCGCACTTTGGTAATAGCCATTTCATAGCGTCTTTCTCTCATCATAGCAACCCCAACTCTGCTCTGCGGAGGGGGCAGGACCTCCCAGCGTATGACAGCCATGGCCAAACCACTACAGTGCATTTCGTTTTGTTATTCACACTTGATGTTACATCATTAGTAATGATGTTTAAAACATGTTTTGTGTATTTTTGAAATATAATACACGTTATAGAAGAGATAGTAAAGTTTACCAAAGTAATGAACAGATTATCAATTTTCATATATATATATACACATTTATATGAAAATATATATGTAAAAATATATTATGTATTACTTTTGTGGCAACGGCTATAATATCATTTACCATAAATGCTAAGTATACTATAATTTTATTTTTATAATTCTTAGATGGTACATGAACTCTAGATGTCTTCATTCTATACAAATCTGTGGTTTGTGTCCTTCAACCTACCCCTGCTCCTGATTATCATCTCGTTAGCTCCCTATCTTTTGTGCTTTCTTAGTAGGATTGTAGAATGTTTTCTTCCTGTGTAGGAAGCCTGTGTAGGCTTGTTTAACTTAGCTCAGTGCTCTTAGAGCTCAATCTGCCATAAAAACTAGACCTCACTCTTTCTCACGGCCAGAAAATGTGCCCCTGTATAGACACTGATGATGTTTCTCTATTTTGGCTGTGGTGCACAACACTACAAAAAACACTGGGGTACAGACATGATGCTTATCTTTTGGGGGGGAGTGATGCCCAGCATGTGTTTTATAGTTCTTTAGTAACTTGAATAGCGTTTTCTGTATGGTTGTATTAGTCTACAGTTCAATGTATAGTGAGTTGTCTTTCTTTCCTTTTTCTTTAAAGACAGATATAGACCTTAAACATGCTGTAGACTAGGCATTTAACGTGCATTCATTTTCCTACCTCTGCCTTCCCAGTGCTGGGTTTACAACTAAGTTGTATGACACCAGGAAGAGTTACTATTCTTCCTTACCAACATTTGTTATTCATTTTTTTAAGTCACCCCATTTGATAGGAGGTGTTATTTTATACAAGAATTAATAATAACACTGAGTATCTTTGTACATACCTGCTTATCATTTATGTCATACTTGAAAACATGTTTTTGCCCACTTTTTAGAGATCTTTATAAGTTTTGGGTGATAGCCACTAGATATGGGATTTGTACCATCTGTCTTGACAAATGAGGACACACTCAGAGATGTCCATAGATTGTCTAAATCATGCTGCTGATAAAGGGTACGAGACTGCACCTTTTGGATAGGAAGCTGTGCACACATAGCAGGTAGGCCCTTGGTAAAAGGCATTTTATCAGACAAGCTACCCTGGTGGTGTCAGATTCAAGAGGGGGTAACACATTCAGCTCTGGAACATGCAAGCTTTACGTGTTCATCTATTTTAAGTTTAAAAATAGAAATTCAGGCTTGGCACTTGAATTCTATCCCTAAAAATGATGGTTTCCTAAGAAAAACCTAATGGAGGAGACTATGAAATGTGATTACGAGGCTTTATCCTCTTCCTCCTTTTTCTAATGAGCTCAACTGAGAAACTCCCACTTGCCTGCAGGAAGAAGGTTTGCATGGGTATCTTACTCAGAGTGCCTACTTACTATCCCAGAAGTCAGGAGTAATATTCACAACCAAGAAGACTTTGTTTGGGCTCACATTGATGCATCAGAAATGAGCCAGCAGTCCAATGAGACTTATCACCCCTTCAAGCTTCAATATAGATTATTGCCAAGTACATTCTTATTTTTAAAGCTCAGCATAAGGGGAAGCAGATTAGCAATTGGGTTTAGTCTATACAAAAGAAGTCTGAACAACTGTGAATTTTCTTATGCTTTGTTCGAGGAAATGGAAGTATGACCCTGTAAACGGATTCAGGATATATAGTTAAGATGAACAAAACATCAGAATTCAACCAATATGCAGAGATTAATTTATTAGTATTCTATTCCCCATGCCTTCATACCTCTGAAAAAACAAGCCTGTACTATCAAAAGACAGAATAGGAATAACTGATGATATAGTTTGTTTAAAGGTATCAAAGAGATCACAGGACGGAAAAAAAACCCTCCCAAATACAGACATTGAATTAGGAGTAGTCATCTTGAGAGATTGACAATTAAATTCACCTTTGCCCAGAGGGAACTTGAGCTTGCTACACAGCACCAAGGATGACCTTGAACCCCGGGTCCTCCCAGTCTCTCCCTCCCCAAGTACTGAGACTACAGGCATATGTCACAGACAGTTTTATGTGGTATTGGGAATTAAACCCAGGCTGCAAACATGCTAGGCAAGCACTCTATCAACTGAACTCCAGTCTCAGATCCAAGAGCGACTTCTTATTTCAACAGGCGTGTGTGTGTGTGTGTGTGTGTGTGTGTGTGTGTGTGTACTTATACATACACTATTTGTTAGATTGCGACACATCCCTTAACAATGGCAATTCAGTATCCAGTAGTAATATAACTAATTTTTCTGGATTTTTGGCTGCTCTATCCCCAGTAATGGCTACCATGAAAGATGTTTATTGATCACCTGACATTCTTTAACTGACAACTTCCTGGCTCCCACCATCAATGGCTAACTTTGGGCCCAAAAGGAAAATCCCACCTCTTTCTCTACCCCTCCCTTCTGGCCTGTACCTACCCCCAGTTTGTAAGATTAAGACAGGCTGACTCTCACAGAGACCCTCTTCGCAGGTTCCCTCCAAATAAAGACCCACAGAGTCTTACGCTGCTTGCTCTATTGTCCATATTGTCCTCACTGATACATTTATTTATTATTATAGCTTTTTTCAGATAGCACCTCATGGAGTACAGGCTAGACTTTGTAGCTGTGGTAACCTTGAAGTCTTGATCGATCTGTTTCTATATCACAAGTTCTAGAGATAACCTAGATATAAATATATAATACGATCTAGATATAAAGATATGAGTATCTAGACCTCAAGATATGAACATCTAGATATAAAAGTATAAGATTATCTAGATATAAAAGAATTGATAATACTGTTTTTTAATTAGATTAGTGACTTATAAGTCAATTAAAAATTGGAGTGTTGTATAGTTACAGTGCTAGTAAAAACACAGCAAAATGATGTCAACTTCAGGTAGTCTTGTAGCCTGGCTGCAGAGGGATCCTGAGATGCCATGGTCTACATCAGTCATTGGATTCTATCTGGTGAACATGGTTCTCTTTGTTGGGTCTAACTGTTCTCTAGGTTTCTCACACAAATAAGCCCTGGGAGGAATCTTGGTGGTGAGTGGCCTCTGTTAACTGACTATAACAAAATACTGGCTCACCCAGGAAATGAACGTTTCAACCCTAAACGCCTTCCATTTCCATAGCCATTCAGAGCCTTCCATTTCCATAGCCATTCAGAACGGGCCGCTGCTGCCAGCTAATCGGAACGCTTGCACTTCAGCTTAAGCTTCTCAACCTTGCTGCCATCCCGTCCTACAGCAGCAGCCTTGGGTCCTGAAACTACAGCATAGATGTTCCTACTGGCTGGGCACACGGCCAAATATTGTCATCCAGGCTAGGGGTTCAAGCACAGGCTGTTCTTCCTTAATTAGAAACTTTTGTCTAATCTTGTAGGCTCCATGTTCACAGAATACCTTTTTAAAGATGCACCTAATTCTGAAACATATATATGCATGAGATATAAACAGAAACATGGAATTCTGTTTTTAAATGTGCTTTTCCCCAATCTCCTATGCAGAATCTTAACAGAGAATGACTAAGGGACGGAAAAAACTAGTGGCTTAAACCCTCTCCATAGGATGGGTCTAAGCAGCCTCTGCTGGATCGTCTCTGCTGTGGGCCTGACTGCGGAGGAAACACTACTGCACTTAGTTGAGAGGCAGCGCTCTGATGTGGTATGACGGGACCAACAGTAAAATGATAAGAAGCATGGACTTTGAACAGGCAGATGACTTAGGGACAAATCCGAGTCTAATTATTATTGCATGCTCTTGGACAGGGTCATTCCTTCCGTTTCTCCAGCTATTAAATAACATAATTCATGTAAGGTAAACACAGTCACATATGCCGTACGTGAAGCAAGTTACCCATTTTCTGAAAGTACCATGCACTGGCTAAGAAGTCAGTGTGAAGTCATATGAAGGAGTTTCCTAAAAAGATGTTTTCAAAGCCTTTATCCAGTACAGCGTGGTCGAAGAGCAGTATAAACAGCACTGGAGAATCAAGATGCCCTTCTTAGCATACGCAGACACACAGCATCCCATGGCAAGGTATGACAGTAACGCATGTTTGTGGCTTTGTGGGCTTGCTGACAGGTGGCAGATGTGTCCCTACTCACCAGGCTCTGGTTGTCTGGCAGCATGACGATGATCTGTGCGTTGTGATCCCAAATCATCCTCCAGAAATCTTTCGTCGTGTGCGGCAGAGGGTGCTGGGTTATAATGAATTCATTGCTTCTGTAGTAGCCCTTCAGTGAGGGAGAGGGAGGAGCAGTGACTGCGGATGTTATCGCTAGCACTTTGGGGTGGTAAAATACGTTCATGCAACAAGGCAGCATTATTTTGGCTACACTAAAAAAACGGAGAGAGGCATTCGGTCCATGTGGCTAATTTTAAGTTGTACTTCTGTGAATATTATGCAGACAATTTTCTCTCCACATGCAATTCACTTCCAAGCTGCCCCTGCTGTTTTTACTTAACAGCAATTTCAACATTTATTTAAAGGCTAGTAGGGCGAATTAACAATAAAATTAATTCCTTAAGAAGCCTTTTGCTTAATTTAGATTTTTTTTTGTATTCCCACCCTTTAGGCATCTTTTGTTAAAAGTTCCAAGCAAAGAAATTTCTGTACTTTTGATATTACACATTGAGAAATTACTTCGAAAAATGAAATCAGTCCCAGGGGTGGTATGTACTCCTTCATCGTAAATACAGCCAATTAAGCTGAAAGGTGTTAACGGTTGACTCTCACCATGATGTAAGAAGCATTAATGTAATCTGTTCCTTTCATTCCGGGCAATGGTGCAAGTCCCACTCGAGCGCGCTCGGCTTATCATATGGAAAGAAACAATAACAGCACATTTGCCTGATTGTTCAAAGGAAACCGCAATTCTTCCTAGGATCTACTCTGGTGAATGGCATGACTCCCCAGCTCCTTGCTACGACTGATGTATTTAAACAAGCTTAAGTGTTATCTGGTAAGGAGGGTATAAAATGAAATTTTCCCTGGGGACTCGGGTCAGACACTATAGGATAAGAATTGAACTGTAGGAAAGGCTTTCATAGCCTATTAGGGCATAAACATGGAAAAAGCGTTTCTGATAACCTGACCCTGGTTTTTGATGCTGCTACAGCTACGCCAATATACTGAACTTTGCTCTTCTCTCTCAACATCTTAGTGTCCTCTGCATGAAGGGTGTAGAGAGCAGTGACCCTTTTCAATAGAGATACCAATATTCAATATCCAACGGTCAATAAATGCCCGTGTTTATGGGGTTTACAAAGTATTCCCTGCTAAGTCCTAGTTATGCATACAAGCGTCACCACAGACCAATAGGGCCCAGCTCTCAATAGTTAATTTAATGATACAGTTCTATTGAGTCCAATTAGTCCAGATTAATCGAAGACCCAAAGTCTTAATGCCACAGGGATACTAGCTTTCTCATCGCTTTCTCAAGTTGAAATATGGTGGCATTTTGAGGAAACTCAAAACTAGGTTTCATGTCAGATAGATCAAGTGACCTGCCGGTGTCTAAAGTCACTGCTTCTACGTGCCTTTCATCGGACTGATGACACCACATCTTGCACAATACGTGAATCTAGTTTTAAAATGTCTGCTCACTGAATGAACCGCGAAGCTAATGTCTCACCTGGGACGACGGAAGAGTTCCTGTTCTTCTCCTTGTTACACTCCTTCTGGGCACTGAAGCATTCCACATATTTTGCATTACACTGAGTGATGAGCTGGGAAGGAGCAGCATTTGGGGCATTAGTCCAAGGGACAATTGCTAGTGCCTGCTTGAAACTTTGAAAGACTGTATCAATCACCATCCAGACTATTAGGCAATAAGTATTTTTGTACCCCAAAGAACATTTTGTTGCACTCATGGGCCTTCTCTTGCTGGCTTGGCTGTGTCCTTAACTTGTGTCTGCTGGCAGACCCTAGGGGTCTGGAATGAAGGTACTGTGCATGGGGTATTTACTGAACACTGTGACTTTTCTGTTGATGGCACTGCTATTGGGAATTTTGTCTACAATTCTTCAATAGCATATATGAGTCAAATCTATACTGTAATATTACTTAATTTAAGATATAATCATACCTCTTGAAGATAAAGACTTGAACTGATTCTCTGCACATTTCTGTCGATGGCAGGCTTTTAACCTTACACCACAGAAGTGTTTCGCTTCCTGTTTATGAAAATAGGCTGAGCAGATTTCTGTGTTCTGTTCTGTTTTTCAACTCTTTGACATTTTTATACATGTCTATAATATATTTTGGTCATTTTCACACCTTACAACCTTCTTACCATCCTCCCCGTGCTGCTGAATCTTTTCTTTGTCACAACAAATTCCCCTACTAGTGTGATTAATTAGTATTACTCGCACAGGCATGAGTGGAAGGTTATTTAAGCTTCACCAGTGACAACGCCACTGAAGAAAACATCAGAGCCGGTAAGTGTATGTATTACATGGTGGTGTTACATTGTATTAATACAATGTTACCATTGTATTACATGGCGTGATCAGCAGAAAGGAAAGCAGGCATTCTATCTGCATAAAACACATGAGAACAATCTCTCCAGGTGCTTTACTGCCACTGTACTGGGCTGTAGACGGTCTTTTCATTTTTTGAGTTTCTGCAAAATGGCTAGTGTCTTAAAAGAGCCAACTGCCTGGCTTCTTTCCAAGTTTTGAAACTTTCTTCTGGGAGATCTTTTAAAAGTGTATACAAAGAAACAACAGATCAAGAGCTAATGTCTGGGAGCAGTCTGTCTGTTACTTGGGTATCTTTTGGCACATATAATTAGATATCTTAGGGACAGGAATCATGGCACGATGGTATTTTTACATATCTTTTGTGCATGAAACAATGATTTCATGGTATGGAACTCCCCTTTATGACATCACGGAGGCCATCACAAAGGCTTAGATTCTGAAGCATTTTGGAGTTTAGATTCTTAATGTAGGTATGCTTATTATTCTCTGATTATTTATTCTGGCCCTTATGTAAATAGGTTTTCATTTGTGTCGAGATAGCCAAAATGAGATGAAATCTGTCCCCTTCTGTTTTCCCATTCAAACTTTCCCTAAACTCTGGAATCTTCAAATACACCAGAAATAAAAAACAAAGGAAAATTTAAAAAATAATTTTGGTCTGCCATGCTTTGTGATACCCACTTTTCACATTTAAAGTAACACCGTGCCGTCTAATTACCTCCAGTGGTTTCACAGTTGTTAGGCTGTTTAGAGGAGAACAGGAAATTTGAAATTGGTGTTGTGATTGAACTCAGTAAAAATTGATTTGTTTTTCATTTCATACCACTTCGTATAATTCTTTTGGCTGTCCCATTTCTCCAGCGGAGATTCCAATGAGGGTTTCAGAGTCTAGGGCAAATTTTCCCGTGAAAACCTGAACTGCAGCCATCTCTTCCATTCTGCTATGGAGTGAGGAGATTGTGTGCAGAACATTGTGCAAAAACTAGAAAGGCAGCCGGGTGGTAGTGGCGCACGCCTTTAATCCCAGCACTCGGGAGGCAGAGGCAGGCGGATCTCTGAGTTCGAGGCCAGCCTGGTCTACAAGAGCTAGTTCCAGGACAGGCTCTAGAAACTACAGGGAAACCCTGTCTCGAAAAATCAAAAAAAAAAAAACAAAAAACAAAACAAAACAAAAAAAAAACAAAAAAACAAAAAAACTAGAAAGGCAGGGAGGGGCTAGGAAAGGGGGAAGTGCTCAGGCGATGGGAAGACCGTGTTGGAAAGTGACAGTCAATGACTTCAGTAGTCTTTTTTTTTTTTTCCTCATGGTTTATTTTTTTTTTATATTTAAAAAGACTTCAGTAGTCTTATTCCCCTTCAACTACCCATGAGTCTCAACAAGCACTGGACCTTGTGTTCCATTACAAAGAGTGAAGCTTATCTCGACTACGTAGCAACTCCTTTAGGTTTCCTGATGGCCTTCTGATTTCCCATAGACGCCTATTCTGATCACAATATGTACCCAGATAGTCACTCCTCTCTTACCCACTTTCTCTTTCTGATAGGTTCTCACTTTACAGTACCAGCTGATCTTGATCTTGTGATCCTCCTGCCTCAGCCTGAGTGCTGGGATTACTCCCGGTTCACACAACCATTCTCAATAAAAGTACTACTGAATACTTCTGAGGGGGGAAGCACAGTGTTTTGGGGGCCAGAAAACTGACTGGAAATCTTAGGTCAACAGGCTAGAGGATGGTATCTACGTTCAGATAAAGTCATCAACAGCTCAGAAGAAGATAAAACACTGTGCCACATCTGCTTGAACATCAGCACACACGCACGGTCCAGACTTCCTTTCACATTACACTACAGAGTGAAAACAGTAGTCTATTTCAGCATCTGCATAGATATAGAGAAGACATAACCCAGATTCAGGGCATTTTCCACCAATTCCCCGTCTTTGCTAAAAGCACCATGCAGAGCCTCACCTTGAACTGCTTTTCCAGCCGTGTCCTCCCTCCTACTCCGGGTATGAGGATGCTGTTCACGTAGCTGTGCAGCTGATTTGAAGACACTTCCGTCTCCTTTCCGAGAATGGCTTCCAACAAGGCATCATGGATGAAGATGTACTGTTCCTGCAAGGACGAGGTGTGGCGGTCATGGAGGGGATCTGCTCGGGGACAGCTACCATTCCTAAGGTTGACTTGAGCTCAACACTTCCCTGAACAGGAATCTACAGTGCATTTCTCTGGTGGTGTCGCTAGATGGTGACCCCAATATTCGCTTGCTGATAAGCTATCATTTACTTTTAGCTCTGTCTTTCTCCACCCTGTCTAGACCAGGTGGTTTGATAATTAGCACACAGCTGCAAACACATGTTCACTAAAGGGCTTAAGATCCAACTTTTCCCACGTGTTTGCCAGAGAGTAAGCTTAACTCCCTGGGATCAGGAGCATGACTTGACCTAACTGGAGCTGACCCTGGTGTCTAGACAGTAAGACGGCGAGGGAAAGCTATGGTTCAGAAAGAGCTTCATCTCCAGAAATCTCAAGCACAAGCCCGTGTATTCCTTCAAGTTCTAAGGGAATGCATCTTTCTCTTCAGCTCGCTCTGACCTGTGCTGGGACGTTCCGACGGCCACACTTCTTACCTCAGTCTGGACAAGATAGTAACGCTGTGTGACCGCCACTCCTTACCTCAGTCTGGACGAGGTAGTTACGCTGAGTCCTGATGTGCTTCAGGAATCCCAGGACATTGACTGTACTTTTGTCTTTTATCTGCTGCAGCATGCTGTCTATGACAATGTAGGTGCCTGTCCTGCCCACGCCGGCGCTGGAAGAGACAAAGGCACTCAGCTGGTGCTTTCAACCATTGGCTGAAAGAATTAAAAAACGTAAAAGCGCCCATGCTAAGAGATAGCCCACTTTCCTGATCGCCTACGAGAAATGAGCTAGGCTATTCTATTCATATAGATATCGCCCGAACACTTTGCACCATCTAGCCTCAATGAAGAGCACAGAATGCCTTTTACTCTATGAGGACAAATGGGACACAGGGGCCACCTCAGCTTTCCCTGCAGTTCTAACCAAGGGATGGAGCTGGAGGCACCTGCCAGCAGCCATCTTCACCCACGATGCAGTCAGCTGAGGCCTGGGCAGGCAGCCATTCATTGCATTTTGTTTTATGGCTCTTACTGAATCTGGAAACTTACCCTCTGACTAAAATCCCTTTTTCCGTACAACCTTCTCTGCCTGCCTCTGCTTCATGCAACTAATGTCAGCAGTAGAAAACTCTATGATGGGCTATTTTCCTTTTAGTAAAGGAGAATGCTATGCCCAGAAAATTTAGCTTCCTGTAGTTATTTTCCTAATTCATATTTTAAAAGATAGCCAAGAAGATCTGGAATCTGTATTGCCGAATGGCAAGCCTGTTTTGGCAGGATGCCTCCAGGAGGTTCCTCATCTAGCACAGTACCCAGGCAGTTTGGCAGACAGTTTTCTCATTGGTAGTTGCAACATGGACTAGCAAAAAGGTAGCGTTCTTATAAGGCTTTAAACATGGGATGTGTCTCAGCTCCTGCAAATGTCTTGTTTTGTTAAAGCATACTATAAGAAGAGCCCCACAGAAATGCTTAGCAAATGCTGTGAAGCTATGCAATATTAGCCACAGAATAAGTAACTTGAATACTAAAATAGAGGAAACCATGGTTGCACTTTTATAACACACGAAACAGACAATGAAGACATTTAAACAACCATCCAAAGTTGTTTTAGTTTGTTCAGAGAAAACACAATTTTTTTCAAGAGTTTTTGTTCAGAGAAAATTCTAGCTTGTTCAGAGAAAGACAATTTTTTTAAAGAGTTGTTAAGAGAAAATACAAACTTTGTCAAGCGTTTTTGTAAGAGGTCATTTATGTAGCACATATAAGTTAGAAAATTGAAAGAACGTTTTATCCATGTCATAAATACATGCCATGGAACCTTCTCATTTATATTCCAATTTTCTTAGGCGGAGCCCACAGTTTCCCTACATTTGTAGGAGCTTACCAAGAACATTTCATAAAAATTAGATATTAAGTCAGTCAGTTTTTCCTCAAAGCTACATAGTTCTTTTTTTGACTTCTTTTTCAGATAATGCTTCCGTGTGACGAAATTATAGTTATTCATAATTGCACTGCACTTCCCCACTGCCATGTTCATAGAGGACATGGGCCACACAAACTCCCTCTATGCTTTGTTCGAGCACAGGTGCAGTTCACAGGGCTCTAATCACCAGCTTCATCTCACCCTGCACGCTGGCCCTGTCTGTGTAGCGCACCAGCATGGGGCCCACACCCCGACTCTGCACGCTGGCCCTACCTGCAGTGCACCAGCACGGGGCCCACACCCCCACTCTGCACGCTGGCCCTACCTGCAGTGCACCAGCACGGGGCCCACACCCCCACTCTGCATGCTGGCCCTACCTGCAGTGCACCAGCACGGGGCCCACACCCCCACTCTGCATGCTGGCCCTACCTGCAGTGCACCAGCACGGGGCCCACACCCCCACTCTGCACGCTGGCCCTGTCTGCAGCGCACCGGCACGGGGCCCACACCCCCACTCTGCACGCTGGCCCTACCTGCAGTGCACCAGCACGGGGCCCATGTCTGGTACCCGCGCTGCTGATGATCTCCGCACAAAGGTCAGGACCGGGAGGGTGTACTCAGGGACTCCCATGTCAGGCCACTGTGTGTAGTGGTACTGAATCACCGTCCTCTCATTCTGACGACCCTTGGGGTTCCCCTTCTGGCCCTGGAGGAAAGTGTAAAAAGACACCTTGAAGCCTGAGGGTTAGCATCTGGTTGAGAATAGTACAAAGCTGTCAGGAAACATGACCTTGGATCTCAGTTCTTAAATTATTTCCTGTCTGTGACCGACTTCCATGTTGCATGGCCACATCCACAGCGCTCAGAAGAGAAGAATAAAATCACTCCGAGAATGAACGTTTAACAACACCAGGCTTTTGGACTTAGAACAATACAGAGCTCTTTGAACTCTCCCACAAAGCCTGCTTTTTCGGACTTGCTGCCCAACAGTCTGCTTTGCTTTCATCTGCCATTCCCATTTCTTCCTTACACTCAGTCTGGATACCCTGAACCAGGGTTCCTTACTGCCACCCATTCTAGAAGAATCGAGGGGAAGCCGGAGGTGTGGACAGAGCCTGGGTCCAGCCTCCCTGCTCTGTCACTCTCTCCAATAGGTGACGTCTATTCAGTGGGTTTCCATTTCGGAGCCAACTTTTTCCAATCTCACCAATCCAAGTGGACGACTTGGTACACACTGGTCAAACACATAGCACCCTCAGTTCCTACTGCTTTCTCTTACTTAAGCTATTATCAAAGCAGGGTAACTGGGCCTGTTTAAGTACGTGATGGATGCCTAGGAGCTCTCTAAATTTTAGAATGATTATTGATTGGCTTGAATCACCCAGAAGAAGCTCAACAATAAAGATCATGTACTGCTGCTGATTTAAAATAGTGCCTAGCGCTAATCATAGCCACACTGAGGAAGGGCTGCTAACCCTAGGCTATCGGTGGGATTTAGAGCTGCCTAAATGTGGGTTTTTCGTAGGACTACATTCCCTGAGATGCCAACGGAAATCAAATGGCACTGCTTCAGACAGCTGTCAGACTCAAGACTGCGTGGCAACTGTACTTTCTCACTGAGCTGCTACTTAGATTCCAAAATATTGCTGTGGCGACTCTTGTTGTGACAGGGGATTTGTGGGGGAGAGAAACTGAGATAACTTGAAAGCAGTATTTCCACACTGTGATTCTTGGAACACTACGAGTTCATAGAAAAAAAAATGGTATGGGTAAGTCACATGACCAAACACGAACTCAAACATGATGGTCACTTGTGTTCATTGTCCCTTCCTAAAAGTGGGTACATATTATGTAGCAGCCTCTTTCCATTCTTCCTGAACAGCGGAAGATGAGTTTTAAATACCCATCTTGCAGGACTAGAATTTCTTGGGCTACACTTTGGGAAACACTGCAGTGAAGTTGTCAGGAAACAACAAACCAAGGAACGGGTACCACGGGACATGCTGTATTCTCGACTTTCGAAGCCAGGTTTGTGAAGACAGAGGAGCCAGCCAGAGCCCCTAATGGGTCTCATGCCCTTTGCCAATACCTTTCAGGTGACACACAGACATTGGGAAAAGAGGTACAGGGCCGCAGAGTTCGGTGGATAGAGCCCTGGGTCGCACTCCTAGCAGTAGGTAAATCTAGTAGTGTAGTGGAAGCTTGGAATCCAGCGCTCAGAGGTGTAGATGGGAGGACTCACTCAAGGACTCACTCACACAGCCACTTTGAGGCCGGGCTGAGCTGTAGTTTTTTTTTTTTGTTTGTTTGTTTGTTTGTTTTTTGAGACCCTGCCTCGAAGGAAGGAAGGAAGGAAGGAAGAGAGAGAGAGAGAGAGAGAGAGAGAGAGAGAGAGAGAGAGAGAGAGAGAGAGAAAGAAAGAAAGAAAATTGTGAAAAATGTCCTAAAAGCTTGGATTCGCCTTTGGTGTGCAGGCGTCTCCAGACAGCTCACCCAGCATGCACACACCTTTTTCACTTTTGCGTTTCTGACTGAGAAGCGCCGGACAGTATAGCAGGCGTGTACTTTTGTGCTCTTCAGGGTGACGATGATGTTTCCATACTCCTCGCTATTCTCCATCGGCCAATACTGATCACACTTTCTCTGCAAAAAGGGAAAGGGGAGGGTTTTCACACAACAGTATTAAGACATAGATACTAATATTCAATTTTTTTTAACTAAAAGAGAAAAGTATGGGCTGAAATGCTTAAAGGCTAGTGTGACCTCTGAAGACGTTCATGACTTTGGATAAGTTTGTCCAACATTATCTGAGAAATGGGCCAGTAAATATGATCAACACACACAGATATGAGAGAGAGAGAGAGAGAGAGAGAGAGAGAGAGAGAGAGAGAGGTTAAGAGGGAACCTTGTATAAAATATGAGTAGACTGTGATATAGAATAGTTTTAAGTGCCATCTGGGCTGGGCTTACAGAAGCCAGGCTGGGAATTTGTTACAAGATTGGGTCACCAGCGAAACCGGGACTCCACAATTAAGAGTGCTGAGATACCTGATCAGCACCATTTCCCCAAACTAAGAATACAGCGCATTCAACTACACTCTCCATGACGGTCATCTGCGTTAGCCTCTGTTTTTCCGAGTGTCTTTCTCACACCAAGCATTTCCCAACATCCCTGGTTTCTGCTGTCTCGTATTCTGTACATTCTTTCTCTTGCTAAACTGTTTCTCATCTCAAATAGGGGCTTCTCTAAAATTTCCATACTACAGAATGCACTCATTTGTGTCACTGCAGCACTAAAACACGCTGTGTAGCCCTACAACATGCCTGTGTCATCAGTGCAGCCCTACAACATGCCTGTGTCATCAGTGCAGCCCTACAACATGCCTGTGTCATCAGTGCAGCCCTATAACATGCCTACATCATCAGTGCAGCTCTACAACATGCCTACATCATCAGTGCAGCCCTACAACATGCCTGTGTCATCAATGCAGCCCTACAACATGCCTGTGTCATCAGTGCAGCTCTACAACATGCCTACATCATCAATGCAGCCCTACAACATGGCTACGTCATCAGTGCAGCTCTACAACATGCCTACGTCATCAATGCAGCCCTACAACATGCCTATGTCATCAGTGCAGCCCTACAACATGCCTAGGCCATCAGTATAGCCCTACAACATGCCTATGTTTCATATTAATTTGCACTCGTGATGCCTTAGCTCTTTCAGAGAACATGAGCAATCCCATGTGCAGAAAGAGCAGGTCTATTCTCTACAGCTGTGTAGTTTCCTTCCCACAGCAGGTGTTTAATTCACTTTCATTCACAAAATGAAAAGAGTAAAAAAAAGAGGCTTTTTACCCTTCCTTTTTCCACGAGGTTGGTAATCATGATGATGATTCCTGTATTTTGTTCCCAGATCATCCTCCAGAAATCTTCAAATGTAGACTTTAGAGGTCCCTGGGTGGCAATGTAGGCTTTTGCTTTGTTGTAACCCTTCAAAGATGACAGAGCACAAAGTGAGATAAAAGTAGTATCACAGAAGACCAGTTAATAATTGAAGTACCTTCAAAGTGGAACAGGCCATGTTTGGAGTGGCATTTCCGTGTGGTGGTGAAATACCCCCACCCACCTCTGCCACAGGCTTCCAGTTTCTGACACAAGTGGAAGAGCTTTCCTGACTTACATCGACGTAATTTGCGTTGATGTAGTCACTGTGCTTAGAGTCTTTTCCTGGTAAAGGTCTTAACTTCACCCTGCTGTGATCATCTACAGAGAACGAAAGACAAAAACAAATCGTAGAATTAGAACAGCAACCACCGGCAGCATCCTTAACACATGGCAACCAGGTGCTGCGACGAACAGCTGCTGGGTACAGCTTCAAAGCCATCCCAACACTGCACGGCCACGGCTGTCCCAGAGAGGGCCCTAGGAGCATAAATAACAGTCTTTACTGGTTTTCATGAAACTGCTAGAAATTGCACAATACGCCAAGATTTCATTTTTTTATTTCAAAATAAATCTCAAGGGCTTTTGATTATCCATTCTTCCATCCCCTTCCTAGTACTATAAATTGAGAGAGAGAGAGAGAGAGAGAGAGAGAGAGAGAGAGAGAGAGCACACAAGAACACAAAACTCAAGAACTCATGAGGCTGTGTGGATAAGGATGTTGGGAAAAGTTGGAGGAGGAAAAAAAAGAGTGATCAAAATATGTTGTATGAAAGAAGATTAAACAATGTTTTTATGAAGTGACTTTCAATGAAGTTTATAACGTCTGTAGGGTATTTCACTGCTCTGTGAGGTTGGAGTCGAGGCAACTCCCCAGAACCAAATGAAGGGAACAAACCAGAACTTATCCTATATTGTGAATCTGGCACATTCAGGACCTGATCCTACTGGTTTCTGTGACAGTTCTTTGGTGTCCTTTGCTATATAAAGTCATGAGGGGTAAATGGGTGTGATAGGCAATATGTACAGAATATGAGCAGCTAGAACATAAAAACCCAACTCTCTGAACTTGTAAAGCAAGCAGAGATGATGGTCTTCCAGCAAAAAAAACTTTCAGTTGGGCATGGTGGCATTCAGGAGGCAGAAGCAGGTGGATCTTTGTGAGTTTGAGAACAGCCTGATATACACAGCAAGTTCTAAGCCAGCCAGGGCTACACAAACGGACTCTGTCTAGACAAACAACACAATTCCTGTGTTCGTCATACAAATGCTGCATTGGTTTTCTCTTGTATTCTGTCACCTACTTTCTGATTGCTGCGTATTGAGGATGACATTATGTGTGCCCTTGCCTGACTCTTAAAAATGGTATGTCTATAAACAAAGGTTCACAGTTCTGAGCCACCTTGAATGGGTCAGCCAAAAAATCTGTTAAAAGTTGATTCATACAGAGATGAGAAGAGAAAGAAAAGACTTTTTTTTGCACCTTTTCCCTTCTCTTTACTCATTCACATAGATGAGACCAACAGTTCTACTCAAGAACAACTTGTTCTTTTATAAATTAGGACAAACAAAACTATCTCCAGTCATAAACAATACGACTCAATATATATAAACCCAAAGGGGTTCCCCCAAATGATCTTTTAGAATGACTGGGTCTAACAGGGCTTCATGAAATACAATCAATATACAAAAGTCAACTGTACTTCTTTACACTGAGCATTTTCATTTGCAACAAACATCAAAAAGAATAAAATGTGGTGGGCCAGAGATGGCTCAGTGGTTGAGCGCACCTCATGCTCTTATAGAGAGGACTGGAGTGCCATCTACAAGGTTGCTGTCTATGACTCCAGTTCCAGGGGAATCTGATGCCCTCTTCTGGCCTCTGTGAGCACTGCATGCACATGGTGCAGACATCCACACAGGCAGATATACCCATGCTCATATAGATAAATCCCCCAAAGCAAAAAAGAAAACCCCAAAGCAGCAAAGCAGGAATAAATTTCACAGAGGAAGCCAAAGCTTGTGCAATGAGAGTGTAAACCATAGTTGAAAGAAATAGGAAGGCCTAAGTGGAAAACCATCCATCTTCACGGCTCCAAGACAATATTCAAATGGCAATGGTTCTCACATCCAACCCACACTCAGTACAATCTCCATCAGAATCCGGCCCCATGTTAGTTGTGAATCTGGCACATTCAGGACCTGATCCTACTGGTTTCTGTGACAGTTCTTTGGTGTCCTTTGCTATATAAAGTCATGAGGGGTAAATGTTGAACTTTTACTCTAGTTGATGCTAAAATTCATATGAAAATGCAAGGGGATGAGAGAGCCTGAACAGGGGAATCTTAGTTTCCAATTTCAAACTTTGCCACCAAGCTGCCTATAATTATGGCAGCGCAGAGCTGGCAGGAGAATGAACGCAGACAGCACCAGGAATAGAATCCAGCAGCCAGAAGCAACTCATTACCTTACAGTAAGATAACTGTCCATAAGAGAGCTGAGCCAATTCACGGAAGAGAAAGCCCTAAATCTTAAACCACAGAAGAAGTAGATACCCACATGCAACAAAAGGAAGAATAGCTCTTAGCTCAGAACACATAAAAACACAATCAAAATGGATCAAAGACCTAAACAGGATTTCTGAAACCATGAAATTTCAAGATGAGAAAACAGCGTAAACTTGGCATGGTTTTCCTTCCTAATATGACTCTAAAACCACCATCAACACTAACACCAGGTTAAATTGGATATTGACAAACTTTGGAAGATAAACTTTTGAAGATCTTAAGAGAGCACCATTAAGAAAGATAGTCTGGGTGGTGGTAGTGCACTCAGGAGGCAGAGACATACAAATCTCTGTGAGTTTGAGGCCAGCCTGGTTTACAAAAGCCAGTTCCAGGACAGCCAGGGCTACACAGAAAAACCCTGCCTCAAAAAATCAAAACAAAACAAAAAAATGGGAAAAGATAATGCAAAGAATAAGCAGAAATATATGGAATACCACAATATACAAAGTTCAACAGTAAAGAGATAAAATTCAGCTAGGAAAAAGTAAAAGATGAGAACAGATTTCTTCCGAAAGAAGATATACAGATGGCCAATGAGTGTTAAGCAATGTAGTACTGATCCCACTGACCACTCAGGCAACTCCAAGAAAAATGCACATCAGAGGTTCCCACCTCAAACCATCACTAAGACCCACCTCCCTCAAAAAACAAAAACAAAATAGGGTGCTTCTGTCAAAGCGTGAGGTCACTGGACCTCTCCGTCACTGCCAGTGAGAATGGAGCCCAGCACAGCCACTCTAGAAAAAGCCTGTCAGCTCTCCTAAAGTTGAACACGGGTTCATTCATCAACCAGCAACTCTGCTTCTATGTATGCACCCAAGAAGGAAGGAAACAGACCTACGGAAAAGCCTTGTCCGCGAACGACTCTAAAAGCATTGTTCTTAAGAGCCCCAAGTTGGATAAAATCCAAACACCTAGCAAGATATCCCATATGCATATAATTGGAGTATTAACAATGGATTTACTGATACACAGTACAACATGGATGAACTCTGAAAGGATGCTAAGTGTTAAGAGGCCAGGCACATAGGTTTCACGTGAGTCTATCCATAGGGACTGTCCAGAAAACCCAAATCCCGAGAGGTAGAAAGTAGTAATGGATTTCAGGGGCAAAGGGTGTCTGTTAACAGCCATGGAGTTTCTTGTTGCTAGAAATACTTGAACATTAGACTGTGGTTGTAACAACACCTGTGAATGGACAGTTCAAGCGGCATGTAGATAATCTCAACATTTTATTCACAGACTATCCATAGCAGTGTTCAAACTTTAAGCAGTCCAATTAAAAGTCTGTATAATGTGGTTCTTATTACAGAAGGTAATGAAATTGGTCCCTCCATGTTCAAAGCCTATTCCTCTGTAGCTATAACTTTAACCTGTTCTGAAGTTGGGCTTATTCGATTCAGTTCTCCAAATCTGTATTAAAAAGACCTGCCTCCCACTGGTTAAAAACAACGTCAGGATAGCCCCATGATATTCATGCTTTGTCTCCCAAGATTTGACATGACCTCAGCTCACGTGAAAATACAAAAGCTCAGAGGAGTTTCTTTCGGTCAGCTTATTGCTCCCTCGGAGCTCTGACGGCCCACAGGGGCAGCAAATGCCCATGCTGCATCTACCTTGTGATAGACTGGCTTTCAAACACCAGCCTCTTTGGGTGGTGCAATTCTGACTCTTTGGCTTTTCCCGAGGCGCGAAGACTGAATTCTCCCACCCCTGAAGACAGTTTCGATTACTCACATGCTAAAATGTTGATATATCTGTTTTTGTGCTTGTTGTCTGGGTGATTGGAATGTTCTGCAGTGATGTTCATATCAGCTGTACAGCGCTGGACTTCCTAAAGGAGAAGAACGACAAAGGTTTTAGACACGCTGGAAACTAAATGGAGCCGCCGCCACGTATCACGCAGCGTTCCGTCAGCATAGGCTCCACGCATGCTCCACGCTGTAGCTGAATTCTTACGGCCTAGTGATAGGGGAAGCTACGAGACACTTTAGCACACACGCCTCTGCTGAAACACTGTGGAAGAAACAGACCGAGAGCGAGCCAGTCAGATCCAGGGCAGCACATTACACGGGACAAAGTTTAACATTGCCATTTTACGGTGTCCCTGAGCTTCATTCGGCAAAGCAGGATGACCTTTTTACACTGGACACGGCCTCAATACTGATGCTTCCCGTGTATCTCCGCTGCACCACGAGGTCATGTCGAGTGACAGGCCCACGCTGTCTAGGTTTGTCTAACTACATTTTATGGTGCTTGTATTATGACGACACCACCCAATGTGGTACTTATTATCTGACCTCATCTTATGTGGTGCGACTCCTCCCCTCCTCTATACACACACAGATATAGCTGTCGGCTCAGTCCCTACAGTGCCATTGCTTCCTCGAACGCAGTCAGATCCGAGAATTGCTGTAACAATCGCAAACAGAGGAACAGTGCTAATTAGGTATGGTCTCGTTCCTTACTAGCTCACTGCTCATCTACTTTATTCCAGTTTGTACCTGGTGTTGGGATGGTACAAAACAGTATCAATTTTGGAGTGCTGAGATACAAAAGAATATCTCTTTCTAAATAAGTCACAGTCTATAAGAGAAAAAAAAAAGATTGTTAGCCAAATGTGATCAACAGAGAAGAGGCCTGAAAAAAAAAATATGGGAACAAAAATAGAGGAACTGAGGGAGGCTTAAAATAGGACATGGCAATTCACTTGAGTCTTAAAGGAAGCACAGGAATTTCCAAGAAGGACAAAACCACCAGGATTTGCAATGTGCTTGGAGGCCGCATGGCCTCATTTCATAGTTAGAACCCTCCATGCTAAAATGTCTATTTGACAAGACAGTCATGCTCGGCCCACTAATTGTCTTGACTGGCTCAGATATCGTTTGTCCTGATTAAGTGTTGGCTCTGGTTTTGGTCAACTGAACTTGCACTAGAGACACAGCAGCAGCAGAGGCAGCTCTGCACCACTGCCTTGGCCCTGGACAGAAACCTCATCTCTTAGCTCAATATGAGGCCGCTGAAAAAGCCGGGTTCTGATGGAGGAGTGTTTATGTGTTACTTTCATTATTAATAAAGAAAACTGCCTTGGCCCTTTAAGAACAGAAAATTAGGTAGGTGGAGTAGACAGAACAGAATTGTGGGAACAAGGAAGTAGAGTTGGAGAGACGCTTCAGGGAGTCGCGTGGTGAGTCTCCATGCTGCTCCTCTCCGAGATGGACGCAGGTTAAGATCTCTCCTGGTAAGCCACAACTCGTGGTGCTACCCAAATTACTAAATATGGGTCAAAGGAAGATGTGAGAATTAACTAATAAGAGGCTACAGATAATGGGCCAGGCAGTGTTTAAAAGAATACAGTTTCCGTGTAATTATTTCGGATAAAGCTAGCCGGTTGCTGGGAACTGGGCGGCGGGAACGCAGCCCGCTGCTTCACACTACAGATTGGCGCTCCAACGTGGTCACTAAATCCACTTAAAAACCTTGCCCGCTTGGTATCGGAAAGAAAGTACTCTGAGACCATGCCAATGGCTCACTGCTCCCTGCCTGCACCTGGGCAGATGGCGGAATCAGGTTTAGGCGAGCGGGACAGCGTTTGCGGATTCCTGCCGCCATAGAGAGAGAGGTGTTTTCAGACTGCGCGGTGCTCTGCGCAGGTCAGATTTGACTGTAACTTGGATGAAAAGAGTTTTTGTGCTGCACGCTCAGTCTCAGAGTTAAAGTGCTGAGTGCGGCTCCTACCTGGCGGCCCCAGAGCTAGTAGAAAATGGTACATCCTCCATTTTGAAATTGGAGAGAGGTGGAGCCAACATCCAGAGCAGCCCGCAGCTCTGCAGCTCAGAGCTGCAACCGATTCAGAGTCACAAGCGGCTCAGCTATGTTGGACTGGGCGTGGCAAGCTCACAGTACCTGTTTTTTGACCTAGGAATGTCACAGCTTAGAGTCTTAAGCGCTTAGCAATGTAAAGGCTCAAATCAAACAAGTTTCTCGACAGTAAAAAAATTACAGATTCACAATAGGACAGATTCAGACATAAAAGACTTTTAAATGAGTCACAGTGTTGGATGAATGTATGTAGGCTTGAGAGAGAGAGAAGAAAATATAAAAAATAAAGTTAATGCCTAAAAAAAAGGCTAAAGTCTTTAAAGAGACAGAATAAAGTAAAGTGATAGAGTAAAAATAAGCCACGTAAAAATGGAAAATTCACAGAGAGTCTGGATTATGTATTTTGTTGTGTTTTCTTTGATTTTTTTGACTGTAAAGGAGCTAAGTACAGAGAGACATTTCATTATATGGGCTGCCAGTCTAGACCAAAATGGACATCTTAATGGTATGACTTCAGGATTTGGATCTAAGAACATGATGCTTTGGAAAAGAGTTTCTTCTTTTGTTTTCACAGAGGACGAGACTCTGTGGATTGCTTCTATCCCAATATGGTATGATAGACCACGCCCTCCTGAAAGGTTGCTGTGAACATCTTCAAAAAATTACTTCACTCAACTGCCAACTGAGAGGAACCTAGCACACAGGTTATACCATGAAAGACCTAAATAACAACGCCCCCACTCAGCAGGAAGCAGTTTGGAGAGAAATAACTGCGCCCACATTCCCAAATATTGTTTATAAATGTTCTTTTACATTTAAAGGGGGATATGATATAGATATGAATAATTTGCATTGGTATGGATTTTAAGGTCAATTTGTTATATGTATATGTATTTCTGATTTTGATTAAGCTATTGTGATTGTAGTTCATTTTAAAGAATGTAATGTATAATTAGGAAATATAGGTTGTTAATGGATAATCATCGATTAACAGTCAAGCTTGTAGTCATGTTAGTCATTTTCTAGATGTGCATAGATATATTTCAGATAGGCATTCTTCATATCTTTCAAAGACTGCAGAATATGGCATTTAATGTTTTAATAACTTAGGGTTTTTCATGACAATGAGACACGTCTGCTCCTGGCAGCACCAATCTACTTCGAGAGGAAGATGGGCATCGAAGAGGCTACTTATGGAGTTTGTTAGCCATTTGGGCAAGAAACTGCTCTTGCCTGGACTGTTGCATAAACTGGACACAAGGAACCCACAGAAAGAGGACTGCTAAACTTGCCTAAAGGTGAGATGGTCTTTCGGGGTTCCTGATTCATGAAAGAGTCTGCGAGACGTTCTGCAGGACACAGCAGAAAGTAACTGAACTGTCTTTGGAATTTCCTGCTTCATGAAAAAGTCTGCTGGACACTATGGGCCTGAAGGCTGAAGATGGATGCCTCAACGGTACAGAGGAACTTTGGGTGACTGTCCAGGCAGCGAGTTGTCTCTGTCATTTCTAGAGTTTTATAAGTTACTTATTTCTTATTTACTTAGGTAGCATTATATCCTTCTGGAGTCTTTGATGGAGTTGAAGAATAAATAGATAGTTATAGCTTTCCTTAGTTATGATAAAAGATAAAATAGATTTAAATATTGTAACTGTAATACTTGCTTGATAACTGTTTTGTTACATGTAATTTTACTATGTTAAAGTTAAAGCCTTTCTTTTTTGTTTAAACAGAAAAAGGGGAAATGATGGAGGAGTGTTTATGTGTTACTTTCATTATTAATAAAGAAAACTGCCTTGGCCCTTTAAGAACAGAAAATTAGGTAGGTGGAGTAGACAGAACAGAATTGTGGGAACAAGGAAGTAGAGTTGGAGAGACGCTTCAGGGAGTCGCGTGGTGAGTCTCCATGCTGCTCCTCTCCGAGATGGACGCAGGTTAAGATCTCTCCTGGTAAGCCACAACTCGTGGTGCTACCCAAATTACTAAATATGGGTCAAAGGAAGATGTGAGAATTAACTAATAAGAGGCTACAGATAATGGGCCAGGCAGTGTTTAAAAGAATACAGTTTCCGTGTAATTATTTCGGATAAAGCTAGCCGGTTGCTGGGAACTGGGCGGCGGGAACGCAGCCCGCCGCTTCACACTACAGGGTTCTTCTACCCTGGATGCTCCACACACAAAGAAATACTGGAGCCAACTAGTTAAGGAAGCCATTAGCAGTGCGTCGCTTCTACTAAGAGCAGGCGCAAAATCACAAAACTGCCAGGGGATATTGCACACATGGCAGATTATTGTGTTTCCCAAGGCAGCTGCGGAAGAGCTATGTATGTGTCAACAGCAGCTGCATCAAGGGCAGTGATGTAATGAATACAGGGGGCAGACTGTCTCACAGAACCTCAAAGTACCTCCTAGTGAGCAGTCACCTCTCCACGAAGAGGAACTCTGCACTCAAATAACCTAAGGTATAAAAATGAAGGGTCATGATCTGTTCCAATGCCTGGAAGCTCGTATTTAACTTTTCTTAACTGAAGGTCTTCCCAGCTGTCTCCGAAGGTGTCAATCCGGTCCACGTCTTCCGGGGAAAGTGTGCAATGGCGATTCTCACCTGTTTCCTACCCCTACGAAGTTGGATAAATTCTGCTCTCTCCTGTTCCAGTTTATGACTCAGTTTTGCAAACAGTGGTTTAAAGGGCCCGAAGGCTGCCTCTGGCTCTTTTCTCCATAATGGAAAAAGAAAAAGTCCGAGAACAAAATAATGAGCCTGCTATCCTAAGAATGGCAAGAAGATGGTGATGCTGATTATAGCTGGGTTATGGGGACCTACCTTTTGAAATTGCCTTAAAAGCGTGAGGCCAGTTTAAGGCAAAACACTTCACAAATGGATTTGTATCCTCAATAGCACTAATTCACTGTATACACGAATCCCAGGCACAAGTCAATACTCCACTGCTCCTGGGTAAAAGCCAGCCCTTTGGGCAGGTACCCCTTTAAGACTGAGGTCATTAGACAGCTTATACTAAGACATTTTAGCCCTAGTTCTTTAGTCAGAGATTCATTTTGTCTATTAATTCTTTTCTCTCTCGTACTATATGGATCAGACCACCCTAGCCATGGACTGAGGCTGAGACTCAGCTAGAATATAACACAACGGACCAGGGCTGCTCTATAAAGCAGTCTCTCAAGGCAGCAATCAGAGCCTTTTGCTATCTAAAAGCCCTGGCCAGATGTGCTGCCTCCATTCATGCTTCCAATGAATGGCATAAAACAAGGGGAGGATGTAAGTAATGCTAGATCTGACTTTCTTAGCACTCACAGGGTCTGGCCACAGCCTTCAGATTTGGTCTTGAGGATAATAATGTCACCTGTAAATTCCTGCAGTATGACTTGGCTCATTCAGGAGCCGATAATAGCATCTGATCCTGAAATGATGCTTTGCTTTACCAGACTGGCATTGCAAAGTTAATGTGACTTTAGTAGGCGTTAAAGCCTTTTAAAGTGACCCTAGTCAGTGGACTGCACATGGGAAACTTACCTATTTCACACTTTAATGAGAGGCTTAGGATGAAGCTTGCTTGTATTTTATTGCCTATATTAACCTAGAATTCTAAAAGTAGATATTCTGGATATTGACAGATACATAACCCACAGGAGAGGGCCAAGAGAAGCCAAGAGGCTTTAAAGAAAAAATAATTTGTTAAAAACAAAACATGAAAATCCTAGCATTTGCTATCACCAGAATTCTTGGGGGATGCAATTGGCTGAATCTCCTGCTTTGGAGATGTGGAGCGGAGAGGTCATCTGGAGAACATGGGATGGCCTGCTATCCTACCTTTCTGAGACAGCACTCCAACAAACACTGCATACACATCTGTCAGATTACCCAACAAAGAGCCCTGGAGGAAAGTATTTTGGACCTGGTGTGTTAAGGGGCTAATCCACAGACAATGAAATGCATCGGTCATGACTATTCCAGAGCTGGCACAGTGTCCAACAGAGAGCTGGTCCTCAACAGAGATGAGGACGTCTGTGCCTTCCCACTTCCACCACCTTGTACTTGGCCATCACATCTGACTTTTTTCAGTGCTGTGTGCTGGGCATGACTCCATTAGGCAGGGACCTCTCAGTGGGTTCCAAATTACTTTGCCAACCTTTCAGGGAGGGTATTATCTTCTACCACTTCATGTTCTAATCTTAGCCTTAAACCCATGCCTTTTTAGAGAGGTGGCATGTTTTCCTGTCCTAGGCATGGCTGCCATTTATCTCTCCCCTCCCACAATCCAAATCCCTGGTCTTTGCTCCCAGGGGCTGCCGTTTTCCACCACCCCACAGAAAATTCTTTTGCAGGCAGAAGTTTATGAAATTATCCCATCTTCTTTACAGAAGTCCCTACGTAAACAAGAATTTTTCTTGGTAATAGGGATTTAAAGCACATTTCTTTAACATCCAGACCAAACGCACGGTCTGCCGTATGCTCAGAAGCTCTTCAGGGACAGTTTCTGCCATCCTCCAGTTGTCTTTGTATAGCATTACATCTCCTTTCGGGGATGTCCCTGTCTCCCGTTATCAGCAGCCACCGACGTCTCAGTTCATGACACAAAACAATGGGGCCACTAGTCCCTCGGCACATGGGCTCAGGTGGACAGAGCCTTACGCTCCTGATTTAAGATGAACAACCAGTGCCCATTTAGCCCAGCAGTTAATTGGAGGAGAGGTCATCCCCCAGAGGACTGTGTCAAGGGCCATGGACCTCTGGCTTCATCTTTGTGCCCAGCCTTTAAACTTTTGATTCCTCCAACCCCCAAGAACTAGTCCGTGGGCCTCTGTAGCCTTCTTATTAATGTGCCAGTACTGCATTTTAGGAAGCCTTCTGCGTTAAGATTATGGGGGCAGGGAAAGCGAACTCTAATATTTAATAATCAAGCCACTCTAGGATGCCACTGTCCAGGAAGCCCAGGGAACTAGTCAGGGCCAGTTCAGACAGCCAGGAGAATGGAACCAGGAAACGCTAGCCTCAAAGAAGAACAAATAAGACTGCTACTGGCGGCAGAATCTTGGAGAGGCATAATACCACCAGGTTTACAGGCCGCTCACAATTTCTTGGACAGCACCGTTCTCCAGCATCACCTCTAGACAAAGACTCAAAGTTACTCAGGCTGCTCCCATTCCCCGCTTAAGTAACAACATTATTAAAACATGACAGTTGCTCACTCTTTTTTCTTGATCCCAAGGCTGAAAAATCAAACGGCGCAAGGAGAATCACCTTCTCTGGGACACCCAGTCAAAATGCACACCGTGGGGGAGCTCCAATTCTGTTTTACTTTCTTTCTTTTTCATTTCTACTCTGGTCTCCTCCCAGCACCACCAGACTGAGTTCTTCTGATAAGGGATTCTAATTAATCTTTGTACAGAGAGGGAACAGTTGACACTCAGTTATTTTACCTTGCCTGACTATGAGCTTGAAAGGTACTCTCGAGAAGATCAGTGATTTGATTAACTTGAGGCTTCTGTTTGGATGTTGAGTAAAATTTCTGTAAGCCATACTGGGGCTAAAATCGCTATAGAGTAGAAAGATTATGTATTCTTCACCTAATACATGTAGGAGAGGGGCCCCTAACACCCTCTGTTTTTTTTCCAGTGCTTATTATTTTATTAAGGAAAAAAACTTGCCAATGGAGATGGTTATTGGTGAAGAGATTCTCACAGTATGAGGTACATGAGGGCTTGTTCAATCAGCGTCATATTATTTATCTTTGTGATATGAAAAAAATTGAAAACTATAGTACTATGAGTATGAGGCAGAAAATGGACACTCAGATGATTATTCATGAGCAACTTTCCAATCTAATATTCTGTCATCTCTGTCCAAGGCACAGGTGCATGAGAGTCAAGGGCAAGCTTGTTTATTTTTCTGGACTCCAGCTCATTATAAGACACTACTTATATGAGTCTGGAAGGCACTGGGGTTAACCACAGGACTTGGCGTTTGACAGTGCTGGTCTCAACCACTGCTGCCACTATTTCAGAAGCTGGCCACCTAATATCTTGGTTTTCTTATGGATAATGTTTCCCCAACTTTAAAGTGAGGTCAGTGGGAGCCGAGATAAAGTAAAGGAGTAAGTAATGCGCTGAGCTAACTGTGGGCCCTGGTTATTCCACACAAGTGATGGAAATCCGTGCAGAAGCTTACTACTCTCTGACCGCAACAGATGGTTTATTTTAAATATTTCATTGTTCTTTGTACTACATAAAATCTCATTTCCTGCCCTTACAGCCCTTACACTGCTGCTTACTTCCTCACAGGGCTTGTTGCTGTCTTTCCTTTTTTTTTTTTTTTTTTTTTTTTAGCAAGATTACCAAAAAGGAATGATGCTTTTGTTTAAAAACACTTCAAAGTTTTGCTGAGTTTTAAAGGAGCTCCTATTCTGTCTCATTCTCCCCTTTATGTTGCTGCTTTACTATTTTTTTTACTTTTTCAGAATTCTGATTTGAAGCAACTCCAGCTTTTAGTTCTCCCCAGGAGGAGCCAGGAGATGGTAACAGAATCACAGTGGCTGCTTCTACCTAGGTTCCCCATCCCCTCCCATGAACTACCAGTTCCTGGTACTGAAGCTGTCAAGATCAGGAGAGGTGATTAAACTGTTAGCTCACAGTATCAATATTTTTAGGGTAGACACAGGATACAAATAAATGCCAGGATTTGTTCACGGGCGTGATTTCGATACAGCAAAGCCCATCTCTAAGTCAGATCAAGCATACGGAGGTGTAGCTGATTATTTTGAATAATTAAATGGTGTCAAAACCAGCTGTGATGAATAGCGCTGGCGTCTCAAATCATAAATAATTGAGAAACCAGAGTTGCATTTGATCATCCTGATCAAATTCTGTCCTCCAGAGGATAAATGTTTGTCCTGAATACCATCAACATGGTTAAATGCCTCAATATTCTTGCTCAGTCACCCAGTCAACAGTCAATTGAGCTAAATCACTTTAACGCCACACACATTTGCTGTCCTCATGAATACAAAATGTTTGACTTAAGCCATGTTCTTTGTCGTGGACTAAGCACCTTTCTGGACCAGCATACAATAGCAGCATTAAATACTTGATGAGCTTTTGCTCAGTCTTCTCTCTACCACTTTTCCCATCATTTTTTTTTTGTCAATAAAAACCTAAGCGCAAGCCAAGTCAAAACACAAACAAAACAAAAACAACGTAAAACTCACAACCACTGAAACCTCAGAGAAAGATTTAACTTGAGATGTCAATATAATTGCCTTTCTGGTGACCTCTGGGAATTCCAAATTTGCATAGAGACAGGGGTTCTGGTCCCATTTTTCTCATTGTTCCTATGAGATAATTGCGCCTCAGAGCTGGATGTGTCCATGACGGTCCCTGACTGCTTCCTTCCCATTTTGTATTTGAGCCCCATAACCAACTGTGTGAAGAATCAGACAAGAAAGGCTCTTCGCCATCATTCCCATTATACAGTAGAAAGGGAAAGAGGAAGAAACCCACTCACCCCTACAGCTCGAAGACAGCTGAGCTGCCATGAAAGCATGCCCTGCTCCACACAGCCCCTGCTGCCAGGGATGCGCCTCAGTCAAGAAAAGGACAGTCTGTTTTATGGCTCCTCATTGACACCCTGTCACTGCTGAACTGGCACGGAACCCAGAGCTGGCAGAGGGCGACGTGCCAGTTCTCTACCTTGTTTCCTACACACCAGCTCTTAAAATCACGAGGCTATGCTAACTCACGTCTTCTCTCCAAGGATTAATATACATGGAAACAACAACAATCAATTAATAATTAACCCAGCACTCCATGGATGTTTATTTATTTTTTTTTTAGCCTAACAACTTTAGAATGTGGGTGACATTAGCACCATCTTTTTAAGGATGAGGAAACTGGGGAGCAGAGATGGAGCGATTGGCCTTATGAAGCTCACTTCTGGCAGAGCCAGCGCTTTCTCTGGTGCCAAACCTCCTGTCTCCACCATACCGTGCACAGCCCAGAAATGACACAGAATCAGGGAGCTCGGCAGTGGCACCGTGTGACTAGGCAGTGTGACTTCATCTTAGGATTAAGACGAAGAACCAGAAAAACCTGTCCCCAGTAACTGTCCTCTTCTTAACCTCTATGTCCTGTCTTCCATAGATGTGCAGGGGGCCAGACAGGTGAAATGAGCTCCCTCTTTCTACATCTGATTCAGAAAACGTTGATGCAAACCATCAGTGAGAAGAGAAAGACATCTCCAGCTGGCAGAGTTATTGTTCTGATAGGTTTAGAAGAAATGCAGTTCCCGCTGTCAAAAATCCTTATGAGATAAAAATAAACTTTCTCGAAATTAGTTTCCAGTCTCGAGACATACCTCAAAATCTTCAGAGAACCCATGCTGGCTATTAGAATAGAGCTCGCCGATGTGTTTAACAAACTGTTTGACAGGAATGGCTTCCATGTCATCTGCAGGAAGAAAATCAGACTCAGGTCACACAGAATATGTTCATGAAACCAACGGCACTGGAAAAGCAAATCCTACATAGGATAAACATTTGACGAAAATGATAAAATTCTACCAACTGAAATTAATTTCTGAAGAAAGGTCTGGGACTTCATTTTACATCAAGATCTTGTTAGGGTTGAGTTGCTCTTAAGCCAGGCTAAATAAGGTATTTCAAACACACACACACACACACACACACACACACACACACACACACCTACACCTCTGCTTTCATTTTGAAGAGAATTTACACAGAAAAGGAAATACATTATACTCTATGCTAAAAGTCTGCTTTTACCAAGTGTACCCATTCGCCAAGATATTTGGCACTTCCTAGGTTTTTCAACTTTAATTATTATTCAGGGGCTAGGGCTTGAATGCACATGGTCTTCTCTCGGACAGACACCCCATGCCAGCTGTGCAAAGCCTTCTATGGTTAAGTGTTCAGAATCTTAGTTCAAGACAGCTGTGTCTGTACGGTGCCAAAGAATCAATTTGATGGAATTAACGGACTTTTTTTTTTTTTTTTTTTTTTTTTTTTTTTTTTTTTGGGTGTTGACAGCCTACGTGTAGATTCAGGAAGATGCTACACACACCAGTTTATTGTAGCGTTGCCACTCCGAAGGGACATTTCCAGTTCAGGAGCCCAATGCCTGTTTTAGGTTTATTTACAGAGATCCAGGCTGATCCTTGACTGTGTCTGCGAAATGGCCACGCCCACTTCCTCACTCTGCCAACTCCTCCTCCCTCAGCCCTCCCCCACAAATATTTCCCTTTAAAAAAATGTTCGGCTGAATTTGAGATAAACAACAGACATGACATTTACTTTATTCAGAGTGAAAGATCTTTGGCAAAGGCACAAACATCCAAACTGCCGCAGATGCTTTTCTTAGTAAAGGGTATGAAGATCTCTATGTGTAAATGAGGTCCTACTTTGGCAGGAATTTCATAGATCCAGGCCTGACAATCTGATTTCTCTTCATCTGGTGACAGTTAACATTGCCTGTGTCATTCCTTCTCTACGTTCTTTGGAGAGAGCAAAGCTCTAGGGTGGCTTTTTGCATCTATTGACATTTGAATTATTCTTCAGTGGGAAGTTGCCACTCTTAGACTCTGTTTAAGAAAGGTGACTCCTATGTCTGTAACCTAAGTTGCTCAGCTCGGAAACATTGTTTCAATGGGATAGCTTGTCCTTCGCAAACATAAACTCCGTGTGAACGATTAAAGTCCTGATCACTTTAAAAGGAAACTTTATGAAGAAAATTGCCAAGTTATTTACAAATATTTCAGGATTGAAGATGTTCATGAATATGCAATCATTTTGTACGCCCAAGAAATCTATAGCTTCCATGATGTAACCAGCATTAACAAACTAAGAAGAGCCAAAATGTTTGCCCAGAATATTTAGCAGAATGCTATTCAAGAAAAGTTTCCAAAATTATCTGATCATTTAAAATGTTTAGAAGTTGGTGAATTCTATAATAACTGCTATGTGGCAATGAAGGCCCCTCAGGCTAAGCAGGAAAAAAAGATTAATATGCACAAAAATGTAGTACCCGAGCATAAGCACATCTTTGCACTTAAACAATATAAGCGGTTCTCAAGGGCAGAGCAGCATAGACAATAATTGGGTGACAGAAAAGTTTTACTCCACGATCACGGTTTGAAATTTCCAGTTCCCAGAAGGTTATGGTTCTAGGAAAGGACATGGAAGTCGGTTCAAAATGAGAGAAAAAAATTATGGTTGCTATATTTTGATATTTTACATGTAACATCAAGGATTTTCAAGACACCGAGATGCTGAGGTTAAAAAAAAAAAATGGCATTTTGAAGGTCACAGCACATACTTCAAAGTTCACAGTAAACCACCTTTGTCCTGTAATGTGAGCAACTGTAACGTCCATCCTAATGTCACATGCCCAGAAATCAATCTGCCTGTTGACCCCATGGTGGGATGCAGTAAAACCTAAGCCGAGCTCAGTAGGGTTGCCGTAGAAAAAATATGATGCACTATTTCTCCCTTTTGCATTTTTATCCAAGGAAACTGAGGCATCCCTATTCCACACCCTGGGTTCCCAGGCACCCCCAAAACCATAAAGGAAGTAGGAGACAGGCAAATGTGCGCACAGACCTCTGCCAACCACACAGATAACACATCACTTTGTCAAGACAAACAGCAGAGGGCTCATATAATCTTTTCTTTCTCATGAAAAATATAACATAGCAACTAACGAGATGCCCTGACCAACTTTCTCTAGAATGGTATTTCTATCAAGTTTCCTTAACCATTTTGAACAGCACCCCAGGCCCGAGCAACTCGGTTTTTACCTGGAAAGATCCAACTCAGTATAGGAAAACAGCTATCTACGGGATACTGTTTCTACCTGAACGTGTTCACTTACAGATGACAGCAGAACCAATTAACGACCAAGTGCTTTGCATACACCTTCTATGTGCCCTGGTGTAGGTACTTCATGCAGCCTCCTCTTACAAGCAAACGATTTCTTCAAGACGACCTAAAGAATGCTGTTCCGGTTTGACTTCCTGTGGCTCTGATGAGACGCTCTGATCAGAAGCACCTTGGGGAAGGGAGGCTAGAAGCTAAGGCAGGCACTTAGGAAGATACCTGGAACAGACACCATGAAGAGGTGCTGCTTACTGGCTGGCTCCAGGTTCTCGGTCATCTATGTTTCTTGGATTGCCCAGGTCCACATGCCTAAAGGACGGTACCATCTGTAATGGGCTGGGCCTCCTACATCAATTAGCAATCAATAAAATACGACACAGATGTGCCCACAGGCCAGTCGGATGAAGGTAACTCCTCAATTAAGGTTCCCCCTTTCTGAGGTATGTGGAGTTGACAACCAACATTAGCCATCACAGACAGGCATGGCCTAGAAAAGCTGGCTGCTGACCCTTAACAGGGTGCTCCAACTCAGGGAAACCCCAAAGTTTATGTTCCACTGTGGGTATCACTGTATCATTTACTGGCTGAGCACCCAGGATCAGCCAGCAGTTAGGGAGACGGTCCCTGTTCATGACTGACGTCTGTGTCAGAACTCAAGTCAACATAAGAAAGTGAAGGAAAAGCCAGTGTGTAGTCTACAGACTGAACACTGCCGTCAAAACCTTGATGTGGAGGGGAGACCACTGATACTGTAAAGTTATGGGAGAAACTTGAAGAAAAAAAGGTGGGCAAACTCCAGGTTTAGAAGTAAAGTCCTAGGATATATGGGGAGAACACATAAAGCTGGAGCTGGTCTAATTCAAAGAGAGCAACCATTTGACCTGTACCGGTTGCCAAAACCCACCATACTCTGAATGCATTTTTTTTTTATTATTATTTTTAGAGGAACCAGGTGAATGGAACAGAAATGTTTTTGTGATAGACCTACGGATACTTGAGGCCAGTTATCTAAAGGGAATACAGCGCTCGGCTTTGGCCTGGTGAAGTCAAAGCCTGGACTGCCTCTGTTTCTGAAAATTAGGATAGTTAATAGGGAGAGCATGACACTGAACAGAGTGCCTTGGGGAAGCTGCTAAACAACAATCATTTTGCACTAGTATTTTTATTTGTAGAATTTTCTGCTATCTGAGGTTTGCTAGGTGAAAATGAGGCCACCACTCATTCTCACTAAACCCCTCGATTATAAAATGTTTTATATAATCAACTGAGAATCAGTACCTAAAGTGTAAACTTTGTTATCAAATATGACTGTTCTTAGCTTTTGGGATGAGAATTAAACCAGTAAAAGGTTTTTTTATGAATAGTTTTCATCTGGGCTCATCCACATCCCTGACTAGGATGCAGTGTGGACAGAAACTTTTGCCCAGAGAAGGCATCAAAGCTCACATGCCAGTCCTGGGAATAAAGAACACTGCATTTGAACATAAGGGAAATCTGCTTCACAGATCCACGGGGTAAGGCCCTGCATCTTCAGAACCAAAAGAGGCAAATCTCCAATACCTTAGGCTTCTCCAACTGATTCATTCACAGTAGATCTGATCTCTCCTTAGCTTAAGGAAAAGAAAAAAGTTAACTTTCTTGCTGTCATCTTTGGTTATAGCAAAGGCTAGCCCCAACTTCAGCCTTTTACTCAGCCATCAGGAGAATGAAGCTCAGTTTACCAGTCCCGTCTAATTAACTCCTTCTACCGGCCAGGCACTTCCACTCTGTGAAGTGAGCAGAGAAGTCAAAGCAAAGCCTGCCTCCCTGGGATTGCCTTCCTGTATCTGGGAAATGGCAACAATAACAATACCTTAGTCACTAAGTCAGTGGTTCTCAACCTGTGGGTCTCAACCGCTTTGAGGGACAAATGACCCTTTTACAGGGCTTGCATATTTACATTGCAATTCAAAACAGCATCAAAATTACAGTTACAAAGTAGCAACAAAATACTTTTGCAGCTGAGGAATTATATCAAAGGTTCCCGCATTGAGAAGGTTGAGAGCCACCGCACTAAGTGCTCTGAGAAATAACAAAGTAAGGACCTGCCAGAGGCCTGTCTTGGCATTTGGTGACTTTAGTAACTATGAGGTGTCATTAGGCACACTTGCTCTCTCTGTACTATCTCATCCAAGGGACAGATGAAATGATCTAGAGACACGAAGGCACTTGCCTACTGTCCTTCAGCTATTGCGAGGGCCAGTATGTCTCCAGGGCCAGGCTCACCCTGAGTGCAGTGCCTTCCAGACCTGACATTTGGCCAGATCCTTCCCATGCAAATTACCTTAGTGACATGTTTTGCTTCCTGACAAGTTCACACTGGGTCACTGGTCACCTCGGTGACATTAGGTAAAGAAAGGTACTAATGCTGGCTTCTGGGTTCACTGGCTATAGCTCTATTTAAGAAAATATCCCGTTTGCTGGCTTGGGAAGTGGATGGGCATATACATAGATATATTAGGATTTCAGAAATCCTTAGGTTACCTATTCTGTAAAGAAGAAAGAAGGAAGAAGGAGGGAGGAGGAAGAGGGAGGAGGAGGAGGAGGAGGGAGGGAGAGGGAGGAGGAGGAAGAGCAGGAGGGAGAAGGAGAAGAGGAGGAGGAGGAGGAGGGAGGGAGGGAGGAAGAGGGAGGAGGAGGAAGAGCAGGAGGGAGAAGGAGAAGAGGAGGATGAGGAGGAGGAGGGAGGGAGGGAGAGGGAGGAGGAGGGAGAAGGAGAAGAGGAGGAGGAGGAGGAGCAGGGAGGGAGGGAGGGAGGGAGGAAGAGGGAGGAGGAGGAAGAGCAGGAGGGAGAAGAAGAGGAGGAGAAGGAGGAGGAGGGAGAGGGAGGGAGAAGGAGAAGAGGAGGAGGAGGAGGAGGAGGAGGAATCCCTGTACAAGGTTTATTTAACCCTCAGTAGATTTCTAACCTTATCCCAAATTCCAGTCAATGCCACCCGTAGCAGTAAGAACATGTAAAATTCTAGTACCAGGCTCCATTTACATCCTCGATGCTCAAAGACTTTTCCAGTCCTCTCCACCAAGGCACTACCAGGGGCCGATAAACACATTTCTAGTGGACAGACCTCAATGGCAAGAGCCCAGTTCCCCCTCCGACTGCCCTTCCAGCCACCTAGAGTTCAGTTTCAGGTTCCAGTCTTAGTATGACCTCTGTGTCAACTTGGGAAGATGAAACAAACATGAAAGAAAAGAGCACAGTCAAGATTTTAGTTCCTGAGTTAAGAGCACAATCAATAGATTTTTGTCTAAATCAAACTCTTAGGATGTAAGGAGAATTTGGAGATTAGAGCATTTTATTTCCTGACATAAAAGGAAATCTTTTCATTTATGGCACAATGAAGTCAATGAAGAAAGGGTTTCATTATAGTCAAAATGCCAATGAATCTCCTTTGGAGATAATCTTTGTATAAATAAAATATGCCAAAAGGGTTGATTTAATCCCAACGGTTTAAACATCACATAGAAAACCCTTTCTATGCTGGCACCCAGCTGAAGCCAGTGACCTTCAAATTATTAAGCTATATTTTAACCGCTGGAAAAGCAGAACCATTTCTAGATTCTTAGGCTACTGGCAGCTCCCACAGTTTGTTTTATAATATGCTTATTAGAAAGCTAGGCTTTCCAGAGAAAGCTTTTTTAAGGACATTTGTTTTTGACATGTTGCATATCTGTAACTCTCTCCCAGGGTTTGAAGCGGGTTAATTTCATGAACTAATTTCTAATTTTAAAATGCTGATCTACAACACAAGTCTAAAAGAATGATCTACTACAGTAAATACAATCTTGAGGTAATGCACTGTGGTGGTTTGAAAGAAAACGACCTCCAAGAAGAGTGGAACTATTAGGGGCTTTGGCCTTGGAGGAAGTATGTCACTGCAGGGGTGGGCTTTGAGGTCTCTTGCTTGAGCTTCCCTCAGTGTGACAGGCGACTTCCTGTTTCCTCAAGATGTAGCCCTTTCAGTTCCAGCACCATGTCTGCCTGCATGGCACATGCTCCCCTTCATGATGATAACGGGCTGAACCTCTGAAACTGTGAGCCACCCCAATTAAATATTTTCCTTTATAAGAGTTGTCACGGTCACGGTATCATGGCAACAAAAGCCTTAACTACGACATATACTTTGGTAATTCTTCACTAATCACTAATGAGAATCTTACTCACATTTGTTGACTCAGAAGAATTGTACCTGGCAAGGTGTACAGCTCATTGGTAGAATTCTTGTAAGGCAGATCCCTGGCATCTCGGACGCATACAGGCATGCATGTATACACATACAAAAATACACACATACACACAAAGCAACTTTCCAGATGTTTGGTTATTTTGCCACCTTTTTATTATTATTACATTGTGTGGTGATGAGTTCCAACCACAAGCCTTGAGGAATGCAGGTAAGCATTCTACCTATGAGCACCTTGCCTACCCTTAGTCGTGCTGTGGAGCTTAGGGAGGGCTGGACTCCTGTGTGACACAGGCTGGCCTAGAAGCCGTGAGCCTCTTCCTCTGCCTCATGACTGATCCTTTACAAGTGACGTCTATCAACCTAAAAACTGTGCTTGTCAGATGAGTCACTTGCAAGAAGAAAGTGGCTTCCAGGAATTTCCCAGCAGTCACCACATATTCTGGGCAATATTGGAGGAAAGTGAGGATACAGACTGCTTCTGCCAAAGCGACGGGATGAACCAACCATGCATCCATTGTGATGGAGCCTGTTAGTGAATATACACACTGAAAATGAGCATACACACTGCTCCCGTGCAAAGCGAGGGGACGAACCATCCATCGTGATGGAGTCTGTTAGTTCCTCTCTCTGCTGCTCTTCATACCAAGTACAGTTCCCCCATCAAGGATAAAAGTTAGTGGGAAGAACCCAGGGTGTCACAGGACCCATCCCCACCCGCATTTAACCTTTTAGCTGTCTACCCAGCAGGAACAAGCAAAGTCATTCTGTTATCCATCTTGTCTCTCTGACAAGTTCTAGTGAGAAAAGGCTGCCTAGATAAAGCCAATTTCAGCAACATCTAACGACAACATATGCAGACACAGAAAAGGACAATTACATCCCCGACCATAACCATACCTCATGAGACTCTCAAACACAATTGCTTTTTGTTAGCCAGAGAATGGCTGTACCCTGAGCTTCATGCAATGGCTTTTATAAACTTTTAAATTTGCTGCGAACATTCATGTATCCATCTAACAGTATAAACTGCCTACTATGTGGTAGGTAATCTTATAGCCCCTGAAAATACACCCATTCGCCCTTATATAGGGAAGATAAAGTGATTTCAAATAAGTAAAATAGATTAGCTGGTAAGAACTTTGTGATGTTGCAGGTATGGAGCAACAGCACTATTCAAAGTACTTTCTCTGTATTAAAAAGCAATGTCAGGAAGATGCATAAGATATCCAAATACATGTATTTGTTCACACAGACACAGACACACACACACACACACAACTCAGCAGTAACAAGTTCATATCTGACAAAAGGGAAAGGGTGCACACACAAACGGTGGGTGACATCTTGAAACCCCACACCCTACTGTGACAGCCAGCCCCGCTCCAAGCTTCCAAGACCTGCAGCATTTCCTTGCACTGTCTCCAGTGTGTTCTAGCAATCCTTATCACGCTGTAACCGTTCTAGGCTCGTGCTGTAACAGACCACACTAGTAACACAAACAGCTCCACCCAAGTGTCCAAGGTTCCAAAAACACTAACAGTATGTGGAATCTTGGAGGGAAAACTCACCTTTGAAAATATGTTCACACATTATGACTTAAAATCGGTGTATTTTCCACTTTGGAGCCGCCACTTTTTCTCCTTATGGTGACGTTGTCCTACGCTAACCCATAGGTATTTTCTTCTGCAATGAGGATTTTATTACTTTGTAGATATGAAAAGGGGCCAAATTTTATTACATTAGCCTTAGTGAAGTAAACCTTGGACCGGGCAAGCTTCAAACAGCAATGGCAGTGATATTTTGTCGTGTGCATCACAGAAAACAGAACAAAAGAGAAAGCAACCCACTGGGGATGCTGCAGTGCCCCACTTACCCGGGATGGGAATAATAGGAATACTTTCGTTGGGGACCACCCGAGGTGAGTTGCTGTCTTCCACATAGAAGTGAGCAGTCTGGAAACATTTTCTGTGTGGAAAAGGAAAAGAAGGCAACGGTGAGCATGGAAGCACACTGTGTCTGAGTTTATCACCTCAAAACCCTTCTTCAACAGCTTCCCCAGCTTGAAGCATCGCACAGCACGGACGGCAGACCCAAGGAGAAGTGATGAATGCAAAAGCAGAGCGCTCGGCACACTGGAGGAACCCCAAGGTCTGAGGTCATTGCCTATCACAGCCAGCCCCAACCACAGAGCCCCAAACGGCTCGAATAAGTGAGAATTTGGCACAGAGCAGCCTCCTGCACACGCTGTGAGGACACTACCCCGTTCCTCTCCAGCTAGTCTCACTAGCCCCCCAAGTACCAAGTTCAAAACCACACCTTGAATCCCCTCCAATACACCCATTAAACAACCCTACTGCATAATGGCACCACATTGTCTGTGCTTAGCCAAGGCCCCAAATCCTCAGACAGCTTTTAAAGGGGTCAAGGGGCTTCAATAGGATAAGCATGCCCCAAACAGAGGTTCTTTCCAGACAACATCTAAGGCCAGGGCAGAAACCTGCAGGTGTTTTCTGCTTGCCTTCGTCTGAGCTTTGTTTTTACCTGTACTTCAAGCAAAGCAGGGAACACACACTGGTCATCACAGGACAGGCAGTGAACAGCAAGGCTAGGAGCAGCTCACGCAGCCTCTGCCTGAGATGCTGGCCAGCCCTCAGCTTTCCAGCATCCGTGCGTCAGTGCTTGCTGAGGCCTTAATGAGCTGCCGGAAACACAGGCTGAATATTTAATGAGGCGGCTCAGTGTGAATGGCTATTGTGACCAGAGAAGGGTCCCTGTTCATCTGGCGGAGGGGCTTTACAATGGCTGGCCCCACTGCTGGGTCTTTTAGCCAGGCGGGCGGCATCCTTCTGGTGCTCCCAGCCACCAGGCTCAATCTCACTCCTCCTGTGTCTCTACATGCCACGGCTTTGCATCATCTGGGGTGTGTATTCCAACTAGTAGGGATAAGTCAACTTTTCTTCAGGGTATCTTTGCTCATCGAATGGAAAAAAAAAACAACAACCCTGGGATGTTTTTAGGAAGCCAAGGAATGCAGGAGGGTAGGGGGGAACTAGGGAGAAAAGTCAGTCACTCTAACAAACCAAACCAGATCCCCGCAACACCCAGGAGACCTCAGAGACATGTAGCTTTCCCACAGTAGGGTAGCACTCATTCCAGAATGAAGGCTTTTCCTTTAAATAGTCTGTGTTTTCACATGGAAAGGGTACTGCCTTACAGCCGTCTGTACTGCTCTTCCAAGGCATAGGGGTTCCTGAACATAAATGACTTCAACCCCACATATACTGCAGGACTGGCCTTGAAGAAGGCCAAGGGAAGGTCAGGGTTTCTGCAGGTGCCTGACATTTATAATAGAAGTAGAAAACCTGTATTTATTTATATATAAAAGTGTGTGTATGCGTGTGTGTATGAAGTATGTATTGAATATATAGGTATACACCTATATATTCAACAGCCTTTACCTTGCTTGGGGTAAGGTGTGTGTATATATACATACTCACACACATACATACTGTGGGGCTCTGGTCTTAAACATATAGTGCCATATCCATATGAAAAATAAGACTGCCGCATCGGAAATGCCAACTTCTTTCTCTTTTTAAATTAGTTGCTCATTTTTTTACTCTTGATTTTCTTCTCCCCCTTTCTCACTGCCCACGTGAAGCGATTTCCAGAACACAATCCAGAAGCTGAAACATGGATCATGGACAGTACAAATGAACGGGAGCCTTACTTGTGTAGGGCCCTAGCTATTGGAACTCTGCTTTTGTTCAGTTACTCAGCAGCCTGAACAAGTTCTCAAAGTCACTTAGGTAAAGTCACACACTGTGCCAGCTTAGCTTTAAAATACAGAGTAACAAATGAACAGCAACAACAAAAATAACAACCACCTAATAACTTCTGGGCTGGGAATAGTAGCAAACGTGTAATCCCCGCACTCCCCAAGGCCAGCTTAGGCTACCAGTGTGAGACAAGTCTCCAAAACGATTTTAGGTTTTAAGACTGCAAATTGCCATGCCTATCACTTCTAAGAATTGTTATTTCTGTTACTTTTACAGTCGGACAGCCTTAGAAGTACAGATCATGATGTAGATTATTAATTTATATTTTATTATTATCATTGTCTAGAAAACAGGCAGACCGTCTGTCTTGGTGTTAAATGTAGGACTAACAGCTGCACATTATCTTTGGGGAAAAAGCAGTGTGCTGAAGCAAATCTCACTCCTGTGCCCCATGTGCTGCTGTTTATAATGGCTTTTCCCTGGAGCAAAGTGACGCCTTGATTGCCAGAGCAAAGCTGGCAAGTGGGGCCGGAGTCGGGAACCTGGGAGATAAAGCTGTGCGCATCTGTGCCTTGCTGTGCATTCCATGATTTTATCCCGCACAAGGGCGTGGGTGGACATAACCACCCCAGAACCTGGGGAAAGCTCCTCCCTTTGAATGCAAGTTTTATGACCTATGACAGGAGTTAGCTCAGGGCCCGGCCAGAGGGTTTGCACACTCTGCCACTGTCCAGCAGCCTCAGAACCAGCTCCTCAGCCCAGGTAAGCGCTGGAGTCATTTAGAAAGACCCAGATAGGAGGAAATGATCCTACCAGAGAGATGAGTGGGTACCAATGAACTAAAGGGAAAGATCACTTCAAATCACCTCAAATTCCCCTCCTTCCTCTGGTCACTATTAACATTTTGGGGATTACCCTTCCACACCTTTGTACATTTGCTTTTTCAATATTCTCTGGTCATTTTCAATGATGCTGGGAGCGGGGAAAACAGGACAGACAAGGATTCTGCCTTCTTGCCACTTACGTTTCCATAGGAAAGAGAACCACATGTATGTGAGCAGTTATAAGGAAATACAGCTTAAGGGGATAGGGGCTAATGGATGAAGGAGAAAGAAGGAATTTGAGCTGAGACCTATGAGGGAAGGACAGGCTCACAGTGGGAGCGGAAGAACATTCTAGGCAGAGTCAGCAGCCACAGAAAGTATCTTACAACAGAGCAAACCTGACAGGTGTTGGAACTGAAAGGCAACCTGAGACGCAAGCCATAAGGCTGGACAAAAGGCTAAGAGCCCCAGCATACAAGATCCAGGAGGCCTTTGTTGGCTTTTCTAGGGGTCTAAGAGCCTTGCAAAACCAGTGAAGACTCCAACCTATGCTGGGATGCACCTTTAGTTATGGCTTTGAACAGGCTTACGTGGGCTGCTGTGTGAGACGGATTACACACAATCAAGAAGGTAAGAAGATTAACCAAGGGCTACTGTTGTGATCACTCCAAAACTCAAGGGGGGAGGAGAGAGAAGAGAGAGAGAGAGAGAGAGGAGATACGACGATTGAGAGGAGAGAGAGAGAGAGAGAGAGAGAGAGAGAGAGAGAGAGAGAGAGAGAGAACAGAAAACATTCTGTGGTGTTGGGCACTGAACCTAGAGCTTTGCCCATGGTAAGTGCTCTACCTCTCCAGCCCTGCTTTATATATTAATAACACACTACAATCCCACCATCAACATAGATCCCTTATGACAAAAGAGAGGTAATATTCTCATTACAATGTTGGCCTAACCAGCCACTGCACTGCTACTTTAATAACTGCTTTAATAACCACGTGCTACGAGTCTATCCTGGGGCCAGGCTGCTACCAGCCGTTCACTGCGCTCCCCAAATGCCATCTTTTCTTGCGTACAAATCCTATACTTTGGTTTTAACTTTCTGAAAAGGCAGAAGGATATTGCATGGTAATGTATTTTAATTTCTGAAAAAATCCCATGAAAAAGGTTTTAAAAAGCAAAGGGAAAAATATCCACAAGTTTCAGTTCCTCCAAACTTCTCTCGTGGATTTGATCCGAGATGCAGGGCTGCCTCTGATTTTTGAGCCCAAGGGAATGGAGACAGAATTTCTCCAAGTGTTCTCAAGCATGCCACTGAGTATGCAATTTCAATTTTCTTTGTAGTTCCAATTCTCTTTCAACTAACGCAGCCTAACAATCCCTTCTTGAATGAACGGAAATCCAGGGTAGTGAAAAGCCATTTCCAAAATTGCTTTACCATGAGTATTTTTATGTGAGTATTATTCTAAAAATGGGAAAACGAAGTAGGTCATGTTTAGAATAAAGAAGAAATGTATTTACAGGTTTAGTTACAAAGTATAATCTAGTTGGTCACCACCATGCATTTTGTTTTTTCACTTCCCATCCCCCCAGGGAGCTCGCCCCTCTCTTAAGGAGCTAAGACTGGGTCACAGTATTTCCACTGAATTGACATCATTAGTGTATAGATAATCCACATTATCTTCTGCCTTCCTGATTCCATACTGACACAGTTTCTAATTTGGAGAGTCTTCGGCATTTTGAGGGTTCCTGAAGGGAGACGCCTGTTCTACCACCGTGATAGCAACTTGTCGGTCAACAGGGGTAATGTACTGAAGTCCCAATCTTGTTGGTTTAAAAAAGCTATGTAGGACGAATCCTATACCTGGTGACAATCACCAGAGAAGGCCTGGAGCTGGTTTGCACTGTTCCTAGTTAAGAACTTCTTGGGACAGAAGGACAGTGGTTCCAGCCACTCTCCGGTGCCCACACTAAGAAGTCACTGAAAATGAGAAAACCTCAAATCTAAGGTGGACAGTATCATAAATGTGCCCATAAAAGTCCTATGAGAGTTTACAGGATCCCGTATGGCATGAGAAATAGTCATTATGGCTGTAAGGGTGCTAAAAGAGTCGTATTAAGTACACCAAGGGAAGCGGTACAGCACATACTTGAGTAAAAATGTCAAAGTCCTCCGAGTTCTGCTTCTGTTGGAATCGAGTGTCAGAAACCAGGCTGGGCATGGTGGTGCTCACGTTTAATCCCAGCACTTGGGACACAGAGAGAGGTGGATCTCTGGGAGTTCAAGGCCAACTTGGTTTACTTAGTGAGTTCCAGGGTAGCCAAAGCTACATACTGAGACCATGTCTCTAAAACAAACGAACAAAAACAACAGAATGGCATTCTGGGTAGGATGCTAAAATGTTCTTCTATGCACCCTAAATAAAAGCCTTTGGGGGGAGGGGGCTAAATTACAGGAAAGACATTTCTCAGTTTTCCCCTCCTGAGAGGCTAATTTTTAAATCACCTTCGCCACTTACTTTGCCTGTCTGATAGCAAAAGTCATTTTAGTTTCTGCAAAGGAATCGAAGTCTGTGGTATTTACTTAAATATCAAGTACTGTGCTGCGTTCTGGTATCTTTAGTTCTGAGTGTCTGGTTCCTTGAAGAATCCGGAAACCACAGGGTGACAGGGCTTCCCATGACACGACTCTGAACACTGTCAGGTGGTAGTAGGCAGAAGACAACCCTGTCCGTGAGGTATTTTCTCAGTTCAACTCAGTGGGTGTTAAGAGACGGAACGGGAGATGTATCTGTCGCTTCTCCTGGTGTGTCTTTCCCATAATGAGCATCCTGACACAGTGAGCCAGTCTCCAACTTCAACAGTCATCTTGAAGGTAAGCATGTCTCCAACAGCATCAGATGCTGGACCAAGGCTGGCCAATGTATCCATCTACGCCCACTTCCACAGTACTAGGTAGCCAGGTGGGAGCGATTTTCCTGTATTCTTCTGTATCCGTCCATCCTCTTTGAGAAAGCTAACACGGACTTGTACATTGTGGAATGACTTCTAAGAAAGGCTTCCCTGGAAGTCAAAATTGTACGGTGGGGGGTATTTTCTCTAGCAGCTTTTCTAGTCTGTGTGGATTCTTAGCAGCTCGTAGGTCTCAAGCCCACCCCCCACCACTGTAGTCCAGAACTATGGGATGTCTGATTTCTTTTTGTTGCTGTTGTACAAGTGTGCATATGAGTGTCTAAGAACACTTGAGCCTTATGGGTCACCAAAGTTTATTCTTTACGTAGCATTTCTAAAATAACTTTCCTGTCTTTCCAACAAGGGAGGTATTTCAAGGAGACTCGGTCTACCACTGTGGCAGCAGCTGTCTGCAAGCAGGATGCAGCAGCCACTGACCCGCATCAGCTGTCAGCTCTTCGTCCTGGAGCTCCCACCCAAGCGCGCACACACCCCAGCACATGGCAGGGTCTGCCGCTTTTAATTGGCCCTCACGACTAACAACACACACGCCAACATCTGCTCCAATAGCACAATCCAGTTCGAGAGTCTTGCTCTGCCAACAACGTAGAGCGAACTACGGAGACGAGTAGGGGAACTAGATTTTTAACACCCTTCCCCATTTCCTTCCAGACATTTGACATGTTCTCAAGGCAGAACACCCAGAAGGCTTGCTTGTCTGCCCAACGCCCTCCCAGGGTGCCGTCTCTGTTTTTCTCCAGGTACCTGTTTAGACAACCCTTGATGGGGGCTAAGAATTTTCTTATTTCTATCTCTTTCTGCTTGCCTGACAAGAATTTGAGAGTAAGTACACAGCCAACACTTTCCTGAAACAAAGGGCCGATATTGAGTCTAGAAACATCTAACGCTGCACTCGGCAATGCTGTCTATCAAAAGGTCCCCTCTAAAGGCATGCTGTGATTCTGAGATTTCCAGACATTTGGCTCAGCATGTCCGTCCTTTTGACAAGCCTGTTCCCATTCTCAGTCTCTGGCGTACTGCAACACTGTTTTCTAGTGCTGTGGAAGCTGGGCTGGGGGCTGGAGGGAAATCCTAACAAGGTTTTTAGATTTAAATGAAAACTCAGAATTACAAACTAAACAAATGTTGATATACAGAGACTGGAAATCAAGTCACTATCTTCAAATTAAGTTCAATGGTTTTATAATCACATCACAGTGTGAAGGAGTCTGTTTGCAGTGTGGAGGCAAAATTCTAATTGCAGACTATACTGGGCAGTTGGCTGAGCCACTACTGAATATTAATTAAGCAATTCTAACTGATTCATAGACAGCCCTCATTTGAATTTACAGTGGCATACCCGCTAATAATCTCATTTATTTTCATGTTGTCAAGAGCAGAAATCCCATTAATATTTACTTTTGTAAATGGGTGTGTTGTAGTGAACTTTGTATACGTAAGAGCCACTTATTAACGGAAAGCTGCAAACACTCACAGGGCCAGTAAAGGAGGGGATTGAGAGCTGTGCTAAAAAGACTCTGACTGATTTATTAGGGCAAAACAACTCCAGAAACAGAAGTGACACACAGCAATAGAACGGAGAGACTGTGCACAACGCCGGGCTTTCCCTCAGGAGTGTCTGCTGAAGCTACTCCCGGTCTTGCTTGGAAGGCGGCCCAATGCAATGCTAAGTTGAGATTTTTCATACACAACAACCCACTTGCTGTTGAGTTTTCCTCACTGCCTGTTAAGCGATCCGGTTCATGCAGCTAAAGTTTACACAGTGTAGTCTCCGGAAGGGCTCTTCCAGCACGGAAGACTCAGAAACCAAAATATGCTTCTGGTTGGCATATTTTCCAAGCCATGAAAGGGGACACAAAAATATGACAAATCAGGACGTGCTTTGGGGGTAATAATGTGGCGTGTTTCACATGAGGGTGGCTGGGATTCTTGGGCATGCGTTTGTCAAGCTCTGGACAAATGGGGTGTGCAGTGTGAGGGGGAGGGAAAAATGAGGAGAGAAAAGAGAATGAGATCACGCGGAGGATAGAGAGGCCGGAGAGGGAATACACAGACTCAGGAGAAAGTGTTCCCAGGTCTTAAGGATTTCACACAGGTAGCAGTGATGTCCTAACTCATCCTTGTTATAGGTCAAAGTGACACACACACAAAACGTTTGATTTCCACATGAAGAATGCTGTTGGATGGATCACTGCCTGTAATGAATTTCTTTGAGAAAGGGGAGAAAATAAACTGTAGACACAGAAGTGGCCTTGAGATAATGCTCTTTCTTGCTCAACATTATTTTGCCAAGAAATCCTCCTAGGTCCCTAGGGATGACTGCAGGGCACTTTCAAGGAAATAGGGGAGCAGAGGTCACTTCCTAAGCCACATCCAGTAACCTGAGCATGCTCTTTTCAATATTTCAGCCAGATCCAATGGGATGAGCCCCTCACAGTTCACCTCCCTGGGAAAGGCTTGACAGCAGCGTCTCTGAGAAAAGCTGTTGTGCCTTTGTACCCTATCCTGGAATGTTCTGAGCACCCAGAATAAGGCTACAGGTGCTTATCACAGTTTGAAGGGTAGCCCTGGCTGTCCTGGAACTCACTATGTAGACCAGGATGGCCTTGAACTCACAGAGATTCACCTGCCTTTGCCACCTCAGAGCTGGGATTAAAGGTGTGCAGCGCCATGTCTGGCTTGCTGTAATATTCTTAATAGCCTTAATATTTGAGGATCTAGGAAGATGCCGTGTGCTTTTTTACTGGTCATCTCTATTGTAGCAATACTTGTGAAACTTGAGAGTATCCCCCTGCCAAAAGACACCCCACTGCCATCCAGGTGGCATTCCCAATGATCAATAACTGATTCGTTTTTTTTTTTTTTTTTAAATATGTACCCATACAAGAACTTGGGAACAAGTCTCTCAGACTGGAGAGACTTTCTAAGGCAGTGGCTCTCAACCTGCGGGTCATGACCCCTTCAAGGTCAGATGGTCCATTCGAAGGGGTTGCATATCAGATATCCGGCATATCAGATATTTGCACTACAACTCCTAACAGCAGCAAAATTATGGTTATGAAGAAGCAACGATAATAACTGTATGGTTGGGGGTCACCACAGCATGAGGAACTTTGTTAGAGGGCTGCGGTATTAGTCAAGTTGAGAAGCGCTGTTCTAAAGAAAAGGAAAAACAAATGGTTCAATCTCCTTACAATAAATGGCAGCATATCAGAAGTACACTGATACTATTGCTCCATCTCTTAAGAGTTGGCAGAGAGGCCATGGCGCCCAGTACTGGAGGGGCAGGTCCACATACACACTGCTAACAGAAACCCCCTTGAGTCAGAGGCAGAGGACAATGGGTCACTCTATTCAAAGCCTCCCCCACACCCCCTGATGCCACCATTTCCCTAACTTGATCCTGCAGCTGTATTTATCCATGGGCAAAATGACACGCTACCAAAGTTCTTCAGCACTGCACTGTGTTGTGACAAAACTGACGGCCTTAGAGGACTGCTTGAACAAATCATGGCATATCATCTATTTTAAAACCACCGCCCCCAAAACAGGGGAAGTATAGATGCCTAGAGAAAACTGTTACCTCAAACAAGGCCAAGCCTGGGTAAAACATGCAGTACTTTATTATGTATAAAGGGGTAGAGAGACAGCCCTATCTGTTTAGATATCAAAAATTCTTGAATAATGTCTAAATTACCAAAGATGAGCCACTATTGTAAGGAGGTGGACGTAAGGTGGGCAGACAGAACTGTGAGGGTCTACATGATTTCAAACATTATTTTGAGTTATGCCAAATATTACTTATTCAAAATTTAAATCAACTTCTTTTGAAAACTTTGACACTTGAGTCTGGTATTCAGAGTTTTATCCTTGGCTCACACCTTCCGTGATCTGTGGCCCTTCCTCGTATCTTCAGAGAGACAGAAAAGCATCGCAGGAGCAGGGCTAGAAGGCAGATATCACATCAGGCTCATACCCAGCTCCTGCGGCTATGTGTAGTGCTGTTCTTTCAGCATCCCTGGAGGCTTCTCTTCCCTCCTCATTCCAGGCTGCATTTCTGAATGACTGCAGGCCATGTGAGGAGATATGAGGGAGAGGGAGAGGGGGAGAAACAAAGATGGCAGACGTGGAGGCTGGTGGAAGTGCTCATCCTGGTGCATCCCAGACTCCAATGGAGGCCTAGGAGAGGTTGCAGCTCATGTACCAGGAAACTATACGGTATGGTGCTGTAGGAAATCCTACACCAAATAGCCCTTAAGTTACCTGCCCACTGGGGCATGGCCTCTAATACTATTTATGCCGATGTAAAGTGTGCATCTGGCCTCTTTTCCGGTTGCGGGATTCGGTTTCTGTTCTCTGTTCCAGCAGAGGATATTGATTTGTGAGTCTACCTGTTGGGGAGGCTGACCAATCCCTTGTCTGAGGGGCGTGGCCGCTCCAGGGCAAAAAATACCTTTAAAAGAACCAGGTTTTGGTAAGCCCCTCCCTTTTTGTTTCCCTGTTCTTCGCTGGAACCTTGGCTCTGTAAGCTTACCCCACTTCCTTCCTGTATTAAAGCTGATTAATTCGGACAAGGCTATTTTTGGTTATTTTCAATTGCAGCCTGACCGCCACGCTTCATCTACCCCTAAATAAATAACCCTCTATTTTTCTCAATTCTGAGCTAGTGAGGGATGTCTTTTAAGCATCCTTCTTTGGTATGGAACTGGGTTAGCAGCTAAGGTGAGTGGGTACAATATGGAGCAATGGAAGAGCATGTGGGTTGCTGGCCGTAAACATATAGAACACACTGGGGAGTAGGTGACTGTAGGCTGTGGAGAAATCACATAGTCAGAGAAACTCCTTGGGGAAGATAAGAAACCCTTGAGCTTGAGCCCCTGAGGATAGAGTTTCCATCAGGCCCTGTTCTTCCCTGTAAAGTACCGAACACAGCACAGAGCCAAAGAGAAAGGAACTGTGTAAGCTCTAGCTGCCTAGAGAGGAGGCCCCACCCAGCTCATCCCCTTCCATGGGACTGCCTAGCCAAGTCACTTACCTCCTCAGAGTCTCAATGTCTCCTTCTTGGGTATTAAGCCTTCCAGATATTCTGCCTGATTTAATCTTCATAGCCATCCCTAAGTGGATGAGTTCTGAATAGACCCATTTTCTAGATGAGGAAATGGAGTCTCAAAGGGATCCCTGGTCATGGAGCCAGGAAGTGGTAGAGCTCAAGTTACCAATCCACACGTCCCTGAGTCAAGGTCCGTGTTTGTAGGCACACCGTAGAAAATTCACTTTATACTACACAACTCACAGTTAGGTCGAGTCCATAAATACTTGCCATTCTTCAAGATAATTTCTAGCATGGACTTAGGTGGAATTAACTTACATTTCCCTCAGTCTTAAGCAAAGCTATCAGATTCCTTGAGACAAACTGCAGACATGAGGTATCTCCTGTACAAACACAGTGTGCCTTTGGCAAGTCTGCTCCCATGTAAGGGTCAAGCATATAAGCAAGCCGAGCATCATATCTGTGAGCCCCAGAGGCTGCACAGGCATTTACCTTTGTATTGTGCATGAGACATGCTGGGTTTTTAAAGCAGTACAGTAAGACATGTCATCATGGACTGGCTACAAAAATTACTCAAGTGATAAATTCCACTTATCCATAGAATAAATGTTATTATGGGTTGGGTTTAAAAATTGTTCAAGTAGGGGCTGGAGAGATGGCTCAGTGGTTAAGAGTACTGGCTGCTCTTCCAGAGGTCCTGAGTTCAATTCCCAGCAATCACATGATGGCTCACAACCATCCCTAATGAGATCTGGTGCCCTCTTCTGGCGTGCGGGCATACATGGAGGCAGAATGTTATATACATAATAAATATATAAATAAATCTTTAAAAAAAATTGTTCAAGTAATGTCCATGGAATAAATGTCACCATGGACTGGGTACAACGATTGTCCAAGTGATGTCCATGGGAGGAATGTTATCACAGACCGGGTATAAAATTGTTCAAGTGATATCCATGGGAGAAATATTACCATAGACTAGGTATAACGATTGTTCAAATGATGTCCATGGTAGAAATGTTACCATAGACTGGGTATAAAATTGTTCAAGTGATGTCCATGGGAGAAATGTCATCATGGACAGGGTATAACAGCTGTTCATGTGATGTCCATGGCCCCCTCTCTTAAGGTAAGATCTTTGAATTGAAAGCTGTAAAGAGAGGTTTCTGGTCCCATATTTTAAAAAGCTCTGTTTGATTATCCTGGGAATATAACTGAAATTTCATCTCAGTGGCCTGATCTATGATAACTAGCAGAGACAAGCCATTCCATGTGAAAGGTTAGATGTAAATTTTATAAATTCATTGACTGAAAATACAAATGTACTATGTACAACATAAGTTGATTAACTACCCTACTTAACAACTTAGCATTAAAAGATTATTAATATCAAACAGTCTATGTAAGATAAGCAATACAAATATCAAGAAGTTCAAGTGCAGATATGAAGAGTACATTTACAACTTCCAATTGCTTCTTATAAAACTCTTTAGGTTAGTAATTTTCGAAGTATTAAGCATTCATGCACAATTGCTTTTTTATGGAAAAGCATGTTATATCCACATTTGTTCATTTTCTGTCTTTCCTAGTTTTAACTCTTTATTTATAAATTAAGACATTTTCCACTTAAAAAGATTATGCTTTTTTTTAAAAAAACAAAGCTCTAATCATGCATTATGCTCTTTTGAAAGAAAAAACCAAAGCTGTAAACATGCAACATCTTAATTTTTTTAAAAGAAAATGGATGCAACATACATATAGACACGCAAACACAGTGCACCCACCGTATGACCAACAGGAACAGAAAACACAGCCCAGGCCACAGAAAAAGCAAAGCAAGCACACACCGGAGCTACCGCAAGGGACAGCAGGGACCTGGAGGTTCAGCTGGGCTTTACAGATCTTACTGGGTGGGGTGGAACAGGCGAGTATCAGCAGTTTCTGTCTAGAAGACTTTCACCCCCATAGCAACAAAACAGAAGTTCCGCAAGCCAGTCCCAGCCATTGAGACTCCCCATTAAGCTGGGCCGCCCTCACCTGCTCCCCTTCTCTCCTCTCTCCCCAGAAGAAGGCACTTCACGGGAACGTCTGGGAAAGCCCTTGGACTTTATTTTGTTACACCCTCTAAATGGATAAAAAACAAAAGAGAACATGTGTAGAAGAAGACAGTAGTTGAATTGGCCACCCAGAGTTCCGCACAAATGCCCTCCCTCCACTCACACAGCGGACACCCACCTATCATGTACAACACTGTCAAAAGGGGGCACTCATGCAAAAATGGCTATGGTGTTAGGGAAGTCTCTGATGCAACACAGGTAGGTTTGTTCTTCAAAGTGATGACTTACATATTAGAAGGTGGCTTTATCTGGATACAGACAATGGCCAGGGACTCACCACCTCTGCTGTCCCGAAAGCAGACAGCTCAGAAGAACTTCCACAACTTGCTGGGTCTCTACTGCCCAGTGTGGCCTGCCTTCCACCACCAATTTCTCTGCACTAGACAGATGCAGGGTTTCGTCTTTTTCCCATGTGTCCCCGTCACTTTTACACAGAACGTACCTCAGCGGACAGCGCCAGTACTTGGCAAGAGTCTCTTAAACTTTTAAAAACCTCAGCACCGGATGCTAGGTTGGCTATGTTCAGAATGCATTTTCTGACCCATGCAAACACTTGCAGGTGGCTGATTGGATGGGAGTGGCTCCAGCCACCTGGGCTAAAGGATGTAACATTGAAATGACTCTAAGTTCCGTCCATAGAACAAGGAAGCTAAACCCCAATACGTAACCTTCTCTTCTGTGGGAGCCCTGCTGACTCACACACAGAAATGTAAAGTCAGGGTCACTGCTCCACGTCTCAGGTCTCAGATGGTTCTCGGCAGCCACTCCCTTCTAGGAATGAACACCTTTGACTTTTTAGTGTTGGTGTTTTTCTTCTCCCTTTCCCAAAGACTTTAATAAGTTATTTTGGTCATCACTAGACTGGCTATTAGGTCGAAGTGTTTGTCATGGGAGCCAGCCTTTACAGAAAGCAGAACTTGGGAACAAGGTTAAGAGGGGGAGGAAGTGCACAGTTCAGAACTTCCTGTCTCCCTCTGTTGAAACTACTCTGTCACTACAATGCCTGTCCTCCACACATCAGGAGTCAGCTGTGTGGCTGCGAACACTAATCTGAAGAAACCACGAGTGTGTTGGAATGTTTTTACAAATTTTCATAAAAACTTGAAGTCTGCAGCTTCCTAAAATATTTAGACTTTTTTTTTCAACCCTTAGCCCCGCTCTGAATTCTGCCAGCTTTACTCTTTCAGGAATGTTGGAGCAGAGCCGGCTATCTCTCCGCAGTTTTTCCTCACACACCATCACAGGCTCTCGAGACTCCCACCCAGAAGCTGACAACACTTCGGGGAGAAGCAAACGCCAGTAACTAATATCCCCCAACAACCAAGGGGTAACCCGAGCAAGCGCAAGGGTTTAAACGTGGAAGGGAAGGGCAGTGGATTCTGAGAGATTGGAAGAAAATGGCTCACCCAGCCTAGAACAAGCACCTAAGGCTCAGTTCTCCCGAAAGTGAGCTCTGTTTAAATCTGTACCAGCCAGCACAGCCTGTGCTATCTCTGAAGTATCAAGGACCATGTTTAAATGGCCACCTTTAGCTGTGCTTCCCTCCTGCTTTTGTCTAATGACTGTGTTTTAGCCTATTCCGAGAGAGTTCCAACTGGCATCTCAGGGCCAACTCGACAGCAGGGGGTCGGTTACTATAACAACTGACAGCTCTCATGAATTCTGAAAGGCCCCTGAGTAGCCATTTGGGAAACAGTTATTGAGCAAAAAGTTGCCTGGGATCGGAGGCATTAGCTGCCACGTGACTCAGCTTTCCCTGAACAGTTGGGGGGGAAAGGAAAAAAAAAAGAAAAAAAAAGAAAAAAGAAAAAACAAACAAACAAAAAAACCAAAGGTGCTCACTTCCTGGAACACCTGGGGACCTCAAAATGTTCCCATCTCCATCCCTCTCAGATTCTCACGACATGCCAGTTTAACACTACTGAGTTATCATAATGCCAACCCTCCAAGGCAAGCCTTATTTTGGCACCATGAAATGTGTCTTAGCTCTCCCCACAGGTTTGACACATTTTCAGGCTCTGGAGAGCTGAATGGTAAGAATTATTCTTCATGGTTCAAAATCGTAAAATACAGTTAGATCAAGAAGTTATAGATAGAGATGAATTACGCCAGCAGTAGTTAATTTTTAGAGAAAAAAAATCAAAAACACACAAACACCAATGAACGGTCTGTTTGCCGAAAAGATAAAGGTGATTGCATAGAGCCATCAAAAATGACTGAAGCTCTGATTTTCTACCTTTTGATTATTTTCTTCGAACAAGAGGATGCTGAGCAGGCCAGGACGGAATCCATTGTTTTGTGCATGCAGAACCACCCAGAAAAGGCCAAAAAAGTGCCTTTGCTTGACACGAGGGACGTGCCATTTGAGGGACAAACCTATGGCCACACTGACTGCACTAGGACCTAGGGCATCTACAAGGCTGCCTCTGTCTGAGCAATTACCCTCAGCTTTTTCTACATCGTCGCAGCTCAAGTATTCTCTCCCAGAAGTCCTTGGCTCTCAAGCTGTTCCACTGGACCCTAGTCACGGTCAAGTTTCTTAAAGAACTCACCGGTCCCCAAAATGCATCCAGGAATCAGGCAGGAAGAGAAGGGACAGCAGACCATGACAAGGGAGCCGCAGGGTTCGCTCTGTCCAGCTTGGTGCCACCACAAAAAAGGTGACAATGCTGTAGCTGGTTTTTCTGTGAGACAGCCTGCTGGGGAGTGAGCTGATAGCCTGAGTGAGCTGGTACTTTCAAATAGCACAAAAGAGTTAAAAAAAAAAAAAAAACGGGCCAGTTGATTCGGTCACTGGTTTGTGGTAAGAGTTCTTAAATTATTCATTTCCTCTACTAAGCTGTGAATTTCTCTTCAAAGCTGGAATTCTGATCCTGGAGGAGTCCCCAGTGAATGTATCAACACGCGGAGGAGTAAATGTGCCCCAACTACACAGGTCTTAGTTGAGCAACACAGAATCCTGGCTATGAGAAGCTAACACTGTGAGGTGACTGATCCTGGTCAGTCTTCCTTTCCTTTCCTTTCCTTTCCTTTCCTTTCCTTTCCTTTCCTTTCCTTTCCTTTCCTTTCCTTTCCTTTCCTTTTTCCTTTCCTTTTTCCTTTCCTTTTTCCTTTCCTTTCCTTTCCTTTCCTTTCCTTTCCTTTCCTTTCCTTTCCGGAAACTGTTTCCTCTCGTGGAGTGAGGATAATCTCCTGCCTGATGCCCTGGCTACTGCACAGACTCTGTAGAATCAGAAGTGTCATGCACGTAGGGAATGGCAGGGCCCACTTGCTGTCCCAGGTTCTCAGGGGGCTGCAGTAGGGGACTTGTTCATCCGAGGCCAAGTCAGGCAACTTCCTATGAGTCTACTGAAAAGATCTTTAAAATGTGTTTGGGCTCAGTGGGCAGAGCACTTAACTAGCATGCACAAGGTCATGGGTTCAATCCCCAGCACCTCACAGCGAAAGAGACGTAACATGTACCTTCTTTCATTCAACTATTACTGGTAGCTTCTACTAGCAGTTTTGTATTTGGTACCCCTTCAGCCACCTACTTAGAAAAAGCAAATTCTTAGTAGACCCCCCTCCCTTATGACTCTGCCAGGAGAGCAGGCAACCCCCTCATCTAAAGCCACCTCGAATGGCTGAGAAGTGCTGGCTGCCGGAGAAGCAGGTGCAGAGTGTGCCTGCTCACAGACCCTCTGCCCGCCATGGTCACTACCGTGTAACTGCAGGAAAGACCCACTTTCCAGAGAAGTGCACGTGACTGGCCATGCTGCGAGCACATGTGCCATGTTCTCATGTGCCCACACTCTCTGGCCATGTGTCTCTGCCTGCCTGAGCCTCCGCTGCGCCCGTACAAATCCCCTACACAGCTGTCACGTGGATTCTTTCGCATCCTCTCTACTCTGTCTCCCACGGAACATCCAGAAGACAAATGCTGCAATGGCAACAAAACTCACTCGTGTTCGTGAACGGCATTCTTAACGAGGAGGCCGTCAACCTGTACAAAGGTCTAAAGATGGAACTCAAAACAAAACACCTTTTTCTACCTGCAGATACGACTCACTGACATGAGCGGACTTTGCCACAAAGTTTACAAATGACTTGGTCATATGATCTCGGTCACATGGTCAAGAGGGAACGTGAATTTACCAGATTAGAGAAGGCTTCTCAGTAGCCAACTTTAGTTCTGCTAGGGATCGGAGGCCACAGTTTCCGCTTACAAAGCTCATGCCCTACGGTCCCAGAATCCATGACGTTAGCTGAGCCTATCTGAAGTAAAGCTGCTTTGTGGTTCTGCAAAGTCCCTTTCTAAGCTAGAATCACCGTCAGTAAGATACTAAACTAATCACTGCATTCATCAGCTGGGACTAAGCCAAAGTAGGCGATATTATTCAACATCAAATTCTCAAACTCACAGAGATGTAACTGAATGCGAACATCATTACTGTGTCCCCAGAACACCTGAAAATGTAACTGTTTCTCAAAAACTTCATCCACCTAATTTATTATGGCAGATTCAGAACCCAAGGTGATTCTCCTAGCTAAGCCTTCAGGCCAGGTGGTCATTACTGTGCAAACCTCACACAGTAGTAGCTAAACGGTTCCTGTGCCCACAGCGTCTGTCTGACCTGCAGACATGAAAACAAGCTACGTAAGGAATAACTGAAAGCAAGTTACGTAAGGCATAAATTGTTCCTATCATGCATGCTAGGCCCTGATCTTGGGCAACAGAATCTAACAGTTAAGATGATGGCCTATGGGGTTCAGATAGATGGATAAGTGGGCAAGAACACTTGCTGGGCCTGTTTCCTATCCCAGCACCCATGAATAAAGCTATAGCCTTGGCTCTAGACCCCACCCGTGCTAATTTAGGGCAGAGTAGGAGGACCACCAGGGCTTGCTTGACACACGACCAGCTGTAGGCTCAGAGAGTGGTCCTGTCTCTGATCATAAAAACAAGCATCAGGTAGCCTCCTCTGGTCTCTGCATGAATACCCGCCCCCCACATGCAGCACATACAATGGTGGGTTACGAAGGCAGATTGGCTGGGTTCAGACCCAGGATCCACACGCTAAAGATCTATATCATGACTTGGCCAGAGACAATAAAACAAAACAAAATGAAAAGTCAACTTAAAAAAAAAATTCTGCGCTACTCAGGCCTTAAGGAACACAAAAGAAACTTACAAACAAAACCTGCCTTCAAGACAATCATAATTCTTGGTGTTTACTGATGCCTGGCTCCAGGCAGCTCATCTGCACCACAGCACGGATGCTCAACAAGTGGCCCGAACCAGTGCACCTGGAGCCTCCCCTAGCAACCACCTCAAATTATGCAAATCAAAAAGGTACTATCTGAAAGGTCCCGCTGCTGAGCAGCAGCAGCTGTGTTGTTCACGTATTTTCAGGACACTAACGCCACATAATTCTCGCAGTGGGCTTCCTTGCTGTCGATTCAAAGCCTGCGCTGTTGCCATCTAGAGTAGGAAGGGCCAAAATGGCACATTTTCCTTTTCCAGCATCTTCAAGAACTCTTGATTTTATTTTACTATTTTTTAAAGTTGTTCTGACTCATTTGCAAAAGCTCTGAGCCACTGAAACAGATTGTGAGATCTGTAATATTTCTCATGCGCACAACTGGGTGCCATTCACTGAAGGAGCCGAGCATTAACTCGGGTGATTTCCTTTCTATGTCCTGGTCTGTCACCCTGTCCTTTGTCCCAACCACTCTGCATGCATGTCTCTCTACCTTCATTGTACTTTCTGGACTGCTACAGATTTGGGGTTTTCCTTTTCTGCAAGAGCAAACTGTAGCATCCTATTTGCAACGACTCTGCTACAAGTATCACAAAGTATATTTTCCTTTGCAGATCTCTATCACCAGCCATGTTTGATCCTCAACAGTCCCCCGTGGCTCCTCAGTAGTCTTGGGGGAAACTCTATCCCAGATCTCTTTAAAGTCTGTGCCCGTTATTTTTGTTTGTTTGAGCAAATCTGAAGTAATGAGGTTATCCCTTTTGGAGACACATGTTGGTATGACGGAGTCAATGGATCTGATTACTCAAAGACACGTATGGTGGTAGTATTTCATAAATACAGGTTCCCCCCCCCCCTCCCCGGCTAAGTTGATTCTCATTTCTCATGCAGGAATTGCAGAAAGTTGGGGCATCAGGGAGGAGAGCCTGACCCTGATCAACTTCACGTGGGTGACAAGTAAACCTGCCTCTCTTTGGTAGGCTACCAGCTGCTGCTGCTGCTGCTAATAAGGCTCTGAGAATCCAACCAGCCCTGAGCAGGCAAGGATGCTCCCAGGCTGCACAGCTCTTTCCAGAGGGTGGGGGTGGGGGGCGCAGGGACTTGCCTTTACTCTGTTTCTACTCCATGACACCCCCGTCTGGAATTGCCTTTAGGCCCATGAGGAGCATCACCGGAACCAATTTTATTAACTTTATAGTCACCCTTTCATTTTGGCTCAAAGGAGTTCTGCTCAGTTGGTTAACCTACATTCATACCATACTTAGCTCTAAATTGATGACTGAGCTATTTCTAGGCTACTGTGCATAAGGAGATCATTCCAAAGAATAAACTCTAAAAGGAGATTCCTAACTTTTTTTTTTCAAATACTGTCTTATGCCATGATGAGATTACTGGAAACTATGCACAGTTAATTATTGAAACAAAAGATACTTATTTCCATCTATAGATTTCATTTTATCACTTCCAAACACTTTTAGGTATACAAGGACCCCAAATTATGTTTCTATTTTTCCTTAAAGTCAGATCTGGTATAATACCATGGCACGTGTGTACTTGGTCCCCATCTGCTACATGGGGCAGACATTTCTCATAGCCTATAGGGCCTGCCTATGTGCACCCAGGGGCATGTTTCTTTTTTCTTTTTTCTTTTGTTTTTCGAGACAGGGTTTCCCTGTAGTTTCTAGAGCCTGTCCTGGAACTAGCTCTTGTAGACCAGGCTGACCTTGAACTCAGAGATCCACCTGCCTCTGCCTCTGGAGTGCTGGGACTAAAGGCGTGTGCCACCACCGCCTGGCAGGGGCATGTTTCTTAACGACTTGACAGGTAAGGAAACTGACATTGGAAGATGAATCTTCATTGAAAGTGGTACTTCTTACTGACCTCTCTCTAGTATGTCCCAAGGCTCCCATTATGGTCAGTCCTCTGAGTTCCAAGCCCCAAATAGCTTTTATACTGTGCTCTCTCTCTCTCTCTCTCTCTCTCTCTCTCTCTCTCTCTCTCTCTCTCTTTCTCTCTCTCACACACACACACACACACACACACACACAGAGAGAGAGAGAGAGAGAGAGAGAGAGAGAGAGAGAGAGAGAGAGAGAGAATGAATGTGCCCGGAACCAAATTTCATCCTTTGGGAAGGACAGTAACCTTTGCTAAGAATACATGCACACTGTCCGCAGGGGTCTGGCTTCAAATCCAGGCTTTGACCTGTGCTCCTACTTTAGCTATATAGCTGTACAGTTACTGCCTTTCTCGGGTGCTGCCTCCTCTGCCTGCAGCCGCCCCCGCCCCCCGCAGTGTGTTGTGGTCATTCTTCACATGGCAGTACCTCCAGTGCCTCTGCTGTCCCTGCACTCTGCTCCCATGACACTCAGTCAGTGCATTTGCTTGCTGGAGGTCATTCTTTCTCTCCAGGCCCATTGCTCTTCAGCTTCCTCCTCTGGCTCCTAGCCATTCAGCTGACAGCTTCCTGGGGAGCTTCTCCTGGACCTGACTTTCCTCCCGGGCTGCGCTGAAGCCCAAGGCACACTTAGCCTTCTAGGACATTCTCCATACTTCAGTATGTTACACACCCAACTCTAATAAATGCTGAGGGCCACAGGGCTTTGTGACTGAATCACCAAGCCCACCACAATGCATGATAATGCATGGTACCAACTCCATAAGCATTGTATAAACAGCAGCAAGTGGCATACAAAAGACCATGTCCATGCAATGACAGAGATGGCTTTATAATTGCATAAATAACAGAATACTTAGCTGAACCTTCTAAACCAGCAGCATTTCTAAGCCTGGGCAGTCCCCTGAGAAACTACATCCAGCCAGCTTTCACCTCATATTTTTGAGGATAATGGTGGTAAGGCTAATTCTGGATTCCAGAGCTAAACCCAAGCACAATGGGCACAGTCCATCCTTCTTCAGTCACCAGAAGACTCTGCAGGTGGCCAGATGATCAAAGTAAGACATGAGACACACCATTTGGGGGCCTCAAGGGAACTGTGAGATGACAAAGTCCCTTTCTGTTGGGATGAAAGAATGGAAGTCTAGCATAGGTCAGAGGGCTCCCATGAAGAAAAAAAACCACGCCGGCCAGCCACATCCTTATTCTCTCTTCCAAGATGGGTCACACCTGATGCCCCTGGAACTTTCAGGGAAATGAATCAATACTAGTCCCCCCCCCACCCCCCCGCCTGCCTTGGGCTTAAGGGAATTTGATTTGCCCGTCAATTTACAACCAAAAGGTGCTCTGATGATACTGGCCTTTGCCTGGCTCACAGCAGCTAGTCAACAAACTTCAGCTCCCTTTCTCCCCCCAGGTCAGAGAAAGGAAAGGACCTCCCACCTACCACACCGATCTGTATAAACCTCAGGAGATGCTACCTTCCAAGGGTTTGGCACAGTGCCTGGCACTCACAGTGGACCTAAGGAACATTACTACACTCTTCAACTGTACAACAGGAAACAGAGAAAATCCAGAGACCCTGGGATTCATTGTTACGCTTTTTCATGTACGGTTAAGTTGCGGCGTCACCAGTGCCAGGCAACCATACTCAAGCTAGAACCCTGACTATAAAATACTGGTCCTAGGGTTTGGCTGCTGCCACCATGGGCTGACGCTGCGGGCGCACAACTTGCCACCTGAGGACGTGATTCTGGAGGTCGAGCCTCGCCGCTCTGCCTACGTCAAGTCCCTTTGTCAGTCACCTCAGTCATCCTGCCTCCATGCCTGAGGAGGCAGAGATGCACGGCTACCCAAGCTTCAAAGCCACACCACCACAGGGACACGACACGAGTCTCTGTCGTGCTTGCCAGTTCTCTATGGGAGCTGCCTTGTGCTGCTCCTTTCTTCATATTAACCACAGGGAAAAAGCTGGGCAGGAAAAGGGCCTTTGTCCCTTCTAGGCTGTTCTCATGCTTTGCCAATGGACCTATCTTAGCATGAATTCAATTTTATTTTTCTTGCTGTCGGGATTTTTTTTTCTTTTTATAGCCATTTTTGTGCACTTTAAGCTAGGGGGAAGTAATATTTTGGCATGAACTATTAATCTATTTTCCATTTGGACTAACCGAATTTTTCAGAAATATAAACAGTTGTCGTTTCAATCTTTTGGGAAAGTAAGCCAAAGACAGTAGATGACCTAGAGCAGCCCATCCTATAGACCAAGCCCTTTTGGAGTCCATGCGCACAGGAGACGCACTTTTTAGTTGCCGGATTATTTGTGCCTGTCCTGCTGCTCTGCTTCCAGCCCCTCTCAGTCTCCATGATCTGTGAGAATACAGTCTGGGATAATCTAGCTGTTTTGATTTTCCTTCCCAGGACTTGTCTGGTACAAGAGCCCTCCTGCCCCCTTCCTATGTAGCGCAGGCTGCCACAAAATTGCTACTCAGTACAAGCCGACCCCGAAGTTGCAATCCTCCTGCCTCTGCCTTCAAAATCAAAATGCTAGAATTACAGGTGTGCCCCATCCTACACGGCTCCACCAGACACTGCTGCTCCTGCCTTTCTCCTGGTTTTTCAAGACAGGGTTTTCCTGGGTAGTCCTGGCTATCCTGGAACTCACTCTATAGTCTGGCCTCGAACTCAGAACTTCACCCGCCTTGGCCTCCTGATGCTTCTTCATGGCAGGACTGGCGGGCACGGTCAGCTGAGTGGCAGCTGTAGAGCTTTCCCAGCAGATCTCACCCTGCAGGCCACGACCCCTTTGGAGAACACACATCAGATTTCCTGCATACTGGATATTTACATCACGATTCGTAACAGTAGCAAAATTACGGTTATGAAGTAGCAATGAAATAATGTTTTGGTTGGGGGATCACTGCAACACGGGGTGCTGTATTAAAGGGTGGCAGTGTTAGGAAGGTTGAGAACCACTGTGCCATGTTCCCATGTGGGGAGTTATTGTCACATACCTGGGGAAGCCTGAGGTAAGTATCCTGTCCTGCTCAGTTGAGAACAAACTGAGGGCTGACAGCTAATACATATACCCTCACTTTCTGCTGAGCCTTTCCTCCAAGCACACGAGTAGTGATGGATGCTCACATCACACTGTCCCTGGCACGCCTTTCCCGGCCACTGAATGCTCTTCCTCACTGTCTCTGCTTAATCCAGCAGCAAGTAGTTCAAAAGTTAGACCACACACTCTTTCCTAGATATCCCCACTCGCATTAGTGTCCAGGCAAGGCAGTGGTGGTGCACACCTTTAATCCCAGCACTCACAAGGCAGAGGCGGGGGATCTCTGAGTCTGAGTGCAGCCTGGTTTACAGAGTGAGTTCCAGGAAAGCCAGGGCTACACAGAGAAACCTTGTATAAAAAAAAAAAAAAAAAAAAAAAAAAAAAAAAAAACCCAGGATGAAAAAACGTTCAAAGTCTAAAAGGCTGTTTAGACCCAACCCTTCCTGCCCTGGCCTGCCTCTGACATTCTCCAGTACTCCAATGCGACAGTCATACCCACTTACTGGTTATTTCTGTAACACGTGGGTGGCTTTTCCGCTTGCTGCCACCTATGCTAGAAAGGGCATTGGTTGGGCTAAGATGGAGCCCATCATTTAGGTCTCTGTTCAGATGACTGCCCCAATCAGGATGGTCACTCGGAGCATTCAGAATGCTCAGCTCTAGGTCCCATGACCTGGCCTCTTCCCAGATGTAGTTTTCTCCAGCTCACACATGGAACTTTCTGAGGAATATCTTAGAGGTGGCCTTCTTGCCTGTCTCCACCACAGCAGAAGGCCACAGTGTTGAGCCACTGATTCTCACTGCTGCTTTAAGGCCACAAGGGTTGAACCACTGATTCTTGACATTGCTTTAAGTTCACAAAGGTTAAGCCACTGATACCTGCTATGGCTTTAAGGCCACGAGGGCTGAGCCACTGATTCTCACTGCTGTTTTAAGGCCACGAGGGCTGAGCCACTGATTCTCACTGCTGTTTTAAGGCCACGAGGGCTGAGCCACTGATTCTTACTATTGCTTTAAGGCCCCCAAGGGTTGAACCACTGATTCTCACTGCTATTTTAAGGCCACGAGGGCTGAGCCACTGATTCTTGCTATTGCTTTAAGTCCAGAAAGGTTAAGCCACTGATGCTCGCTATTGCTTTAAGGCCACGAGGGCTGAGCCACTGATTGACGCTGTTGCTTTGTCTCAACAAGATGCTGTGACTCAAACATAAGAGAACCAATGGGAAGAAGATGAGGAGAAATTGAGCTATACCTGGGGCCACGGGCTCTTTTGCTCCCTTCCTGGTTGCCATGAGCAACAAGGCCAGACTCAGTTTTGGGAAGGAAGGATTATTTGGGCTCTCAGTTTGAGCGTCATCTTTCACTGCAGGGAAGATGTGGTAGCAGGGCCACAAGCGACTTCCTCTCCACCAAGGTAGATAAGGGAATTTGAGCACTCTGCCAGCTTTCTCCTCTCCCTCCCTGTGTTCAGGCTGGATGCCAGCCCCTCGGGTAGTGCTGCCCACTTTCAGGGTGGATCTTTCCTAAGCATTTAATACAACCAAGTGGGTGATCAAAATGAACCATTACGCTGGTGCACTAGTTTGCTTTTGATGGCTGTGAAGAACACCATGACCAAAAGCAGCGTGGTGGGTGGGAGGGTCTGCTTGGTTTACGGATCTCTACTGGAGGCATCAATGAGGGAAATGAGGGCAGGAACTAAGCTGAGCAAAGGCGGGAACCAGGAAGGACAGCTGAGCACCGGCTTACCCACCCTGTCTTTTTTTTTTCAGCTATTCCTCAGAATTCTATAGCCTGGTCCGTCTGCCCAGAGATGGCACAGTGGGGCTAGGCCTGTCTACATCAATCAGCAATAAAAAAAATGTCCCCCCCGCTCCCAACACACCAACAGGCCAGTCTAAGGGAGGCAATGCCTCACCTGAGGCTCCTTCTTCCCAGGTGACTTGCCTAGCTTGGGTCAAGTTGAGAAAAACTAAGGAGCATACTGCTAAACCCTGTCACCGGTGATGAAGGCCGCCTGGCCCACCATCTACTTTAGCTGACTTGTTCCACTGAAGTAGCTGAGACTCTAGCTGGAAACTCTGAAAAGGCTCCAAGCTGGCTCCTTGGGGGACACAGTGAGAGCAGTGACAATGGAAGGCTGGCCACAAGCCGACATGCTTACCTTCTGCATACCTAGTGCCACATGACAGAGTAACTGCTTGCCATCACCCAATTTCCTTCTCACCAAAAGGTTATGAAATACTTTAAAGACAAAAGCTACTTAATGTACTGTGAGAAAACACTGCAAGGTGAAGGCAGGGTCTGAGAGAGGCCGGAAGCCTATGGAACCTGCCCACCCCTTTTCTAGGTGTGGACAACTAAAATTCAAAACAGAAAAGGGTCCTACACCCAGTGGGGAGCAGAGCTGGAGTGTGAGTAGAGATCTCCCGGGTTCTCCGATGGAGTTTACCACAAATGCTTGGACCTCGGACGCAGTGCTGGCCTGTACCATTGCCCAGAGACCAAAATAAAAAGTGTCTCCAGCGCTCTTAAGACAGAAGCCCCGTGTTTAACTCCCCAGGGGTCAATACCTGGCAGCCCCCTGCTCACTCACCTCCAGTACCTCAATACCTGGCCAGCCCCCCTGCTCACTCACCTCCAGTACACAAGCACAGCGATGAGAAGGACCAGGCACACGAAGGTCAAGGCTGAGACCACGATCAGGGGGATGATCCACTCCATCCTCCCCGGAGAGGGGCGGCTTATCATTCCGGAGGTGTTCTTCTCAGCTGTGAGAGAAATAAGCCAGTCAGGGGACAGATGTGACAGGCCAGCAGGCAAGGCATGATGCTGAGCTCTGCTCCAGGGATGGCTGAGCCCTCGCCACTCTGAGCCACCGCAGGGCAAGAAGGGCAGATGGCTGTTCTAACCCACTCTTCTGCAGGTGGTACTCTTTAGTGGCCGGTAGAATAGATAGATCTGCTTGCGAGATTAAAGGGGATGTGTAAGGAGAGCTCTGTAGAAGACAGACTTCAGCTTCACTCCAAGGACGCTCTCCACCCAGAAGGAACTTTGGGTGCACTCAGAAATAGCACTTGGGGCCCAGAAAGGAAGACAAAAGAGGATAAGGAACTGGCCTGCCCCAGATCACAGCACACACACTCCTGCCTCTAAACTACGTGCCAAACCTGCAACCAGGGTTGTTCTCCCTGACCACCCAATAGTTCTTACCCGGCAGCTCTTTCTTCCGGCATCTGTTATCTCCAGAAGCCTTAGGACAGCCGAGTCTCTCATGAACTATGGGGCAGATGCCTGGGAAGGGCTAGGGATGCGAATGAGACAGAGATACAGCCCAAAGCAGCCCAGACATACAGAGGCAGCCAGCGACAGGACTAACACTGACCTCTGAGGGAAGACCCAACACTCCAGGGCTGCTCAACAGCTATCTTAGGAACAGCAAGGATCCCACCTGCTTGGCAAAAAAAAGAGGCCAGGACACTGCCAGCCCAGAAGTATCCCTTGGCAACATGAACTAAATGCAGGGCTAATCAAGCTGTGTTTGCAGGGAGGGGAGATGGGTCAAGCAAACAAGAGAAAATAGGCCTTGGGAGCAGATATTTAAAGAGGCAAGACTCCTGGCCTCGAGGTGTGCTCCTGTGTGATCCAACGCATTTTGCTGCATTTCCTCTGTCTTTAGTTTTAGGCTCCTGAAGCAGGGTCTGCCCAGGTGCGCCCCAGCTCACTGAAGAAAGGACAGATAGGCAGCAACCCCGACTGATTCAAACCTCTGGAAGCCTCTCAGTGTTATGGAATGCCTTCTGGATCCACCACTTCCCTGAAAACACACTTCCAGAGGGCAGGGTGGCAATGCAGTAGCTCACCCACGAGCAGCCTTTGCCGGGAGGACCAGTTAGGAGGTCGACCTTTGAAGAACTGATCACAGTGCAGCTAACATAGTGCCGGGGGAAGGAAGTACAAGGGCTCAGGCCAGTTCTCACACTGTCCCAGAGGAGCAAGGTTCAGAGCAAGAACTATAGGGTGAAGTTAGCCAGGCAAGTGTGCTCAGAACACAGGCCATATGATTAGGGGAGCGTAAGTATGGGGGGGGGGGCGAGGACGGAAAAGTAGAAGTCAATCAACCGGGGTCTCAGAGGCTGAGTGAAGGTCACAAACTTTAGTCCTCACAGTACAAGGCAGACCTTCTCACCTTCCCGCTCCACACACTGCCTTAAGTGTAAAGCAGCGACCGCAGAGGAGCCAGGGGTGCAAATGAGAATAATTTGGCAGGGTTCCAACAGAGGTCAGTTCAGCCAGACAATTATCTGGCTGCTGGTGGGGGCATCTCAAAGACCCAGAGGTCCTGCTAATGGGCTGGCAGCAGAGGCCACATGACCCATCAGCTCTGCCTTTACTCTGGGAAGCCTTCAGGAACTGGGGGTGCTCAGAGCCTTTTGTGGATTCTTGCCTGTGGTCCCCCAGTAATCAGTTCTCCACGATCACTGGCGTTGCCGCCATTCTAAACCTGTAAGACCACTCTAGAATTTTCTTGGCTTTGGCGGCGGGGGGACAACACAGGAGTAGCGGTGGTTGTGAGGATGGGTGGCACCCTAGCTGTCTCTGAAACTGAGTGTGGATCTATGTTGGTGTTTCTGCCCACCCCTTCCTCAGCCTTCACAAGATGACCCAGGTTTGTACCCAGTCTTCACAGAGGCCCAAGGCCACACAGGGTGGTGATGAGGGGCTCCCAATGTCTGACAGGGTAAGTTCTCGAATTCACAGCCAGCTTTGGTAGAGCTGGGCTGAGCCACTTCTTCCTAGTATTGCGTGGTGCTGTGTGACACTGTCCCCTAAGGCAGTGTCTGTCATACAGGAGACCTCAGCCGGCAGACACTTGCATCGCGACACCGCTTGATTTCAATCCTTGCCTGTGGCTGGGCTTTCTTTAAACACCTAACATGGGGCTGGACTAGATTTCAAAATGGGAGGCGAGACAGCCTCGCTGCCAACTTCACGGCACTGTCTTTTCTTGTCCATCAAGGGCCTGGAAGGGGATGCCATTTCCTGTGAAAATCCCACAATCTGTTCCTCTCCTGAACCCTGGGTTCCTGCCCAGAGAGTATAGGGGGAGTGCCCAACCAGCCAGCCCTGCTGAACTGTACACATGTCTACCTGACTGAGACCCACATTTCAAGTGGGAAGATCTGCCTTTTATCTGGATCATTTGAGGTGGAAAGATCCACCTTAAATCTGGGACACACCTTCTGGTGGCAGCCTATATAAAGAACCCGGAGGAGGGAAGCGCTTGCTCTCTGCCTGTTTGTCCTCTCCCTAACGGGCAAGTTCATCCCTTAACTGGCATTAGAGGCTACTCCTTCAGGACCCCAGTATACATTGAAGACCAGCTAAGACATTCAGCCTTGTGGACTTTCCGTAAGGAGACAGCCACGGTGGGATAATTCGTAACATAACCTGTAAGCCACTCTAATAGATCCAGCTTTTACATACATAGATTTGTCCTTTCAGTCCTGTGTCTACATAGAACTTTGACTAATACAGAGACACTCATTCAGAAGATATGTGTAGAATGCCCAGAAGTGTTCCCACGCCAGGCAAATGTAGAGACAGTCTACCGTCTCCATCTGTGAGTAACCCTGGACAAGTTAGCTACTGTTAATAATTTACTCTTGTTAAGTTCTCTATGACTCAGTTTCCCCCTCTGTAAAAGGGGGTAATAATACTGGCCCCTGCGTTGTGGAGTAAGAACACACAGAACGTTTAGAATGCTGCCTGGTATTTCTCCTAGCTACCATTGGCTGTTGTGTCTGTCCCCATCACTGCATCCCTCCTAACACCACTGGGACCATCACTCCTACCATCTGCACTATGAGCATCCCCACAACAGTCCCGTCACTGAGTCTTCCTCAGCAACAGCCCAGCTCCTAAGGGAATGGGAACGAACATTCCCTGAGTGGTTGCTGAATCTGACTCCTCCCTGAGTGTGTGGTCACAGGGCACTTCAGAAGTACACGGCTCGAACAGTCTGCCTATCACAAGTCACCGGTCAAATACTGGAGCCTCAAGGCTGGCCTTGAGGGGAGACCAACTTTCTACTGTGAAAGACAGTTGTCCAGGTGTTGACTCGGTCTGTGACTCTAGCGGAAGAATGAGTTGCTAGGAGCTCCCAAGAACACACAGCATCCCACACAGGCTGTTACTTGGTCCCCCAAACCTTCTGCGTGCCTCACAAGGAATCACAGTCTGTTCAGGCCCCTAGTGGCTGCCTGAGGACACACACAGTGCATGTCTATCTATGCCGTGTTTTTTCCTGTACATAAAGTTTATGATGAAGTCTAACTCACGGAGTAGAGTAAGGTATGAATAACAGTAAAATAGGACAATTAGAACACACTGGGATGACAGCTTTTTCTTATTTTTAAAACATTTTCTCATCTCTCAGTTTTCAAAATGCAAACCATGACAATGGGCAGTGTCAATCTGCTAACTAAGCAACTAGTGCACGTGTTAGGTGTGAATACAGCCGGGACGCAGAGAGGATTCACTCTCCAGGCAGCGCGGAGTTAAGGCAGTGTGACATTTTTTCGAGATTCTCATAACCGCAGGGCATGGTAGTGCCTGCCCGTTCCTTCCAGCATGTGGGAGGCAGAGGCAAACAGTGCTCTGTGATTTTAAGGGCAGCCTGGTCTGCCTATCTGTAATTGTTAAACTCTAGAATTCCCTTTCATCTTGTCTGGACGATAGCTGACTGGTGGTAACGAACTTAAACTGCAGAAAGGAAGCCTTGAAGACCTTTGTATACACTTTTGGTTCAACCGAGGCAGTATGTCTGACTGCAAGCTCCTAGGCCTCCGATAGGGTGGAGCTGGCTACAAGCTGACAGGTTTGTGTGTGGCTTTGAGTAAAATGACTGGCAGCCTCAGAGCCGGTCCCTTCCTCTATCAGAGGAAAGCAGGTGGTAACAGGGATCGCACAGATTACCTAGGTAAAGCTGACTCTAAATTATGTCTGGCTAATTTGCTAGTCAAATGCAAATGAAACCCTGGGGCTCCTTGTTCAAAACTCATTGAGGAGTTTCCAGAAGGGACCCGAGTGATTGCAGGCGTGGGCTGTTCCGGGGACAGGAACTGTTGAGTGTTCACCTTGCACGCTCACAGAGCTGTTCTTGACCAGGGACACTAGCGGCTAGCGCCACTAATCCCACCTGATGCAGTCTCAGGCTCAGTGGATGCACTTGCTTCAAAACCAACTGGCTAACTGGCTCTGGGCATCTGAAGAAGGGAGGCAGGGGAAGCGCAAGTACCTCCTGTCCTCTCCGTCTTCATCCCTGCATCCAGCAGCAATTGAGTACAGTGCCTGCGTTCTGTTAAAAAAAAAAATTCAAAAAAAGAAAAGAAAAACAGTTTTCAGTGGCATATGTCATCACTGAATTAATGCTGTTTGCCTTTTACTGGCTTGGCTCTCATCCCAGTAGAAGCAAATAAAAAAGCGAGCACAATGTACTCTACATGAGGCAGGCGGAGAGCATCAGATGGACCCAGCGGAAGGGCTTCCTGCCTCGAGGAAGGGCTCAGCTCCAGCCGCGGTCAGGAACTCCGGTGCTCTTACAACTAGGACCAGGTCCCTCCTGAGGGCACTGCCCAGATGGAGAAAAGGGTTCCTTTGTCAGGGAGAAACGTGGAAGAGGGGTTTGTACCGTCAACAACATACAGCCTGTTCTCGTCATGAGTGACTTGGCTATAGCTGTTCTGAGCGACACCCTCATTAAACACCACCCATTGTGAAGAAAGGTGGCTGCTGCTGGGGTGTGTGTGTGTGTGTGTGTGTGTGTGTGTGTGTGTACATACATAATGTAAAATTTACCATCTTAAGCATTTCTAAGTATATGTACGTATATAAGTAGGGCTACATGTCAACACTGTTGGGAAGCTCGTCTCCCCAACATTTTGATCTTACAAAGAGAAAACTGTGCTTGGTAAGTTACATCCTGCTCTCCAGCCTCTGTTCCACAAAGGAACTGACAGGTCTGGGATCTTCCATAGGACCCACATAGGAGCTGTATTAGTGACAGGCTTATTTCGCTTAGCATAATGTACTCAGGCTTATCCATGGTATGTGTGGGGTCGGGTTTTCTTTGGCTCCCTTCTGCTCCCTACTCCCATCCCTAGAATTTCCTTTCCAAGGCTAGGCAATGTTGCATTTCCTTCCTTCCTTCCTTCCTTCCTTCCTTCCTTCCTTCCTTCCTTCCTTCCTTCCTTCCTTCCTTCCTTCCTTGATGCGCATCCCAGTTGCTTCCATGGGTGGGTTGTCTGTCCTGTGACCAATGGGGTTAAAACCCACACGTGTAGATGCCTCCTCAAGCTGCTTCTGAAAACTGGGATTACCGAGTCTTATGGTCATTCTAGGTCCAATTTTTCAAACATCAATCTCTACTATTTCTCCTAACCATTGTCTATTTATCTTCCCTTGAAGAGTGTTAAAACCAGTTTCCACTTCTCCACACTTTTACTAATGCATTATTATTTAAAATACTGTGAAACAGTAACGTCTTTTACAAGCCCATGAGGTTTTTCTTTATCTTCCAGGTTATCTTCCTGGTAACTCTGAGGTTACTTTCATTACTGTTCCAGAGAACCAGCTGCTCATCTGTTTGAAGCACACGCCATGTGCACGTGCCCATGTAGTCTGCCTTAACAGGGCCTGGCTCTGTGACCCAGTGGCATGTGTAAACCACACTAGAGTACCATTTGTTTCTCCTTGTACCCACGCCCAGAGTTTTCATGAGCAAAGATCCCTCCCCACTCCACACAGGCCTGCTGTACCAGACCTCGACAATCAAAGGAGGAACTGTCAGCTCCGGGAGCTCTTGGAATGTCGAGGGTGTTTAATCATTCCCGATCTGACTAAAAGTCTCAGAATTAGAGCTAGTCCTGACCCACCAGACTGCGACCAGGGACACTTGAGCCATCATGTGCATTAGAGCCACACTGCTTACACAATAGCCAAGACACGGAAGCAACTGGAATACCCATCAAAGACCGAAAGAAGGCCACCAGAACCACCATGTGGTCCCGAAGCTGGGTGCAGACAGAAGCCGTATACAACCTTACATCAAACATCCTGCCCCTACTCCCACCCCAGTTCCTGACTCCAACCTACTTCTTAGGGTCTGGTTTTTCACATGAAGAGCTACACAAACTTTCCTAGTTCAAAGATCACATGGAGTATGGGGAGGAGCCAACTCTTTTCTGAGAGGAAACTAAACCATGTTCGGCATCCTGTACCCTGCTACAGAGAGCTGGTTCTTACCACAACACTCAGGAAAACGGCAGAGACATGCAGGCTATAGCTCACAGAAGGAAGCAGACCAGTGTCCAGTCTCATTAGCCTTGGTTAAAGACTGCTTGTGGCATCTCCCCAGGGTCTTCCGTCACGCATTTTAAATGAAGTACACTCATAGGTCCTAACCTACGAAGAGCTCGGTACTGTACTCCCGACTTCTTTAGTCTGGAGAGCTTGCTCTGAGTTTGAAAACATTACACTTATGGTGAGTGTGTGCATGAATGTGTATGTACGTGTGCTTGCACAGAGTGTATGTGCACTCACGTGTAAGCGTGAAGGTCAAAGGACAACCTGTAGGAGTTGGTTTTCTTCTACTTGTGTTCTGGGGATGGAACTGGAATTACGGCAGGCACTGTTAGTGCCTGAGCCATGTTACTGGCCTTCTGCCTTTAGATCAGTGACTCCCCTGCCTCCTCCTTCAGGGAGTAACCTTCCTTCAGGGAAACTTGATATGAGCACCACAAGTCAGGTCTGTGAGCTTTGGCATATTGACACTGTGGGCCAGATGTTCGCTCACTGTGGGGTAGTGTGTGAGCTACTCCCTAGGCCTTTCCTAATAGATCCTAGGAACACTCCCTGTCATGACAGCCCCAACAGTTTCCATGGCCCTGCAGGGAGGAGCAGAACACCTGAGAGAGAGCTTCTGCTCAAATGGAAATGGGCAGCTTCTGACGAAGGCTCTTTATGATGTTCACGTCTAGTCCTCCTGCGATCCGGGAACTAGCACCAGAGTCCACAGGAGCCCTTGAGCATGACGGAGACGACTCCGTGCACCTCGGATCAACAAAGCCCGTCTTGGGCCCTGGACAATGCCCCTTTACCCTTCCAAACCTTGGTGGTAACCATGACAGCAAAGCTCTAAAGGGAGTGTCTTAGGATGAGTGACAGGCAAGTGCGCTCAGCACAGGGAGCAAGCGTGAACCCAAGGTGTTGTTTCAATAACTAGCTTTGTAACGTTGGGTCCCTTACAACTTAAGGTTTTCTACACTTCTTCAAAGGAGCGAGGTGTCTGGGTCTCAGCATCCTCCACTGTGGCTCCTCTCAGAGCGGAGCAGCCAGGCAGGAACCGCCTATGTCTCTCTTTAGCATTCACAGCTCATGGGCCAGCTAACACCAGGCCACTTCCGATGTTTCCTGAAGTTTGTCATTTGCCACCCTGATCCAGACCATCATCTTCAGCACCCTGCTTGAGACAGACGCGAAGAGGCAGTAAGGAGAGTCTAAGCAGGGTGTGATTTGGAAAACACTGCATCCCTCCCCTAAGGAGGCAAACACAGACAAGTGTTGGCCTGAATGAGGAGCTCGCAGGTGGCATGCACTGAGATATTTATACTGGTGCACACCGCCCAGGAATTATGTTGGTTGACTTCAAATCTGCCTCCAACTTGTAGGTTATGTTCCTAAAACGAGGACTCACAGGCTAGATGTCCATGCACTGATTCTTAGGAGGCCTGGGCACTACAGAATGCTGGGAAAAGGTTTGAAGGACATACACACACACACACACACACACACACCTCCAGACCCAGGGACAGCAGCCACTATGCCAGTGGTGGATAAATGCGGGGCGTTCCTACCTGGCCCGGGGACACATTTAGTTTGGAATATGCCAAAGCAAATTGTTTTTACAATTTTAAAAAGTGAGGTGGTATGCCACACAAAAACTAGGATTTCTGACTTACAGGGAGTTTCCAATGGCAACAGCGGGAGCCGGGACGGCCATACTGAGAAACGGTAGGTACTCTAGAGTTTGCTACTGCCCTCAACACTCTGTGATGTGTGAGAGCTGGGCCTTTTCTCTCACTGAAATGCCTCACCTTTATTTCTGTGCTTGAGTTTGCCACTCCTTCCACAGACGGATTTCAGTGGGGTTGCGAGGTCAGCATTGTGGAAGGAAGCTAAACGAGCCTTTCGGAGATACAGACTGACGTGCAACACACTCTGCTAACTGCGGGCACTGACTTTTCAAAGATACTGAAGATTAATTCAATGGCTTTTTTACTTCATGGGAAGAAAACTTAACTGTGGAACAAACCAATATATACCCAACGTCTCTCAGATCAATCGCCACTCACACAGAAACGATGGTTATTTCACTTAAAACCAAACCAACCCCAAGCTGGAGGAGCTGATAGGGGACAGGGCAGGATGGATGGAGAAGACATAAGATGGTAGCATTACACACTGATGAGGCTTGGCTGGTTACTCAAATCCTTCATTCAACAACAGACATACACTATTTTTTTTTTTTTATTTTATACCAGAGCTGGAGAAGGTCAGAGTGTCAGCCAAATCAGGGCCCCTACCTTTTTAGGAACGGAATCGTCTGGCATACAGTTACAGCCACTCACTGATATCCTGTTGTCCATGGCTATATGCGCCATAAGGGTGAACCTGAGAGCTGAGAACCATGGCCTAGGAACATGATTTACTACTTGGTTTTTTTCCTCCTCAAGGTTTTCCAACTCATGATTTCAACCCAGAACCACTTTCAAATTCAAATCCCCAGAAATTCAGAACATGGTCTGTGGTTTTAGGGAGAAGTGAGCCTTGCTGTTCTGACTACAGAGATGATAGGATAGAGAGCATTCCTGGACAGTCTCACACATCACAGGCTGGTCTTGAACTTCAGATCTTCTTGTCTGGGCCTCTGAGTGCTGGGATTACAGGTATATGCTACTATGCCGGCTGTATGCAATGCTGGGATTACAGGTATGTGCTACCATGTGGATGTGTGCAGTGCTGGGATTGTAGGTATGTGCTACCATAGCAGATGTGTGCAGTGCTGGGATTACAGGTACGTGCTACCATGTGGATGTAAGCAGTGCGGGGATTACAGGTATGTGCTACTATGCTGGATGTATGCAATGCCGGGATTACATGTATGTGCTACCATAGTGGGTGTGTGCAGTGCTGGGATTACAGGTATGTGCTACCATGTCGATGTATGCAGTGCTGGGATTACAGGTATGTGCTACCACAGCAGATGTATGCAGTGCCAAGGGTTAGAACTGGGGCTTTTTGCATAATAAACAAGCACCCTGTTGATTTAGCTACATTATCAAACTCCCGCAGGTCATTTTAACTTCAGATAGCGGGGAACTGCTCTTTAATGTTCATTCAGATTGCAAAATAGACCCACTCACGCCTCCCCCTCAAAGTCCCCACTGTGATATGGCATTTGGCTGCTGGCAGCTCTCCTTAGCGCTAACAGGACAGGTGACTTCCACAAATTCACATGTCGTCCGTGCACAGCGGACAGGCTGAACTCCTCTGAAGCGTCCCAGTAACTTTAGCTGGGCAGTAGTGATGCGCAAACACCTTTAATTCCAGCACTCAGGAGGCAGAGGTAGGGGAATCCGTGTTGGAAGTCAGCCTGGTCTGCAGAGTAAGTTCCAGGACAGTCAGGGCTGCACAGAGAAACCCTGTCTCCAAACCTCTCCTCCCTCCCCTGTAAAAAAAAAAAAAAAGGCAGCTTTATCAGCACTATCTCTGCACTGACTGGGGATTTCTCATGACCTGCCCTTGGCAGATAAGGTCACTGGGCACAAACTCACTTGAGCGTCAACTGAATGAGGCCATCAAGCTACAGAACTGAGTTAACACCAAAAGCCATTTCTGCCAAACTATAAATGTTTTCTGATGCTGGGGTGGAAGGGGCCGGAAGCTGGGTTTGGGGATCCCAGGGTTTGCTCGTCTTTCTCCCCATTCCTGGAGTCTGAGTTCTAGCTCTCGCTTCCTCTTACCAGAATCAGTCTTGGCGCCCAGCCTTGCAGCTTCCCAAGCTATGACTAGCTCCTAATTCAAACACATAGCAGGCACTGTTCTCAGAAACAGGCTGAGTCCACTCAGTTCAACTTCATCCCTTGTCTTAAAGAGGAAACACACCGGCCCAAGCCACCTGGCCCCATGGCCACTACCATTTCCATGCATAAGTAAGTGTTCTTGAGAAAAAGCCAATCACATGAGCAACTTCTCGTTAGCATCGACTCCCAGGTTTGCCATTTCGATTAAAACCTAACCCTCGGCACGGCCGAGACGCCTTCATGTCTTTGGCTCTCTCAGGGTCTGGACTTAATCCTTACTATCACTCCCCCCCCACCAACCCCCGTGGTCCTGCTCCACAGGGACATCATCCCATCCAAGCTCATTCCCAGTTTAGGATCTCTAGACCTGCCACTCCAGCGGCCCAGAATGTTCTCCCATGTGTCTGTGAGTGGCTGACTGCCCACACTGGTCTCTGTTTAAACACATTTGTTTGCCAGGATCTTCTCAATATACTTCTCCTACGAGCATGTACCCCCTGGGAGAAGAGACGTCTCCATCACTGGTCTCACTTTAATGCCTGCTCGAGAGCCTGGCATACAATGGGAAGGGACTCCATACACTTTGCTGTCTTTAAATGCAAGAAATTCAACTTGTTCACCCCAGCCTCTCAGAGGGAATGCATAAGAATGGCCTTATCAATGGTCACACACTCTCCTCACCTATACAAGGCTACTGTAGCCTGGCTGCCAAACTGCCCCATGCTGAACGACACCTACGAGAGACCCCTACTTAGAAAGAGATTAGTTCACAGCAGCCTTAAGGGGAAAGTAATTCAAAACATGAAAATGTATTCTACGTTGTATCTTAACATACGAGATCTCAGCTTTAGATGAATTTTAATGTTTACGAGCAGAAAAGCAAATAAATATTTACCAGTTGCCTTTTTTTTCTTTGCACTCATAACTTCACAACAGCTTAAATGAAAAAAACATTGTTGCTAAACGCCTTGCAGTCTGGCAACATGAGGGGTTTCTTATTAAGAGAAGCCCTTGCAACAGGAACAGCCCCTCATGCCACGGCTCCGGCACAGGCATCATGACGGCTCATTGAGACCTGAACATGTGACCGAGGGAAAACATTGCCTTCGGTGTCACAGTGAGTGGAGGCCGAACCAGCCATGCCTGCTTCCCCAGCTATGAATGGGTAGTTTGCGGAGCCACGCTGGAGGACAGCCAGCCTGAGTACCGCTTGGGCGAGGACCACAGACTCCCCAGACTGAAAATGTCCTCTTTCCTCACCTGAGGTGGATCTCCATCCTCCCCAGAATTACCAGCCACAACACTGTGACCGTCTCTTCTATTACTCTTTGACAATCAAACATCTCAGTTGGGTAGTTTCTTTCCTGGCTTGCAAAAAAAAAAAAAAAAAAAAAAAGAAAAAACAAAAAAACAAAATCCCATCTCAGCAGCTTGCTCTCCCAAGTCCCCACGACCTAACTCCCTGGAATGCGCTCTAGCCAGCTGCTGTCAGTCATCTTCCCATCTATTCCGTGACACAGGCAAGGGGCTTCCCTGGCAGAACATCCAGCCTAGTGCCCGGCACAACAATGGCCACCCAGAAATAGACATGTTTATGTTTAATAAACGACTATGGAATAAGAATGTCTGTGTGGGTACGGGCATGTGTGTGAATGTGTGCGCCCACACGTGTACACACCTGGGTGTCATCTGCCTGTGAACGTGAAGATCTGAGAACCACCTTGGACCCTGTTCCTTGGGAGCCACCTATCTCGGCTTTTTAAGACAGGGTTTCTCACTGACATAGAACTCTTAAAATAGGCTAGGCTACCTGGCCACTGAGCCCCAGGAATCTGCCTGGTTCCGTCCCCAGTGCAGAGGCTGCAAGTGCATGTCACCATGCTTTGCTTCTCTTTAAACCTGGGTGTGGGGGCTCAGACTCCAGGCTTTCAAGGCAAGCGGTTTACTTTTCTTTGGCTACCCCTCGCACCAGCACCCAGGACTACAACAGAAATGGGTAAATGTCTCAGAGCCGGCGCCCACTTTCTTCATTTGGATCTCTGTTTAGGGTGGAGTTCTTCTGAAGGAAAGACGGAAGTACAAGGAAGGAATTACTCCAGCGAAGAGAATGCTTCTTACAGAATGACAGAAGTAGATGTGGTTGTAGGCACAGACACGCCAGCGATACGCACAATCCCAAAGATATTATTACCTGCTTCCCCACCCCTCACCCCCCTGCCCCCCAACTTTTAGAAATTGATCGAGTTTGCTCACAGCAGCCTGGACCCTCAAATGTGGACCCAGCACCACCTACCTGGGTTAACAGTGATAAATTTGCTGTCCTCGGAAAATCGGTCCCCTCGGGACATAGGTTTTTTCGATGGCATTTCGGGCCTCCTGGGATCACTCCCTGAATAATGTTCCTCTGTGGCTGTTGGGGGCACTTGGGTGGCTGTGTCCTCATTGGGATCCAAGCCTGGGACGGCATGGCCTGGCTGGTCTGTTGCAGGGCCGGCGTGGTCCTGCCCACGCCCAGGTATAGTCTGATGTCCTCCCTCCTCTGTAGTCCTGTGAGGGGAAGAAGGCGTGGGGGCAGGAGCAGTCCGGTTCTTCTCCTCCGCTGTACGGGTGGCCTCACTCTTCTCTTTCCTCTCCGAGTCCTTCTCCCCCTCCTCCTCGTGCTCCCTCTCTCCATCCTCACTCTCGTTTTTCTCCTCCTTCTCCCCTTCCTCCGCACCCTCGCTGTCCTTGGTAGGAGCGGAGTCGCCATCAGGCCCAGGAGAAGCTAAGGCCTCAGTAGTGGCAAGGACCGGCCTCCCCGCCTGCTTGCTGGCCGCTGCTGCAGTAGGAAGGCGTGTGGGCCACACGGTACTGGGGAAGGAGGAGATGCCACCACCACCGAAGCCCAGGCCTGCTAAAAGCGTGCTGGTAACCACAGAGGCCACGGTAGCCTGGCTGCCACTGGAGGAAGGACCCATCCCAGTTGCCATGGAAACAAATGAGAAGGGGATGCCGGAGGATGTCCAAGTAGAAGAGCCGGAGCTGATGGGGGCCATGTCCGCTGAAGAGGCAGGAGAGGCTGTCGGCTGAAAGGGCCACACAGGGTGTGGAGAAGGGAGGTGAAGGAAAAAGCAAGGCAGTATCAGTAATCAAGAACCAAAGTGAGGCCCCTCTGCAAAACCTCAGAATTTTAGCCATCTAACAGGTTTTCATAAATTAGCCATGGCTAGTCCAGGGTAACCAAGTTTTCTTTCAGTGGCTTTATAATCAGTTTGAATTAAGACATTAACTCGTGGTATCAAATTCAGCTTTTCACTGATGTGGCTCAGGGTTGGGCTAGATGGGGAAACGGAAGCATTAAAAGTGTCTTAAAGACAAGCCACAAAAAAGTCATAGAACGGCCAGATGCCCACCATTTATGTTTGTGTGTGTGCGTGCAGGGGTGGGGGTGAGAAACAGAAGTCAATGCTTCAAATCAATTTCTGCAGGTGACTATCCAGCTCTGAGATGTGGAGAACCACAAAATGGAGTTAATTCCACCCTCATACAGCGTGGCAGGCAGCAGACCAAGAGGGAAAACAGCTGGCTCTGGTCAGCAGGGTCAGACAGAAGCAGGTGCCACACTCAGACACAAGCTCTACAGACACAGCTTCAAGCTGAGTGTAATCCAGTCCCAGAGCCTTTCAGAGTAACTGCATTCGCCACAGCGCCACCCTGGGGCCAGGGCTTGCCATGCAGCCTGTTCTATGCGCAAAGACAGGAAGGTGCAGAAGTGAGAGGGAGTTTGGAGTTTAGCAAACTGCGTGGCTGCGCAGCCAGAGGCAGGGCTGCTGAGGCCTAGGCTCAGCCCATCCTTTCCCAACACTCAACTGGGCGGAGTGATGGTGTTACTCAGGGGAGACATCTTCTACCAAAACCAGGAGATGTCCTGGGATACAGTCCTTATGAGCTGGTGTAGAGAACCCAAAATCCTATCTCATCACTTATACAAATCCAAAACAACAGTCGGAACATATTTTGGAACTTCACATGACTTTAACATAAAAAAAAAAAAATCTAGCCATTTAAGGACCATGGGTTCTAAAGCTCATTTCTGAAAGCCAAGTGACACATAAGATTAGGCACCAAACACAGAAAAGCCTGCTTAGCGTTGACTCCTTGCCTCGCTCTGCATGACGAAGTGCGTATTCCTTGAACTCACCAAGCCTCAGCTTCTTTGCCTGTCGAATGGGAGTAACGGTACTACCATCCTGGGCTTTCCGGAGATGCAAACACAACACCCTCCCTGTGTCTGGATGCTGGGATGTGCCCAGTGAGTTTCCGACTGAGATTCTCCCCAGCACTGGTAATTTCTGATCAGTAGCTATGGGTTACGACATCTAGATTTTAGCATAAGTGGAGGGCTGTTGGTGGAGTAATCCCTGTATCGTCTGATTCCAGAAAATCATACATAATTACAGATCGGGAAGATTTTTTTTATGAGGACAAAATTATACAACGGAAGCCACTAATATTGCTGTCTCCTGTAGTAGCTTAGACAGGAAGTGTCTCTGAAAGCTCTGCGAGGGCAGTTCAACAACATTATACTGACACCTTGTGGCAAGAGCTTTAACTGCATCCAAATTAACACCAGGGACAGGGTACCCAGCATTCTCCACTTACCACGCCTGTTTTCACAATCCTGGTCCCTTGGAATATTCTGGTAGTATTAGCTGAGGGGGAGATAAAAGAGAGGTTACAGTGTAAACCAAACACAATGTATACATGTGCTCCCAATAAAACCCTACCTATGGACACACGAATCTAAACTACACCTACTTTTCACGGCACAGAATAGTACCCCTTTGTACGCTTTCCAACCATTTCAATATACAACGCGATGCACTCCTGAGTCATGCGGACATGGTCAGACAATCGGGATCTAGCCAGCTGTTCCCGTCACAAGCAATTCATTTAAAACTTGCAATTATTAGTGCTTTACTGAGACAGGACTTCAACAATAGTAAGATGCCCACGACTGCAACAGATGGCTGTATTATTGCTCCACCAAATGCCTGTGAAACTCCACTGACCCTCAGATGCATTTTCCAGGGCTGTTGGGCATCTGAGCTTCATCTATTTGGGGTGGTGGTGGTCACCATTCTCATCCTTGCAGTGATTTTAATTTGCATCTTTACCTTATGACAGCTTACTATCTTCTCTTCTCAGCTTTTATTACATTTATGCATGCATTCCTTCATGAGGAGGCAGGGAATGGCGCGCGTGCGTGTCTCTGTGTGTGTGTGTGCGTGCGCACACGTGCGTGCGCGTGAGCATGCACGCGCTGTGGAGATCAGAGGACAGCTCTGTGGAGTTGCTTCTCTTGCCCCATCGCGTGTGACCAAGCTTGGCTCATTGGGTTTGGCTGCAAGCGCCTTCACAAACTGAGCCATCCTGCCAGCCCAACGGTTCATCTTGTATTAGCTCCTTTACTGTGTCCTGCAATAACTCTATTGCCTTCCTCTCACCATGGACTGTCATGTGCTCCCTTCCCGCCTGCATCTGATAGGCTCCAAGCTATGCTCCACACAGTCACACCATTTTCTCTTCACGGCACACGTGTCCTGTGCTCTTTTCTTTGCGGAGTTCCGCTCTCCCACGCAGTCTCCATGAAAGATTCGCCCAGTATATGTCAACTTGTATTAAGAGGTGAAGGATATAAAATGCACCACGTTAGCCGTTTTTAGCGTTTGATCCACTAATGTTCAGTTAGTTCATTTGCTTAATCATGCAGCTGACCTCCCCACCATTCATCCTCAGAGCTTCCTCATCTTGCAAAATGCAACTCTGAGTACGAACGAACCAACTCAGTTCCTTTCACCTGGTCCCTGGGAGCCACCACCACAGGATGGTATTTTCTATCTCTGCGTGTGACTCTTCTATATTGTGCATATAAATGTAATCATGCCCATTTGTACTTTTGTGACTGATGTATTTCACATGGCATAATGTCCGTAAAGGTCACTCCTGCAAAACAGGCACGGGCCAGAACTTCTTTACTTTTTTTTTTTTTTTAATGCTCAATAATATTCTCTTGTGTGTGTCTACCGACTGTGTTTAGCTATTCATTTGCTGAGGTGCATTTGGCTCCTGAATAACACTAGACATCATAACTTAAAACAGAAATATATCAGCCTTCTTGGGGATATTTAATAAAACTAGAACATTCTATAAACTCAAGACCTGCCTCCTATACACACAACCTTAAAACATTACCAAAAATGCCAATCAACCAAGCAAGTAACATATCTGCTACGCTTTTTACCTAATCTAGAAATGGCAAGGGCCCTACACAATTTTGTTTGCCCTATAATATTAAAAAGAAAAGACCCCCAAACCACCACCACCAACAACAAAAAATACCACTGACTGTGTTATTAACTTTAGTCTATCACTCCTTTTCTTGGGAACCTGGTATCTTGCCACTCCCTTTACGATCTATGCCCCTCAACAGGCCCCATGGACACCCGAGTTCACAACCCCCGACCTAACGATGCACGCATTTTGTTTAAACAAAAGTACAGTGTGCAAAGAGAGAACTGGGAAGGCAGATCTACAAGTCAATACAACTGCTTAGATTACAGGTCAAATAAAGAAGCTAAGGCTGCAACTCTAACCTGGGGCAAAATATACCCCACACAGGCATGCACATCCTGCTTCTTTAATATAAGATAAAAGGCTCTCAGGAACCCTGTGGTCCGAGAAGGCCAATGGGTTCAGTAGCCTTTCCATCAGGCTGCTGGCTTTATTAGTCTTGAACAGTCTCTGAGATCTGATTCCATTCCACCGCCGGATCGACTCAGTGATTTCTGAGAATGGCTGATGGTGATCGCTCCTCCACAAGGCAGCAGCTCCAGGACCAATGGCTTGTCACTCGGTGGTTGCATTAAATGCATACACACGTCACTGCAGCTAAGCTTTGTTTAAAATATTATGACAATGTATATGACTTTAACTGATTCCCCTCTGATGGATGTTAGTTCTTAAGACCACTGTGAGGGAGGATGTGCCTGACAACTTTTATGCTCAGACGGAAGGCTCTGGAAGCCCCGTCCGTGACTGACTGCTGAGCGCTGTGCAGTGGCTAGCGCAGCTGCCCATCAGGCCTGATGTCAACATGGAAGACGTTGTGTGGTGAGTGACAGGGTGGTTCAAAGCTGTCCATGAGCCACGGAGCTGAGACTAAAAACACACTCAGTAGCTTAAATGATTTATCTCAAGTTGATTGCCCTCTGAATATAACTTCTCCATTTATAAAACCACCACTATAGGTCGCGCTCCCCAACAAACGAACACACACAAAACCCTACATGATAAACTGTCCCAGGATGTCAGGGTGAAGCAGCAGAAGTGGTGGCACTCTGTAAGGGGAGCCACACCATAAATGCCGCTATGAGGGCTGCTAATACATGTATCACGATGGCTGAGGAGTTCTTAGGACCTTAGCTTTTATTCCACTTTATTAATTTATTTACTTATTGTATGTGCCTGTGTATACCTGTGCATGCCACAGCATGTACATGCCATGGGCACATGCTTTGAGGTCAGAGATCCACTTTCATCACGTAGATCCTGAGATCGACCTCGGGTCTGCAGGCTGGGCAGCAGCTGTCTTTGCCAGTGGAGTGGCGTCGCCAGTCCAATGCTTTGGCATATTATATGGGTCATAAATACAGTTATAATCACTACAAACAATACTTCATGTGAGTTTCTATGCTCTTAAATCTGATATACATTTATTTCTAAAAGCAGTTATAGAAAAAAAAACTTCTCTGGAATTCTCCAAGATCCTGTGTTCATTCTTAAACCTTGAGTCTAAATAGGAGGTGAATTCTGCACCTTGCTCTCTCTTGCTCCGAAGCAGTGGGAAAAGGCTGGGCAGAAAAAGCAGTGGGCTGACCTTGATGAGGGTGCGGGTTGGCTGGCACAGGGCTTTCATGGGTGGTGTGGGGAGGTGCGAACCAAGAATCCACTCCTATTCAACACATGGGGGCGAATGCCCTGCACACAAGGAGCCAACGGTATGAGCAGAGACGCAGACCATGTGCAGACACCAGTCATTCTCAACAAGCCGCTGTGACCAGACATTTAAGATGCTCCCTGATTTGAATTTATACCTGATGGGGCCTTTTCGGAATAGCGTTGTTACAAACCTTTAATTTTTCATAGGCCAGGCAGCCCAGAACTACTATTAATCAAAGGGGACACTTCTGCAGCTCCCAGGCTCTGGGTCCAGGCAACGAGAGGCCTAATCATGATTTATGGGGCTGAAGTTCCAAGGCCTGGCTGCAGCAAGCTCCCAGAACGGCCGACCTTCTCCCTCCCTTGCCTCGCACAGACCCTGCCATGGCCCAAGGAGCCTGCTCAACATGGAATGATGCATTTTTGTAAATGTGTGGACACAGATTTATTTATGAAAAAAATGAAACTATGGTACACTTTAGTTAATTTTTAACAGAAGGATGAAATCATTAGCCAAGAATGTTTAAATGACACACGTACATTCCAGTTCCTTGGAAGAAATCTATGCTGGAGGACTTCCCCCCTGGGTTCATCGTTTATTATTTTCTTTTTGTTTTTTCTTTTTCTTTCTTTCTTTCTTTCTTTTTTTTTTTTTTTGGTTTTTCGAGACAGGGTTTCTCTGTAGCTTTGGTGCCTGTCCTGGAACTAGCTCTTGTAGACCAGGGTGGTCTTGAACTCACAGAGATCCGCCTGCCTCTGCATCCCGAGTGCTGGGATTAAAGGCGTGCGCCACCACCGCCCGGCTATTGTTTACTACTTTCAATCAACCCTCATGAAGGCTGAAACTTTCTGGATGCTCCCATGATGATCAAATGACTTCCGTACTGGAGGATTTGGATGACACTATTTCCGGGTGTGGAATGTTCAGTTGGTAAGGCCTAGAAAAGCACTTCACAATGACACCCCAGGAGCTGTTGGTCCACGGTTCTGTGATTTATGCTACACTGATTATTTAAGGCACACTGGCGTTAGTGTACAATGGCCCCCATGGATGCACCTGCCTGTCAAAGGCTGCCCGTTTCCTTGGGGTGGCAAACAGCAGCCTCGAGAAGACAAACAACCCATGTTCTCAGCAGGACACAGCTGATGACTGTGGGCTGGGAGCTGCACCCTCCCGGCAGAGCCCAGCTCCACCTTGGCATTCTTCAGCATTTAACGTGCCTGTCAGTCACTAGGGCCATCTTGCTAGAACTCTTGTTGCTAGGTTGGTGTGAGGGTTTGTGAGCGTGAGGAGCTCAGAGGCTTTAGACGGTGCTGTTGCAAGCTGCCCACGTGACTTAAAGGGTCCGCGATTTTACACGCATTTTCTAGGGGGAAGTCCAGATGTTTAATCTGATCCACAACTTGGAAGCTAAGGATCAGCTGTGTATGGTCTCTGTTGCAGAAAGACACGACAGCGGAAAATGGGGTAAGACTGGCCTGGTGTGCAGGCTTTTCACCTGACAGACAGAAAGCTGTGGCCTTAAAGAGGTAAGCCGCCTGAGTGGCCGGAGTCTCTGCGGAGCCCAGGGCCCTGAGTTTCCTGATGGATTTAGTTTCTTTTATGAAACTATATTCATGAACTAAGGACCATAGGTGACTGCTGATTTCTGTAAATAATACTAGGATTAAAATAGGGCACAAAAAAAGATCACGTCCCACCATTACTTCTATAATTTTTTGTTATTATTATATTTTTATGACAGAGTGAACCTAAGCCTCGTGGATGCTAACCACATGCTTCACTACTAAGCTACAACCGATCTGATGGATCTATCTATCTATCTATCTATCTATCTATCTATCTATCTATCTATCTATCTATCTATGGTTCTAATATGTCTGGAGATTGAGATGGCTCCATTGTTAAAAACACTTGCTACTCTTGCACAGGAGCTGGGTTCGGGTCCTAGCACTTACATGCAGCTCCAGATCATCTTTACATTCCCCTGGCCTTACTCATGAGTACCGCATGCATGTGGTACATATACCTGTGTGAAGATAAAACACGTATACCGACAAAATAAAATAAGTTAATAAAATAAGACTCCAATATTTCATTCATGAAATCTTTGTACTGGTTGCTTTCTAGAAAAATGACTCCATTAAATGCATGGAGGCAAAGTTCCATTTGGCTCACCCTCAGTTTGGCCCTAGACCCTCCTAAAGGTCCCCAAGCAGCACAGCACACAGATCTCCAGACTGGGAACCACGAAAGTACTTCACAGAGACTTTTCTGTGTGGCTTGCAAACTGGAAGGACAAATTTTATATCTTGGGTTAGGTGGTGGTGGCGCACACTTTTAATTCCAGCATTCAGGAGGAAGAGATTTCTGTGAGTTTGAGGCCAGCCTGGTCTACAGAGCTAGTTCCAGGAGAGAGAGCTGTTACACAGAAAAACCCAGTCGCAAGATACCAAAATTAATTAATTAATTAATTAATTAGAAATAACATATCTTGGGCTCAAGTTCTTAAAAGGCAAAGATCAATCCTGCTGGATATCTAAGAGGCTATGGCAGGAATCGGGAGACCACGCCATCTGTCATAGCTTGAAACAAGAGGCACAGCTGGAAAACGTCAACGAAGCGATGTAAAGATAGCACTGCTTTCCTTCTTCTATCGGCCTCTGAAACCTCCAACCCCAAAGATAGACCTAAACGACAAGAGCTCCCTGAATACAGCTTACACCAAGTTCCTGAGGAAAGAAGCAGCGTTAGGGACAGTGGGTGGCATGAAGACAATAACCAGCCTTACCTTGAAAGAGCATCGTCTGACTGAAGTCACTGCGCATGTCATTCCGACACACGGCCTGTACTCGGAACAGGTAAAGGCTATCAGGTGACACATGGCTAATGGTGGCCTTCTGCAGGGGAAGGAAGAGAAGGTACCGAGTTGGTTCGGAGCTCACAGATGCAGTTCACCCGAGAACAAACCTGGGCATCCCAGAGTCCCAATGGTTGGCTTTCTCTAGAGAGAGACTGCTTAGGAATAACTTCGTGGGGGAATCTGTTTGAACACTGAAGAATTACCAGCAACTGGTTCAAGGCTTGGGACAGGTCTTGAGCCTTTCTGCTCTCAAAGCCCCAACTTCTGTCGTTATCACTAAACATCAGAAATTGTAATTATTATCCACAACCACCTCCACAGTTATTAAACGAAAGAACTCCAGAGCCATATCAGTTTTAGAAAATTAGCAAAAAATTCTTTGCTTGGATGGTTTTCTTCTTGTTGTTGTTGTCTAAAGCCCTCTGCACAAAGAACAAAATCGAGAGACTTACAAGACGTAACTTTGCCACAGTACTCTCTAGCTGTGTGACCCTGAAACACGCACTAAATGTCTTCCAGCTTCTGCTAGTATGTGGACAGGCACAGCCACCTAACAGGAATGTGTAATACAGGCCAGGCAAACTTTGCCCTTGGGAACACTGACCAGTGCAGCAGCTAGGGTCAGCAAGCTATGGCCTGCATTCAGATCCAGCAGGCCGGCTCTTACTGTCACACAGGCATGGCCACTGCTTTTCTGTTTGTGGTTGTGTGTATGTGTGTGTGTGTGCTGTGTATTCTGTATGGTTATTTTCACTTGAACACTGAGAAGCTACAGCCTGCATGCTAGATCAGGCAGGTCATCCGTTATTATAAAGTTTAATTGGCACACAGACAAGGTCATTGTGTGTGCGTGTGCACGTGCATGCGTGTCTGTGCATACACGTGTATTCTGTACACTTTCACCGAAACATTGATAAGGTTAAGATGTTTTGACAGATTATATGACCCGAAAGCCTAAAATAATTACTGCCTGGCCCTTTCTAGAAAAATGTTTGTCAACTGTCATCAGACATCATGAGCCACATCCTGACCACCATTCCTCAATGCTTCCTCTCCACAGCCTTTAACACCAAGGAAATGGAACATACCTACAAAGCAGGCAGTATTGTTCCTGGAGAAACAAGCAGGGAATGCCTCCGGTCTCCAACGGTTCTGTCTAATGGATGCTAGGTCTCCTGGCAGAGGTGTGTACTCTGGGCCAGTATGAATGGAACTACCAAGAAGATTCTCCTGGCACAGCCACCATAATCCTCTAGTTTGGCATTAGCACATGGTCATGGCAACACTGGTTGCTACCACTGGGAACAACTTCCAGATGGGAATGGGGGGTTACGTGCTGTGGGATAACGCTCTTGTACACTGTAAAGATTTGTCACTCATATTAGTTTAGTAAAACGCTAGTTGGCCAGTAGCCAGGCAGGAAGTATAGACAAGGTGATCAGATTAAGAGAATTTTGGGAAGAGGAAAGGCAGAGAGTCAGTCACCACAGAGGAAGCAAGATAAGAATGCCTCACTGAGAAAAGACACCAAGCCACGTGGCTAAACATAGACAAGAATTATGGGTTACTTAAGCTTTAAGAGCTAGTTAACAATAAGCCTGAGCTAATAGGGCGGCCAGTTTATAGCTAATAAAAGCCTCTGTGTGTTTCTTTGGGACTGAACAGCTGTGGGACTAGGTGGGACAAAAACTTCCGTCTACAAGTGGTGCTCAAATGTTTGGCAAGAATTTCCACATAAAGTCTGAGAAAGCTTTAAAAAAGGAAAAAAAGGGATTCTAGACATTCAATAACAGAGTCAAGTGCAACTTCTTGGTAACAATTTTGTCTCTGATAGGCTCTGTTTTCTGGCAGCAAGCAGAGAGCATAGATGTGTGAAGGCCACAGAGAATAGCCTGATCTACAGAGTAAGTTCCAGGATAGCCAAAGATATATAGAGAAACCCTGTCTCAAAAAAAAAAAAAAAAAAAAAAAAAAAAAAAAAAAAAAAAAAAAAAAACCAAAATAAAAATAAAAATGAAAGAAAGTAAAAAAAAGCTATGTAAAGATAGAAAATACATAGAGAATCTGGATAATGTACATTATCATGTTCTCTTTGAATTGTCTACTGAGAAAGGAGCAACGGCTGCTTAAAAACATTTGATTATAAATGCTGCTGGAATTAATCTGATCTATATATTTTAAAAATGCCTTGACTTCAAAATTTAAGTCAAAAGCTATGTTACCTTGGAGAAGAGGTTTTGCTTTTGTTTATAAAGGAAATGAGAGGCTGTGGATTCATTCTGGGTTAAGAAAATAAGGTTTGATAAAGAAAGATCCCTAAAAAAAAAATTTCCAATGGGAATGGATGGCCCAGATGATCCAACATTTCAGAACACCTCTGTTGCAGTTTTTTCTGAGTTCTGCATCCAGAAGGCTGCTGGCTGAGATGATCCAGGCTCACAGAATACTACAGTCAGGACTTGACCATAATCCTAAATTTTCTTTGGGTCCTCCTAAAATTATCAGCGTCCCCCAGTCTACCAAAAGTAGACATGCCCCACAAAATAGATTAGGGATATTTGCCTTTGTTTAGAGTGTTGGTTACAAGTTGTTATGGACAATCGTCAGGAAAAAAGCTAAACAAAGGAGGTTAGATTCAGAGTATTTGTTTTGAAAAGAAAGAAAGGGGCAATTCTGTGGGATAATGCGCTTGTACACTGTAAAGATTTGTCACTCATATTCGTTTAATAAGACATGGATTGGCCAGTAGCCAGGCAGGAAGTATAGACAGGATGACTAGATTAAGAGAATTTTGGGAAGAGGAAAGGCAGGGTGTCAGTTGCCACCACAACGCAGAGGAAGCAAGATGAGAACATCTCACTGAGAAAAGTTACCAAGCCTTGTGGCTAAACAGACAAAATTATGGGTTAATTTGAGTTGTAAGACCTAGTTAATATTAAGCCTGATCTAACAGGCCAAACGGTTTATGATTAATACGAGCCTCTACGTGTTTCTTTGGGACTGAACAGCATCAGGACAGAAACCTCTGTCTACAATTAAGGTCACGTTCCTGAGGCTTTACTCCATTCTCTTAGAAAAAGCCTTGAGCACCAACACAGGGTTGCAATGAACGTGTGGGACAGGAGGCTGGCCAAGCCTCTCAGTAACTGGGAGCTAGAGGAGGGCACTCTCCTGAGTCAGCACTCACGGCGTGTGGCAGAAATAAGAAACTTAATTTTGTGTGTCTCAATAGGAGAAAGAAAAAGCCTCTATGAATCCCTTTGAAATGGAACATGCTGTCAAAGCAGAGTCTTCTGCCCATCTCGCTTTCTGAATCCAATTTATGCCTTGTTCCCCGAACCTCTGTCCCATCTTCTAATCTTCAACATCTTCCCTTCATCTAGGTGGAATTTACTAGAATTCACTCCAAGCCAGCGTCTCTTCCTCCCTGCGTATTTAATTATTTTCCACTTAGAACAAGAAACAGAAGGAGGGCCTAGACGATTTCTGCAGATTAATGCAAGCCTGACTTCAGGAAGGGAAGGATTCCCTGATGGACTCCCCGGGCGCAAGAGAAAGGTGAAGGCACACCGTGACCTTGGGTGCCTTCTAATACAGACCTCTCCAATTTCAGGAGGCTTTGTGCTCCCTGATGCGACCCAGATAACAATGTCTAGTAGGGGAATTGAAAAGATAAACGACAATGAAGCAAAAGAATCTTCATCTAAAGGAATATGAAAAGTATTATTCTATGACTGATTGAATGAGCACCGAGGATTTTCTTTCTTTCTTTTTTTTTTTTTTTTTTTTTTTTAGTGGCAAGTCATTAAGAGTCCCACTCTGCGGAGAAGCATTTTCCACGTGCATATACAATTATAGGCTTCATTATTCTCGGGCCTCCTTTGATTAACAATAAAGCAGCAAGGCTTTCAAACTCACATGTGTCACTTCGAGTTTCTTAAAGACTCGTGCTTGTTGGTCGGTTTACAACGAGGGAAAAGAGCTTCTCCAAGCAGATGCCCAAAGGGACTTGCTGGGCGTCTGAGGCCAGATATTCATGTACATCTTAAAAAAGAGAGGCTGGCCTTGGTTTGTGTGGCCAACATGGGGTCAGATTATGTCACGGCAGCTCCAACAGAACAGAGTGTAAAGCACCCTGGGCTCTGGAGTTCATCAGGCAACAAGAATGTGTACTGACACGTGAGACACATGACACATGAGACACATGACACACGAGGGACCGTGAGGACGGTGGCCAGCAGCAGGCAGAGTTGTGTGCAGAAAAGACGAGGAGGGGGAAGTGGACGCGGGGTAACTGTGAGAGGTAAACACTCAAACATAGTTCGCTAAGGGTCATGACCCGCAGTGCACTTACGTAACACACCTAATACATTTAACAACCTGATTGGAAGAAAAGGGCTTGTTTGGGATGAATGAAAAGCAGCCAGTTTAAAAGGGAAAACCAGGGTGTGCGATATGTCCGGGCATCCGCATGCCGCAGTATATGTGTGGAGGAAGAAGACAATATCAGGTGTGGCCCTCGCTTTCCATCTCCCTCGAGACACGGTCTTGTCCACTGCTCTGTATGCCAGGCTAGTTGGTCTGCCAGCTTCTCGGGGCTCACTGTCACCATCTCCTCTCTCCCTATAGGAGGAGATGCGCTCTCTGTGTACCGTCAGAGGTCTCAATCCCAAGGGGCCTTACCAAGTCCTTGTCACTGTCCTTAGTGAAAGTCTTCTCTTTCTCATCCTCATTCCTGGTCCAGCTATAGGAGATCATGTAATTCATGATGGGCGGGTGGTAGATGGTTTCTGGCTGGCTCCAGGACACCTGCAGCGCTGTCTGGTTCAGAGGCTGCACCTTCATGTGGATGGGTGGAGAGCTGCAGACTGGAGACACAGGGAAAAATGAACGGGCAGCAGCACCACCTGCCACTCAAACGTGTGCCCCTTGACTCCAGGAAACGGTTCTCAGGAAGAACGGACCCCCCAGCCACCCACACTCTCTTCCGTTATCAGTTATTCCTTCCTGATATTTATTTATTCACCCACTGTGCATGAGCACGTGCACATACATGTGGACACGTATATGTGCACGTGTGCACACAAGTATGCACCCGCATGTGTGAATGTGTGAAGGAGGAAGATGACCTTGTCCTTTCTCCGGCGTCATCCATTTTTGAGGCAGTGCTTCCCACTGGCCTGGAACTTTCCAAGGCCAGGGCTACCTGCTCAGCACTGAGGTCCCAGGCGCTGGGGTTTTCACCACAACTGGCAATTTTGTTCTATTTTTTAAAGATGGGTTCTGGGGTTCAAACTCGGGTCCTCACGATCGCAAGGTGAGCATTTTGCTAACTGAGCCATCTCCCCAGCTCTCTTTTTTATTTTTTGAGACACAGACTTGCTATATAGTCCAGACTAGCCCCCAAAGTTACGGTTTTATTGCCTTAGTCATCTAAGACCTGGGACTGCAGTCATGAACTGCCATGCTTACCCCCAACACACACACACACACACACACACACACTTTTAACTAAGTAGACACTCTGTTACTTCAGCCCTAAATACTCTGGCCTGCAGTTTTTAAGAACAACAACAACATTCTCTCATCTAACCTTACAGCCATTATCCTACCTAAAAAAAGGGCAGCTGTCAGGTTAACAGGATTATCTCATACAATGTCCATATTCAAATTTGTTCCTTGGCCTCAGGATCACTTAGAGCTCTGCTTCTCATGTTACCCTTTATTAATAAAGCTTTATCCTGATTTGCCCTCAGGACAGACTCTTTGAGGGAGGCAAGACACTGGACTGGACGACTATCCAACTAACTATAGTTGCATATGAAATTTTATTGCAAACAGATTAACGCATACATGCAATGTAGTCTTTAAATAACTTTAAAGCAAAGGCACCCACAAAAAAGATGGCTTCCTCTGAGGGTCAGTCTGTCTTTGCATCCGTGTAGCTGGATAGCTTTAAGCGATGTGACGGAGCCACATCTGTCTAGGGCCAACTCACTACAGTCTTGACAGCTGTGGATCGGTCTGCTGAGGGGTGACTGGGGCACTCGCTGCTCTTGAAGGTGTCCAGTGACCTTACAGTCAAGAGCACCACCTTTCTCTTCACCGGCATGGCCAAACTTGTCCCTGGACCTAAGCAAATGTCTCCTTGGGGCCGATTTCCCTCAGAAGCCAAGGGGAGATGAAGATTTCGGAGGAACTGCCTGTATACGGTTGGTATTGGACACAGGACAGGTCTGAACAGATACCAGGAAAGAAAATGCCACTGTCTCGTAAGCTCTCCAGAGAAGGACGAGACTCTGTTAGGGACTGACTCCCTTGAGGAAGGCCCTTTCAATTGAGTGCTGAGCAAGACTACCTGGGTGGGGTTGAGGAAGAAGCGAAGTCCGTGGAAGGGACCCGGGAGCAATAGTCCAGGCTTGAGAAGCCTGGAGAACCAGATTGAAATTCAGGCCTTTCTCCCATGAGCCCCTGAAAACCACTGGAAAAGCCTCAGGCCAGACGGTAAGGTGAAGTTGTTTTTAACAAAGACTCATTTGGTCCCATCAAAGCAGAGTCCCAAGAGGGAGGGGAGGGCTGTCCAGGGGCAGGGGCACAGCTTTGTCTGCATGTTAGGGTATGTCTGTGACTGGGCTAGTGGCAAGTCCGAGGCTGTATGTGCCAAACAGAGCACTGAGAGACACACACCTCTTTTCCCACCCCAGACTCCCAAACCTAAGGCTGCCTCTGAAGCCAATGGTCACCCTCCTGCAGGGAGGCGTGGCTAGCTCTGGCTGTAGCCCTGCCTGGAGAGGCTCCTTGTCTCTGTTGAAGAGATGTGCTTTGCATGGCTTCAACAGGAAGAAGTGGGGACTGATGAGACATTCTCATTTCCCTGGAGAATGCCCCCCCCCCGACCCCGAGGAATGGGTACCAAGCCACCACGCATTTGCCTCCAGAGCAGAGATTTCAAATACAGACTATCAAGACTGCTGGGATGGCCAAAGGTGACATAACAGAACAAGAACACTAGGGGGCGACAAGGTACTGCTTTTAAAGCGTTCAATTTACTAGGCTTCTGTTTCTCAAGACAACACAAAGGGAGGGGGGAAATCAGCAGAGATCCACATCTCCATCCTTCTTAACACTGGCAGGGAGGCCAGGTTTATCTACTGGGAATATTCTATACGGCACAAAGATGACCTAATTTCCATATCTCTCACCTCCTACTACATTCTTATTTTCCTTATGTTCTTAAGCCATTAACTCCCCTGCTGCAATTACTGGTGAGCCTTCAGGGGCACATCTCTCCGGCAGTGACATCACAGTGACATAAATACCCTAAGCACCCACGTGCACCATGCTTATTTTTTTTTGAAACGAAAACGTCTGGCCTTTTCTATGTAGATGAAGATGATTCATGTTTTCTTGAAATATATAGTACACAAAAGTAAGAGAAAGTTCTGAGATTCACCCCAAATGTTACTGTAACCTCAGACAACCGTTGTGAACATCCTAGAATCCAATGTCTGGTAGATTATCTATCTCTTTCTGCATAGGTCAAAGAGGATCACACATAATTTGATGTAAGGAAAAAAATAAAATGAGAAAGAGCTAGATGTGGTCATGCACGCCAACCATCACAGACGTCCTCAGGATGAGGCAGGAGAGTGGTCATGCACGCCAACCATCACAGATGTCCTCAGGATGACACAGGAGATTCTCAGGGCTGAGACCAGGCTAAGCAGCACAGCCAGACCCTGTCTCAAAAACCAAAATGAAGCAAAACGCCAAACAGACCAACAAGAAGAACAGAGGCATAAAGTCTGTAGGTAAGTGGATGTCATAGTTAGTCACTTTTGCCTGTAATAAATGGAGTTTAGATGCCATTGCTTTGAGTGGAAAGTAGAGAATCCCCTATCAGCTAAGCTCTCAGGGGACAGAACCACCTGCTAGGCAAGGGTTTCTCTAGCTAAGCAGTCACTCTAGATCCATACTTGACCTAGACTGCCCAAGACCTGGCCAAAGGTAAGAAGATGTTGCCCGAGGGGCCCGACTGGGACACAGTTCCTGGCTGGGGAAAAGTGCAACAAGGACAGAAGCTTCTTTCCGTTCTCTATTCCCAAGCATGCTTCCCATCTTCTGAGACAGCGGGTTTCTGGACATCAGGGACAGGGAGGGGCTGATGTGGAAGAGGGCTCTGCAGAGGGAGCACCGTACCAGAAGAACCCAGGATAGAGCCTGGCATTCTTATCTATAAAAAGGGCAGATAGGAAATACTTTTGGCTTTGCAAGTCATGTGGTCTCTCTTGCCTTCAAAGCACAAAGCAGCGGAGGCAATGAGAACGTGAGCGTGGCTGTGCCCAGGAGAACACACACAGCGGTGTAAAATTTCAGCTTTGGATGATTTCTGTGGGTCTCACTCTTGGCTCTTCTGTGCTGCTTTAAGGCACTAGCGTTCAGTTTATGTCACACAAACTTTGGTGGTGGGTGAGGCGTTCCCCATGCAAAGGGACACATCTGTTTGCATGCCCGGCACAGCTCATGGGTGGCTTCTCCGTGGAGCTCAGACCCTTGGCAGCGCTCACCTTGAGTTACCCTGCCGCCTCACTGGCTATCTGGAACAATCGGCCTTCCCCACTAGAGTACGGTGTGGCCAGTGCCTCTTGGGTCATGCTCCATACACTGCCTGAGCCACAGCAGTGGCTGCCGTGTGTATGTATCTCAACAGCGCGCAAGCTGGTGGTACACGGCATAAGATCCTAGGCCTGTGGGATAGGACCTCCGCTTCCAGCCTCCCAGGTTTCCACCTGCTCCTCACTTGCCTGTATTTGGCCAGCTCTGCTCCAGCTTTACTGGTTGTCTGCCTTCAATACCATGTAGGTCCCTCTGTCCCTCCTTACCACCTGCTCACTCCCTACGCTTCTGCCTGAGCCCTGAGGACCTCAGGGAGGGGAGCACATCACTGTTCACCAGGTTCCTGGGCACAGGCACAGATTTCATCCTTGATGAGAAAGGATTTTGCTCTTTGTGCTGTTTCTGAAAGACGCCCATCCACAGAATCAGTCCATTCCTGCAGCCACATCCAGGACTTCTGCTTGTACAGAGATGCTGTCTACTCAGCAAGGGGATGTTCGCTACTCAGGAAACGCATCCTGTCCACAGAAGCAGCAAGCCCTAGTCCAGGCTGAGGTAGACAGGGAAGGCCTTGTGCCTGTGCCTCTAGGAAACCCTCACATCAATGAGGTCTCCCTTCCAAGCCCAGGACGGAATTGGAAACCATGCACGCTTTCATGGGAGAGTTTGGAAAAGCTGGCATATTGAAGCGTGGGATGTTGGCTCTTGTGTTCTGTTGTCTCTTTAACTGCATGATGGGCCACTATTTGGTACTGGCTTCCTCATAGGATGGGGTGAGTGTGACAGGCATGTTGCACCCTCACAAAGTTGGGGTGAGTGTGACTGGCACACTGTAACCTCTTGGGCTGGGGTGACGGGAACACGGTAAATGAACTACAGTTGCAAGCTACGGGCTTGCTGGACATTCAGGCCCCATACATAACCTTTACTTCTAAGTCTGATGTTTAAATCAGGTGAGCTAGAAGAGCAGAGAAATGGTCTCCTTTAGACTATAGGTGCGTTCACATTTGCCACAGTTCTACCACACCCTACTGCTCCTACACAGCCCGCTCATCCTCAGCTGCCTGAGCCCTCAAAGCCAGCAGTGCAGCGGGCAGGCGCCTGTTTTCACATCCTTCCTTCCTACTGATGGCCACTGCAAACTAGGATCTTTTGGCACATCCCTTTGAATAAAAATCAAAGCCTTTTAACCACACAGGAGGTGCCCCACCCGGTTCTCTAAACAAACATCCCCTGTGAGGTGGCCCTGACAGCAGCCCTTCCCTTCCCAGGGCCTGATGACAGGCTCTCTGGGGACTGATGGCTCTCCAGGTTTCCAGGAGGACACTCCCTCGGCAGCACTGAGAACCCCTGCTTTGACTCTGAATAACCTTTAATTACGATCCCAGCTTTCGTTAAATAATGAAGAGGCTTCCGACTGAGCACCCGAGGTCCCTCAGATTTTACATCGGTGTGGAGGACATTTCCCCAGTGGTCACAAAAGTCAATCTAAGTCTCTCCTGACCCCAGCCCTGCTCATTTTGTGCAGCAGGTAAGCTACAGGGACAGCTCTGATGAAAGTCAATGTAACCCCCAAGTGTCTGAGTCTGTTTGAGTAAACGGCTACTCCAGGAATCTCTTCTTAGGGCCCCCACCACTTCTGAGTGTCACACCTGAGGCACTGGGCCAACTGTGGATCAGTGTGAGACATAGATTGCTCAAACACAGCACTTGGGCACGGGCTTACTATTACATAATGCTATCCAGGGCAACCGGATCCATGCCAGGGGGTGCTACCATGGACACAAGGGGAGGCACAACACCCCAGCTCAGCAAGAACCCTCAAGCACAGGGAACTTTTCAGAGACCTGGCCTGAGGAAAGGGATCGGAGTTCCCACAGCAGACCACACAAGACGAATAAACAAAACAACAAAATCCCAAACCCCTAGAATTTTGCTGCCTCATAGTGTCACCTCCCTTTCCTCCCTGTCCGAGAGCTCACGAAGGGCATGGCACTCTATAGAAGGTACAGGGGCTGGGGGACAGTTTAAAATGACCATAGCTTCTGATGTGCCTTGCATTCCCATCATCCAAAGACCGTGGCTTCAGGGCTGCCAGCTGCCATATACGCGTTGTCCGCAGGCAGGCTCCACACTCGTCTCTAATAGTCCATGCACGCATAGTGACTGAGCCCAGGAGGGGCATACCCATTCATACTGAGGACTCCATGGCCTAGAGAGGACGAGCCACTGAGCAGAGTGTGAGACACGAGTGGGAGGATTCAGATGAGATGAGTCAGCCTGATTTGAATGAACCTGGCAGAGGGGCAGTAAAGCGGCTGTGCTTGTTCTCCTGTTCCCTGCTTCTTATCTTATCCCCTCTCCATGACTGTGATAAAGACATCAGGACACTGCTCAAACTGCCAAGGGGTGAACAGTATCCCCCGCGGGCATCATGCATCCATACTGAAGACCAAGAGCATTGGCTTCTTCCAGGGCTAACAATACTTGGTCCAAAAGGTCCTTTCTCTTCCATGCGTCCCTTCAGGCTGCCTTTTCTTAGTAACAAAAGCAAAGGGGAGTCTCTAGAATATCTCCAGAACAGTCTAGAACTCCTGTGAATCCCTCTAAAGCCAAAGGCAGCTCAACTGACATTTTTCTTATGTCAGAAATGCAGGTATAAGTCCTAGTCCTTCAAACCATCACGGGGAAGCAATAAACATGGGCGGTGAAACTCACTGAGCATCCATGGCCCTTACCTCATGCTGCTCTGGCTGACACAGGAGATACCTATTATGAGTCTATGAAGCTCCCAGTTTCCCCGCTAACTTATTTTAGAGACCTAGCCTTAACAGGATCTCTTATTCACTTACTCAAACGATGAACATGGGCTGGAGTAAGTCTTAACGTTTTGGAGATCACAGTCTGGCAGGGAAAGAGATAACCATCAGCAAGCCTGCACAATCAAGTTCTCAGCTCGGGGCTCCTTAAGGGCTGGAGCGAATTTAATGCAACCACAGACTTGGACGAAAAGGATGCTGTTATTTTCACCAATCTCTAAGATGTCCTATGACTTTACAACTCAGACGCTGGCAGCTAACGGCGGCAATGCTCCCAGGATGGGTGCAACATCACCAATTGGTGGCTGAGTCTAACGATGAACGGCTTGCTGCTCAATCTTGCAAGTGAAGCATCACTAGAAAGCAAAGACGTGTAGTGGTTCAAAGAGAATGCCCACCCTCGCCCCCCACACCCCGACTCATATATTTGAGAGCAAGGTCCCTAACTGGTGGTGCTGTTTGCGTACGTTTAGGAGGTGCGGTTGTGTTATTTTACCACAGCAATAGCAGAGTAACTGATACAGTACGTATGCCACAATTTAAAACCCTGAGTTCTGCTGAGCACCGGCTGGCCACATCCAGTTTTCCCTTCTGCGCTGCCTTGGGCTGTTCCCCCTATGCCATGCCGGGGCATCTCCTCCATCGCTGCCAGTAGCCCTGCTTCTCAGCAAACAAGGGTTAGAATGGGTGGCAACGACCAGAGGCCTGCAGACACTAGAACTGTGACTGCTGCACTCTCTCCCGTGCTCATCAAACAGGCTGCCCGGGAGGCAGAGCAGGCATCCTGTGTGCCAGAACTCCAAGTACGCATTCTGGATTTCCCCAACCCCTCCTGCTGCTCTGGGGTCTGTTTTATCTATGATGTCTCTCTTCTTCTGAAAGCTAATGACCACGGGAGGTGGCCACATCCTGTACAGGAAGGAGTATTGTTTGGCTTGACACTAAGGGAGGTGGCAGAAATCAGAATCATCCATCTTCCAAGCCACAGTTAAAACAAACCACTGAGTCCTGAGTATAAGACTGGATCTCTTTAACACACTCTGGGAAACTATCTCCCCTTACCATGAACATACTGACATCGAGCCAAAAGAGCAACGTGGACTAGCTCCACCTTAACTGAGCAGCCCTTCCATGTGGTGGCTCTAACCTTCCTCTATCTCACGGACCTTGCTTCAGACATGGATTCACAACAGGATTTCTGTCAGAGACCCTGCTCTGTGCTGGGGTTCCTGAAGGTCAGCCTCATGTTTCTGACTGCTAGGATGATGTTACAGATGTGAAAAAACAGCTATGTCACACAAAATAGGGGTCCAAAGATACCTTTAGCAGCCAAAGGAGCGCTCTGTGTGACAGTCTAACAGCCTACAAGCTGGCTTAAAGTTTTCTCATCAGACATGACAAAAAAATTACATGTGACCCTCATAGGCAGGTTGGCTATGCTTTCATTAGAGTACGCTAGTTAGGAAGTGGGGGATCATTTGTACAGAGTCAATATTAGGAATGGGCAGTAGGTTCTGGAAAACCCTATTTTAAACGGCCAGCCCTAAACACACAAGAGACTGAGCTAGCTCTGACTCCAGGCTGATCTAACAAACAGGTCCACATGTTCTGAGGAGCTCGGGCTTTGTGGCTGGCAACAGCTGTAAGAGCTCAGCCTATGTCAGCCTATGCCTTCTGAGAAGCTGTTCCTGGTACCAGCCAAGAAACATGGCTCTGGGTTCTTGCTAACACACGACAGTACTCGGTTAAATGGTGCCTCCTCCGTATAAGAAGAGATCCGAAACATGGTAGTCAAGGCACGTATCTCAGCCCAAGCCAATCCAATGCATTGGAATTCACACACACACACACACACACACACACACACACGAACACACGCTTCCCAAGATCAGAGCCACAACCGTAAGGCCCCTGGGTGTGCGGAAAAGAGCAAAGAATGAATGGGGAGTCAGCCTCACAAGGACGCCCAAGCTGGATTCATGGCTCCTTCTACTCGCCAGCAGCATTGGAAGTGGTTGTTTCTTAGGTCATGACAAAGCCGGGGTCCTGCCCATGTCCATACACAGCAATTAAAGAATAGCACCCACAATAACCCCAAGGAGGCTTGAGGAATAATCGGCGAGAAGAGTGGGGAGATACATTGTCTCCCAGCTATGGTCCCCTGCAGACCCGAAAGATGCCTGCAGTCCGGGAGCCCCATGCTTCGTGAGCAGCAAATGCTAGCTAACCGGAAAGAGGAAGTCCATTGCTCTGGGAGGAAGGACACTGTTGGCCTTTATTAATTTCCACACAGTTGTTCAAAAGCACCACAGTGTCCACATGACTAAGACAATGTCAGAGCAGATTTATCTGGCGAGCGAAAGAAAGAAGAAGCTGTAGGAGGGTTGCTAAGTTGGCCTCGAAGCTCCAGTTCTGCCTACCTGCCTGGAGACAGAGAGGATTAAGTAATTAGGTAATATTTATAAAGCGTGAAAACGACTGACAGCCCCTGGCACCTGCTACCGGAACTGGCTCAATACTCCCAAGCACAGACAGTAGTGATGCCTGGGAACAAGCACTTCCTCTCTGTGCTGCAAGAGTGATTGATCTCTGAGACAGCAAAGCAAGCCCTCACAGTCGCTTTGAAATGAACACTCAAATTCACAAGGATTCTGTCTACAGGAGGAAAAGCTTCTCTGGCTGCAGGTTCTGGGAGCGATGCAGATACATGCTCTAAATGTCTGAATATGCTTCTGCTATAGGAGAACCTAGCCTGGATAAACAGCAAATGTTCTGATTGTGACAGCACTATAGCAAGGTCCATCCATCCACCTACCCACCCATCCATCTATCTATCCATCCACCCACCTATCCATCCACCCACCTATCCACCCACCCACCCACCCATCCATCCATCCATCCACCCACCCATTCATCCATCCATCCACCCACCCACCCACCCACCCATCCATCCATCCATCCATCCATCCCCATATTTACTGAAGAATCAGCATGGTCAGCATTCACTGTGCCACCTCCCCAAGAGACAGAGTACCACATCATGGTACTTGCAGGGTAGCAGAAGAACAAGGTACTCTTAAAACCAAATGTCAGTAGTGCTAAGTGCTATGAGGAATTAAGTAAGCGTGTACTCCCGAATGACCAAACCAAAGCAGCCAAGACACTTCCCCTGAAGTGCACCTTAGGCAGAGTTGTGAAGGTTGAGAAAAATCAATCAGTTAGGTGCAGAGGGAGGTCAAGTGTCCTGAGGCAGAAGGAGCTGGCTGCTGGGGCCGGAGCACGCCAGAGAGTTGACGCCAAAGGAAGTAACAGGCAAGACAGGTCTGGGGAGGGGACAGGATTCATAGATCACAGTGTCTACGTTTCTCTTCCTGTTGCTGTGATAAGACCCTCTGATAAAGGTAATTTAAGGGTGACAGGACTTATTTTAGCCCACAGTTTAAGGTACAATCCATCATAGCTGGGAAGCCAAGGCAGCTGGCGCTTGAAGCACTTAAGTGATGTCACACCCACGGTCAGGACACAGGGCGGTGGACGCATGTATTCAGCTCACTTAAACCTTTTTCTTCAGCCTAAGCCTCTTCAGCCTAAATTTAGAGAATGGTCTTGTCCTCATTTAAGATGGGCCTTCCCACATCAGTTAATGTAATGAAGATGGCTCTCTATGGCATGTCCAGAGGCCCAGCTCCTAGCTGATTATATATTCTGTCAAGCTGACACTAACCATCACACACACAAACCCCAAGCTTCCCAGAAAGATTTTGACAGTTGCACACAGCCTGGCTTCACACTTCTTCCAAGGAGCACAACCCCTTTTGCTGAAATGTGAGCTCCAATGACCATGTCACAGATAAAAGGCTGCCCCAGATGTACACAGAACTCTCTGCTCACCTACAGACCGGAAAGCACAATTGTTTGTGGAGAACGTTCCATGACTCAGATTGTATATCATCCATCCCACAGACTGCCAGACAAGGAGTCTGATGAGCACATCCAAGGATAAATTTGTTGCTCTTGGGACCTGAGCCTGGCCTGCTGCACTCCCCAGCCCGGTTTCTGACACTGCCCTAGGCTGCCCCATTAGCCAGTGAGCAATGAATGGCTGCGCACCTGCTACAGCACTGGGTACTGGGTGAGGTGCCACTAATTTAAATATGCACAAGGCTCTCTCCTTAGAAGCTCCAGATGAAGTGGTCTCAAGACTGGGGACTCAGGAGCTTGTACAAGAAGTACCCAAGGTAAGCTGGCAAGCAGGAACCACTAAGCACATGATGATGATGATGACGATGACATGCTTTGTGGTGGTTGGTTTAAACAGCATCTTGTTACAACTTAGAATCACTGGAGCAGGGAAATGTTTACATCAAGCTGGCCCATGGGCATGTCTGTATAGGGTTACCTTGACTACCTCAATTGATACAGGAAGACCCACCTGAAACGTGCACATTTTTGTGTTCCATATAGAGGCTATTAAGGTTCGGGGTCATGGGGTCAGCCATCAGGACAGCGAATGTAATCTTGAGCAGTCTAGAGGGAAAGCCCTGGAGTACAGAAAACACTGGAACAGACAACACCCACTGTTTCTGGTAGTGGCCCAGATAAAAAAGGACACATGATAAGAATATTTGCTCTTTATTCCCTTGGCCTCTTTCCTCACTGCTGAGTTAGTTAGTGGTGGTGGTGGTGGTGGTGCTGGTGCTTCCTTTGCTGGTATTCTGAACAAGCTTTTCTGAGTTTTCAGTATGAAATGAGGACCACTGGCTCTCTGGAAACATTCTAGGCAAATGATTCCCAGCAACCCTGATGTTACAGCCCTTTAATACAGTTCCTCGTGTGCTGACCCCCATCTATCTCCATCCATCCATCGATCTCCATCCACCCACCCATCCATCTATCTATCATCTATCTATCTATCTATCTATCTATCTATCCATCCATCCATCTATCTATTTATCTAATCTATCTATCTTATATCTATCTATCTACCTGACTACCTATCATCTCTCATATATCCCTATCTACCAACCTACCTATCCACTCATCTTTCATCTATCTATCCATTCATCCATCATCTGTCTATCCATTCTATTGGTTCCCGTCTCTCTAAGAATCTTGATTACTACAATGCTGCAATTGGACAAAAGATCTTAATCGCCTGGGTCCCTGCTTTGTCTGACCACCTCCTGGCTGTGAACTTATGTGTAAGGCACTGATTCTAGTTGTTAAGATTCCCTACTCCTTTTTTTTATTTTTTATTTTTATTTTTTTATTTTTTATATTTTATTTTTATTTTTTCACGTCCTTCACGAGAGTCAAAGTGAGAGGCTCACACCCCTGTTCCTATCACCGTACCAGGGCTCTGACACTGCTATCACCATGCCCTACCGACTTTCCTGACTTGACAAAGGCCCATCTCCTCTGCCCTGTCTAATCTTGTTTCCTTTCTGTTCCCCCTTCCATGATGCCCCCTATACCCAAGGGCCTTTGCAAATGACTTTCCCCTCTAGATCTCTTCAGGATTCCCTCACTATTCTCTAATAGGGAGGCCAATCCCACAACCAGGGACTTGGTCGTCTATACCTGGAACACCCAAGATAACTTGACAGAACAGATAACAGCAAGCACGTCAAGAATGATGTTCTGCCTTGCTCCAGGAAACCTCTTTCCCACTGCCTCCCCCACTCCTGGTTCATGATCTGATTTCCCGTGAAACCAGTAACAGTTGGGCGTGATGGCCTGTGCTCTGTGTTTGTCTCCCTGCATCTTCAATTCACAACGTACAGTGTGTCCATGTGTGTCTGTCTACCTGTAAGCAAGCAGGTAGGGGTGGTGTGTGTGTGTGTGTGTGTGTGTGTGTGTGTGCGTGCTGCAGTGGTGGTGGGGGGCTTGGGAAATATGTATACACAGAGGCCAATATCTGGTGAGCTTCTTCCACCCCCTGGGATTTGGAAACCAGGTCTCTCACTGCACCTGGAGCTGACCAAGTTTGGGGAGGCTGAGCTTCAGGGGTCCCATGTGTCTACTTCCCAGGGCAATGATTACGGACAGGGGCTACAGCAGCTGGCTTTTAGGCAGTGCCGGGGATTGGAACCCAGGTCTTCATAGTGGCAAAGAAGGCCCTTTACCCACAGACCCATATCCCCAGCCTTTGCTTCTCGTGCCTAGATGTTCACCGTGGACACTCAACAAACGTGTGCGAAGTCCTGGCTGAAGGCATCCTGAAAATTACATATAGCAAATGTGAGTGCCAAGAGGCCAGCGCAGCACCTGGCACCACCAACCTCTTCCTGGGCACAGATGCTCTTCTTGGTAATCTTTTCAAAGGCAGCTGGAGATACACACGGAGGTAAATCTATTGGTTGCAAACAGCGGGTGAAACAGGCAATGTCAGCTGTGGTTTGAATATGGCTCGTCTCCATCAAAGCCCATGTTGAGCCCTGGTCCTCAATGAACCAGGTGGTGGTATAGGGACGATGAGGACGTAAAGGGCAGACAAGTTCTTTGTCCCCTCTCTTCTCATCATATCCTCTTACTCTGCTGCCCACATAGGTACTTCCTGAGTCCCTCACTAGAAGCTGGGCAGATCCCAAATAAGCCTTGTTGTTATTGTTTTTAAACAAATTACTCAGTCTCAGGTATGGTGCTACTGCAACAGGAAACAGACAATACGGCGGGTAGGCAGAACACTAACATCATGTCAAGCAAAAAGAAAATAAAAGGCAGTCTACACAAACATATGATTACATGCAATGAGAGATGTCCTAAGGTGTTGGACATTTAAAAATGTTTGATGCTACGGTGTTCTGAGTTTTCAATCAGCCCTGTATCTTGCTACGTAGCCACTCCCAGGTGAAAACCAATAGCAAAGCCAAGTTGTTTTTGGAAGAGGGCAGTTAAATACCAGCCCTCTGTGAAGCTGCCTGGAACGTACGCTTTGCTTCAACATGGACCTGTCCTGAGAGTTTCTGGAAGCGACAAGGTAACTTTTCAGAACGGTTTCTGGGAGGAGCAGCTGCCTACAAAGGAATGAAACCTCCTATCAGACTTTTCCTTTAATAAGATAAAGTAATTGTAGCTCATTAATGTGGTGTGGAGAGATGATTGAACTGAAAATAGAACAACATTAATATTTTCTCCAAAAATAGCACAAAACCAACATTTCAATGTCACACTCTCTCTAAGCAATCATGGTTTCTATCTTTGCTCATTTTGGTGGGAAATGGGATGTTCTGTCCCAGCGTATTCTGGTTGAAAATCAGCTCGTTACTTATGGCTATGTCTTTTAAAAAAGCCAAACAGGAAGCACTCTTTGACACTGAGGTTGAAGTTGAAAAAAACATCCCAGCAGCAGAACAACCCACTTCCTACAGACCGAGGGACGAGTCTGCGACACTTATGGCACCCAGACAGCCAGTGTCCTCTCTGTTGCCTCTGCTTTTATCACGTTATGCTGTGTCACTTTAATTAAGCCATCAGATCAGATTATCAGATCAAGTGGCTTCGATTCCACTGTGGGTTGAACGGGTTTTGTTAAATTAGTAAAACCATATGTTTTCTGTTGTTGGAAGCAATGTTATTTTTCTTCAACCGCCATTCCGAACTTCTTCACAACAGACAGCGTTCAGCACTTAATCACAGAATCTTCTTCCACGTGCCCTGGACGGGCTGAGGAATAACTGAGATGACAGCCATTAAATCCTAAGGTCTGTCCAAGTCACTTACTGACAAAGGGCAGAGTAGCAGATTGGATGGCCCTTGAACAACCCACTGAGCCTAAACACTGTTTCCATTTTCTGGACCCAAGGCTTTACATTTCCTATGGATGGTATCCGTTATGTCTTCCTTGTGCAACAGTGCAGGATTAGGACGAACATTCCTCTCCCTTTCTTTGATGTCCTGCATGACCACGCTTCTTGTGCTGGGGCAATAATGGGCAGTATTCTGTTGTCTCCCTGCAGTTGCAACCAGTATGTGGACAGGGCAATGACAGAGGTAGAGAAGGGGTGTGTTGCTTGGCACCCAACCAGCACTCTTCTCATGAAAGATCACAGCCATGGGACCAGGGATAAGGAGGAGCTACATGCATTCAACAGAGGCTCTATACCTCTGATGGGAAGATGGCCAGGTCCCAAGTTGAAATAGTGAGTACCGGACAACCAGCTTCATAAATCTCTAAGCAGAATATAAATACCGAACAGTTCATAGTTACTACTACCACCATTGGTGGGAGGCGACAGGAGATGGAATATGGAATACCCGTGTCTTGTGTATTTTCTGCATACACTCTACCATTAAGCTATATCCTTAATCATACAACTACTGTTGAGATATTCAATATTTTAAAAAAAGATGCTTTCTCCATCTTACTGTTCCATATTCCCTGGGGCAGGGGCCAGAACTATGTTCCCAGGACAATTTTGTTCTTGGCTCATTTGTGCTCAATAAAGTGGCACTAGAAGGTAGGGTCACAGGAAGGTAGTGTCACTGGAAGGCAGTGTCACGGGAAGGCAGTGTCACGGGAAGGCAGGATAACAGGAAGGTAGGGTCATGGGAAGGTAGGGCCATGCATGACCATTCATGTATATATTGGCCTTGGCTCCTTTCATGACTGAATGGCAGACTTGAATAGTGGCAACAGGAGTCACATGGCCCACAGAGCCAAGAGTATTCACTACCTGACATGCAGCCAAAATAGTTTAAGAATGACTCCTGACTTAGGTAATTAATTTTTCTTTCTTCTGTCACAACACAGCAACAAACGCATAAAACATCATCTCTTCCTTGAGGACCTAGAGCTTCTGACGGTGAGCGGCTAGAGAGTGCCACCCAGAGGAGCTTTGTCCTCTGTGAACCACAACCAGATCTCAGCACACCACTCTACTCTCAGGGGACCTAGATTTCACAGATGAACAGTGAAAGGAAAAGGACTCTTCTTTTGTATTCCATCTTGCCTGGTACCCCTAAGGCCAACCACATCAGCTCCTGGAGCTGTCCCATGATTGTGAGCATCTGTAGGTGGCTTCTGCCGGTGAGGCCAGTGCATACAGCACTTGCCCGGTAGAGTGCCTGGGCATGTACATGTAAAAATAAAACATAGCTATCTTTAGTCATTAAGGAACTGAAAACAAAATCCAAAGGAAAATACTTTAGCTTCATTAATGTGGCCAAAGGCAAAAGATGCACAATAGCAAGAGTTGGCAAGGATATGAAGATACCGCACTCACTCCACACCCTATCAATGAATGCAAATGGGTGTTGCCACTGTGGAAATGCAAGGGCCGTCCTCCCAACTACACACCTAGAGATTTGGTGTCAACGGGATGCTCTACGCCTGACTCTATCTAAAGGAGCTAAAAGCAGATGCCAACACAAAGACATCAATCCAGATGTGAGTGTAGCAACATCCCTAATCCCTTGAGAATTGAGAAATGGGAAGCTCCAAATATCCAGCAAGCAATACACTAGTACACAAACTGTAACATGGCTATGCAGTGCTACGTTATCTGACTACATCGCCTCGCTCGCTGCTGATTCCTGCTCCCACACATCGTACAAGAAGTGAGAGGAGCCGGAGACGCTCTGTGACCTATTGGTAGGAATGTCGAGAACTGGCCAACCTAGACGGGCAGAAAGGAAATCTGTGGTTGCCAGGGGGAGAGGAAGGGTGGGTGTGGAATCATGGAAAGGACAGTAAGAACAGTAGCTAAAGGAAATGTTGCTATTTTGCAGAACGATTAAAGTGTTCTAGAAACAGACCGCAGAGATGGCTATCCAACTTGCTAGTCACACTAAAACCACTGAACTAGACTCAGAGGAAGGAAGACCACTCCCCTCTAACTTCCATGGACAGCAGATGCCACACAGTCTCTCTGCACAGCTCCTCTGTCACTCACTCAGCCACTCCGTCTAGTTCCCAGCTTTGCTACTGTGGTGTTCTCAGCATTCCCGAGCTAGCAGACTGTGTGTTCCTCTTGATCCAGATTTCATATCCCTTGCACGACCTCTGCACAGACTTCTCACAGAGAGAGAACCCCGAAGAAGTCTCCTTTCACCAAGTTCCTTGGGAAAAGGCCTTCGAGTTCAGTTATTTTTAGCTAAGTTTAAAAGGTTAGCCCAAGTGAGGGTTTCTTTAATACCAACCCAACCCTGAGGCATCTCATAGTCTTGTGAGCATCTTAATTGTCCTGCTACTGACAGGAAAGGGGCTAGACATGAATCCCAAGCCTTTCGTGAGCACGCCAGGCAAGACCAGTGTTCTATACCAAACCACAGACAGACAGGTCAGAATGCGACTCATTCCTGCTCCCACTCCTGACACTCCGTGCCAGGCACTGAACTTTGGGCCTTGCACTGACATTAGGAAAATGCTCTTCCATACGTTGCATCCTATACTCCCCTTCCCTGCTGTCTTCCTTTCAGCTCCTTTTCAGGTTCAAGAGCTTGGAAAACAGGCTCATTATTATTATCCAAGCATAGGTATCATGGACTATAATCTTATTCCTCTGGACCCAAAAAGCTTTTTTCATGGGGGTGGAGACATTCCTGGAACAAACTCCCCACGTCACTTATTGTGAGATACAGAGCACAGTCTTCTTGCTGGCAAGCCCGTGAGCTCTTCCTATACCACCCAAACACACAACTCCAAAGGAATGAAGCATCTGGTTGGGAAAAAGCTCTAATTATCACACCAGGGCAAAAATTTCTGTTCCCACCCTTTCCAGGACTAGGACTTTGACTGGACTTAGCTTTCCACATGTTTCAAAGAAGCAACTCACAATTGTGATTTAAAATAATAATAATAGTAATAATAATACTGTAAAAATAGTAATTATTAAATTATTAAAAATAATAAGGCTAAAGGAAGAACAAGGGTTTCTGGGGGAGGAAATCATGGTTATTTCACACGAGAAAGCAGAAGTGTAAGGAAGATGCCAGCAAGTATTGCCCACATCCTGAGCAGATACTGGAACTCAACTTGTCACTGGTTTAAGAAGCTGGTGGCTTCTGGGAAGCAGTCAAAGCTGAGTCACACTCCTGTAACATGGGAGCGAGCAGGAATGCAACAGAATTGCCTAGCAGGTAGGACAGGGCTAAGGCTGTGCCTCAGTGGTAGAGCGCTTCAACCCAACAGCTCAAATCCTTGGGTTCCATACACAGCATTGCATAAACTCAGGAGGCAAAAGGAGGAAGATCAAGAGTTCAAGGTCAACTCTGCCTACATAGCAAACACATCAAACTGGAGGCCAGCCTGGGTTACCTGGGACCCTGCCTCAAAAAACAAACAAACCAGCAACCATAAAATACACAAGTAAGAAAGAGTTTGGCTAAAGAAGAGTTTCATTTAGACATTACTAATTAGTTTGGAAGTAGGAAATAAAATAGACAAGAGGATGACTGATCTATTCCTGCTAGTGAGAGGGGCAATTTTAAACAAGCTAACCAAAATTATTCGCACATCATTTCTCTTTACTGTCTAGACAAATTTCTTTTTGCAGAGAAACATATGATCTTAACACCACGTCCCAATTCTTGGTTGACTCTGGACTCGTGTGTGTGTGTTTGCAGAGCTCAACATGAGGTGTGTCCCTCAAGTTTTCTCTACCTTATTTTTTGAGACAGTGTCTCTGACTGAACCTGGAGCCTAACTGACTGGAAACACTGGCTGGTCAATGAGTTCTATGAATTCTCCATGTCTTTGTACCCTACACCCATTCCTGGAGCTAGTTACAGATGCATGGTGCCTGGCTCTTCTGTCTGAGGATCCAAATCCATGTCTTTATTCCCTTTAGAATTTCAAATCCTTTATGATAAGAAACCTTCCTCCCCCAGGCTAGAGAACTCAGTCAACATTTACCTTTAGAGGCTTCTGTCCCTAGTGGGTTGTCCAGGAAGTCAGATAGGTCATGGTTCCAGGCATCTCGGACGGCAGACTTGGACACCACTCTGTCATTCAGGTCCTGCTGTGGCCGGAAGTTGTTTCTCAGGTACTCCACTGACTTGACATGGTCTTGCTGCTCCGTCGTGAAGATGGAATAAAAAGCCTCAAGCTGGACAAAGAACCAGAGAGAGAGAGGAAGAGAAAAACGCGATTAGTAAAGCTAGGTGATCCCAAGGGCACCTATGGGGTGAACAGAACATGAAGTGGCAAGTGGTCAGGCCAAGGCTGATCTACCCAGTAGTAGATCTGCAACCATCCCAAGTGGCTGCATCTCTGTCCTGACCCCTAATGGGGGCCATTCTCCGCTGAGGGTGGGATGGGGCTCTCAGCCGCACGTGCCTTCTGCAGAGCGTCCCAGTAATACCTTTAGAACTATGGGGAAGACTGTGGAGTTATGGCAAGTCCTCGCGGTAAACTGCCTAGGTATGAACTAGAGGCCCTACACGCATGGCTTCCCCTGACCCTCTGAGCCTCCACTCTCCTTCCACAAATAGTGGTAATCATAACAGTGTTGACCTGATAAGAGTTTGAGCAACAGGACTGAGGTCGAAACACTTAAGAAACAGCAGTTACAGCTGGGTGGTGGCAGCACACGCCTTTAATCCCAGCACTTGGAGGCAGAGGCAGGTAGATCTCTGTGAGTTCAAGGTCATTCTGGTTGGTAAGAGCTAGTTCCAGGACAGGCTCCAAAACTACAGGGAAACCCCTGTCTTGAAAAAACAGTATCTATGTGTGGCTGTGTGTGTGTGTGTGTGTGTGTGTGTGTGTATGTTAGTTAGTCAGTCAATTCTCACAAACAAACCTCTGTGCATGTGCTCCAAATCAAATTCAACCAAGTCATGAAGATGCTCAGTGCTGTGTGGGTAAGTCCAAATGCCAGTTCTAAATTTACCAGATGGCTGGCTAGTCACAGACAAGCTCTCTAAAAACACAAGCTGCCTTATCAGTGAAAGGCCTATCAATGTAGGGTCCCAAAAAGATGGAATCTATGTGGGTCATCCGGAACAACACAGGTGCTTAAAGAAGATCAGCTGCTGCCATGATCGCTGGGAAGAAACATCTTCCACAAGAACAATGATGAAACTTTTCAAGAAAGAAAAAAACCTCAGTACCCCACAATCACAGTCTGACCATCGAGATGGATTCCTTGTAGCCCTCAGCACTGCATCATTAAGAAAGGTCATTCTTCTGTGCGTAAAGATGGAGCACTGACTGGCTGTCACAATGGCTCTCATCAGCCACAAAGACAATCTTGTCACCGAAGAAAGGGCAGAAAAGCAGAGGGCTAGAAGCTGGCCATCAAGACTAGTATGTAAAAACTTTGAAAATTATTAATGCTATCTGACTTTTTGCAGTTTCTGAGTCGGGGGGTTACCTTCAAGCCTGGACCTAACACTCAGTTCAGAGAATGACCCAGAAAATGACCAATGAAAACTTGAGGCTTCCTTACTTGCGTGAGAAACAGATGCAGTCTAGGGAGACTCCTATAACTGAAATCCTTCACCTAGACTGTTGATGGTACGAAGAGATGTGCCATTGATGCTGCTGAGACGGAAACAAAGGGGCTAAAGGTTCCCCAGCCCAGTGATGCCACTAGCTTGACAGGATGACCAAAATGACACAGAGGGGGAGGGAGGGAGAGAGGGAGAGAGGGAGAGAGGGAGAAAAGGAGGGGGAGAGAGAGAGAGAGAGAGAGAGAGAGAATATACAGGTTTCTGATTTTCTCGGAGGAAATGACTTCCTAAAATTTTATGAAATGAACTAACAAGGACCTGCTGGAGAAGGGCCAGGTAAAGGCCAATCAAGATGATTAAAAGTTGGAGACTTAAATCCTGCGAGGCAAAGGGAAAGGCCATAGGAAGAACTGTTCAGCCTGGAGAAAAGGTGAGGGAGGCACAATTTGATTAAAGGCCCTTGTAGAAGATGCTGACCAGCTGCTCTCCAGGACCAGGAAAGGCAAAATAAAAGTGGCTTCAATAAAAGCCATAGCGACGTGAGTTGAATAAAGGCGAGGGATCTCTTCGTGTTCAAGGTGGGAACTTGCTTGTTTAGTTTTTGTTTTGTTATTAACGTGGACTGGGCTACCACACCCAAGTCAGACAGGAAGTCTTCTGAAAGAGACAGTCTTGCCAGAGGGGGATTAGAGCCAAAGAGAAGAACCTGGTTTGTTCTCTAGACTGTGTACTTCCTTCTTGGCTAGCACTCACTCCTGAAAAGTTTACTTCTGAAGCCTCAGGAAAGAATCAGTCACATAACTGTAAAAAGAGGCAGGCTGTGAATTAAACACAAAAGTGCCTTCCTTTAAATTGCTCTCACAGCTTAATGACACGCTACGGTTTAAAAGCTCAAGCTCAAGATGGCTGCCTTGTCATGAACTCAACTCGCCCCACCGATTTGGAAGGAAGGATGTGGCGGTTTTGAGTGAACTGATGACCCGAATGATATTATATTGTCAGCTGGATCATAGCGTCCCTTGACAGCCATACAAAGGAGCTCACGTGGGAGGACAGGCTCAGCGGGCTTAGCAAACGCCTTTAGGAAGGTTGGCAGCATTCGCTAAATGCTGGCATTCCTCTAAAAGGAATGGAAATTGCCGGTAGCCCATCCTTTTGGTAATAATGGCCGCAGTTGTTGACAGAGTAGTAACCTCCCTGATTCTTGGACTGGGACAAAGTCTCCATGCTTTGTTTTGCCAGTAGAGAAGTAAATCTCCTGGGTCAGAACTCCACTGACCTTCATACTATATATATATATTATATTTCATTTTTATTTTATTTATTTATTTTTGGTTTTTCGAGACAGGGTTTCTCAGTAGCTTTGGAGCCTATCCTGGAATTAGCTCTTGTAAACCAGGCTGGCCTCCAACTCACAGAGATTCCCCTGCCTCTCTGCCTCTCAAGTGCTGGGATTAACCGGCTTTCACTTATATTTTGGATTGTCCAGGGAAAGGCAAGACCGGAAGAGGAGGAGCTGTATGATGTGACAGTCCTCAGGAAAACCAGTCACAGGACCACCCAGACAGACATGCCTCTCTGGGTCAGTGCACATATCTGATGGAATCTTTCATATCCGGTTAGAAGTGATACAGTGAGCCTTTTAAATCGTACACAGCGGTTCTGGAGAGACGGCTAGGCAGTTACGACACTGGTTACTCGTGAAGACCCAACCTCAGATCCCAGCACCCATATGCAAGATCACAACCCATCTACAATCAAGTTCCTCCGCCAGTCCATGAGCACCAGGGAAGCAAAACATTCATACACATAAAACTTATTTATTTATTTATTTATTTATTTGTTTGTTTGTTTGTTTATTTGTTTGTTTTTCGAGACAGGGTTTCTCTGCAGCTTTAGAGCCTGTCCTGGAGCTAGCTCTTGTAGACCAGGCTGGTCTTGAACTCACAGAGATCTGCCTGCCTCTGCCTCCCGAGTGCTGGGATTAAAGGCATGCGCCACCACCACCCGGCAAAATTTAAAAAAGATCTTAAAGAAAACAACCGTACACTTCGCCATGCTACAGCGTGGGTCACACCATCTCAATCCCCTGCTTTTGATCATCTGCCCTGTGCCTCATTTTCCATCTTTAAAACCCCCCCTCTTAATACTTGAGTCCAAACTTTCATTTTCAGATCCCAATGGACAACGATGCGGTCTTGGTCACTTTACTTACTCTTCCTATTTTTGCATGTATTATGTATATATTTAAATGTACATGCGTGTATGTCTGTGTGGAGACTGGCAGCTGATGTCACGAGCCTTCCTTGAGCACTCTCCCCTTTACTTTTTGAGAAAGCAAATCTCTCACTAACCTGGAAGTCACCAATTCTGCTAGATTGGCTGGCACCAATACTCAGTGATTCCCCTATCTCTGCTTCCCCAGTGCTGGGATTACAGCCGTGTGCTGTTCTATCTAGCTTCTGAGGAGGGTACTGGGGGATCCAAACTCAGGTCCGCATGCTTTCAAGCATTTCTCGGAATGAGCTGTCTTCCTGGCTCCCCACGTATCCTGTACTTCTGAGACTTTGTAGTACAACAGGGATAACAGTGATACTTACCTTGTGTGCTTTTGCTCATTGTCTACGGGGCTGCTATATATAAAGTGTTTCAAATAGTTCCTGATACAAGGAAGTACTCAATAAATACTGTTCTCATCACAATTAGTTTTATTTTATGAAGACTGTAGCTAATGGTGATTGTGTTCTCTGATTACAAATGAAACGTGGCGTATCTGTCCTTTCCTCATTCTCTTTATTACTTATTTTATCAAACTTTATACCAGGCAGTTCAACAAACACTAGAACACATTGTTTTAGAAATGCACGTTTAGCCTAAAAGAATAATATTAATAATATATTATTATTTTGTTGTGGTGAGTTTGAACAGGAATGGACACAGAGGCTCATATTTGAATGTTTGATTCCCAGTGGTAGACTGTTTTGGAAGAATTAAGAGGTGTGGCCGTGTTAGAGAGGTCACATCACTTGGGGTGGACTTTGAGGTTTCAAAATCCATGCATGCCAGTCTCAATGTCTCTTTCACCCTGCCTCGAGCTTCTGGATAAGATGCAAGCCTTCAGCTAATGCTTTGGTGCTATGCCTGCCTGCCTGCCTGATGCCATGCTCCCCACCACGATCACGGACTAAGTCTCTGGAACTGTGAGGAACCTCTAATTCAACAGTTGCCTTTTATGAGTTGCTGGGTCATGGTGTCTCTTCACTGAAACAGAACAGTAGCTAAGGCAAACACTGACAGCAGAAACTGAGACAAAGCTCTTACGATAAGCAAGTAGCATGTACTTTGTTACTTTGTCATCAGAGAGGCCCTGTGAGGCTGGGGCCATTGTTACTGTTAGCGATCATGTTACTGACTCCAGCTAGGAAACTGGCCCATGAGACTTAAAGGAACCAAAGGTTGAAGACTGGAAACCCTTATCTGAGTGACTCAGTTTCTCTCAACAGCACCATGTCATACTGAATGGGCCCACAGTATGATTCAGTGAATGAGAACCCAGCAGTGAGGACCCAATGTGATGACAGTTTGTCCCCAGCAATTTCTGTTAGTTAAGTCCAAGGCCAGTTCAGGCAGAGTATCCAGTATCATCAATTTGTTCTCTTTTGTGTTCTGAAAGGAAACCACATATCGTCATGGCCAGCGGGGTGGCATGAACAAGATGGTGGCCGAGAGGAAAATGTTCTCCACATCCCTAAGCCTTCACCACTATTCACCTGAGCCATTTCCAGGAGCAGATGATGAACACACTCGGGTTTATCTTAACTTTAATAGAACTAATGAAGTCTTCATCATTTAGTAAAAATAAATGAAAGTTTTTATTTCTATAATATCAAATTGACTTTTTAACTTTTGAAGAGAGTGTAAAATACTTCTTTCTTTTATCCCTGCTCGGGGAGCTGTAATTGCGTTTTAACTGGGGCTGTTACAAGAACAATTTTAACCTTGAATCGCAAATGTGTTGGCTGGAAGTGTATATAAATCATTTCAACTTAGTTTTTATTACAAAAGTATTCCAGAGAATAATTAGTTTTTAACCTGTCAGTTTAAATCAAAGGAGAGTTGAAATCTATTCAGGCCCTGTGTGTGCCGCTCGAGTTCTCGGTCCACAGGACGTGGACAGGCGACCACGGATGCTGAAGGGGAGAGAATAGCGAAAATAAAAAGTAATAGAATTAGGAGCCATTAAACACTGGAACAAGCGGTACTTGAAGGGATGGGTATATCGAAGCAGTTCAGACTAAACCCAAGGGACAGCAGTAGGGATGTTTCATCTATGGTCCTGGAGACGCTTTGGTTTTTGACTCTAACTTTCAGGAATGGCAGGGTGGGCCCTGTGTGTCACCCCGTTACAGAACGGACAGTGACAATGACCCTGAGCATCTCGGGTTGCACTTCAGAACCACGGCTGCAAAAAAAAAAAAAAAAAAAAATGCTCTGAGACTTGCTAGCTAAAGGCAAGGCCGCATCCTTCCTGCGGCTCAGACACTTTTACAGGAAGGCAGTTACAGATAGAGGCCCTCTACATAAAGAAACTGCCTTCAGACAATTAACAAGGAAAGCAGTCCCTTTTGGACTAATCACGGCATCGTCACCCTGCAACTTACAACTTCTCTGTCTACACAAGTACTGCACGCCACATGGTCTTGGAAAGGACACCGCTGGATACCTGACACACAGCTGTCACGGCCCTACTGCTATCGCATGTTCTTCTATTAGCTAGGCCATACTTAAGTAAGAGTTCAGAATTCTGGGTTAAACGCTGTTAAAATTAGTTTTCTGTTCTTATTTATATGTCTCAATGTGTCCGCTATAGAGTTTAGACAAAACACATGGCTTGCTTTATGTCAATGGGGCAGGGCTGTCCTTTGGTTATGAAGATTGTTTAGTGAGGAAGACAGGAAGCTGCTGCTTCTCCTGTCAGGCACAAGTCGGGGTATTCTGCCTTCCTTCCTGTTTCCACAGACGGGAAAACGGAGGCACAAAGTAGAGAAAGGTATCTGAGGAACGGAGTCAGCAACGGAACTCTCTACTTGAAGGCAATCAGCCCGCAAAGCATAAGCTCTTAACTCCAAAGACATGGTCTAATTAGTCTGACAGACACGCAGCAGCCTGGAAGGGGCAGTGCACATAAGCCTGTCCTTTCCAATCTTTCTCACTGATAGGGAGAGAAGAAGGTCAAACATCCAAAGCAGACTAATTAAGACATTCAGATTTACGGAATATTAGAGAACGTCCCCCCAAAAGTCATACTTCTGGTAAAGGGCTGAGAGAGGGCTCAGTGGTTAACAGCCCGTGTTGTTCTTGCAGGAGATTTGGGTTTAATTGCAAGTGGCCACACTGTGGCTCACTCTAGTCTCTAACTCTGGTTTCAGAAGATTCGGTGCTGTCTGCAGGCTTCCTCAGGTACCAGGAACCATGTCCATGTAGCCCATGGACATATGTGTAGGCAAAATACCCACGCACGTAAAATCCAAATATTAAAAAAGTCACACTGGAGAAAACTATAGGCAATGCCGCATTTGAACCCATAGGAGGAGCCGGTCTGGTGGTGACAATGGGCAAAGAGCCTCATTTCTGAGACTCTGCTGCAGAAGGAAGTGAGTCCTGCCACTGTGAACTCAGAAATAGTACCTTCTGGACTCACCACAAGAGCACAGTGCTGACCATACAATCCATGAAAGCATACAGAGGGACTACAGGCAGCTGACTCCAAGACGGAGGCCTACTCCTGCTCCCAGACCATCATTTTGCAGTGCCACCATTCTGACTGGATGGCAAGATGGCATCGTTTTATTTCCCATTTTCTCTCTTACTCTTATCACGCTACCCCTGTGTCTGCGTGCATCTGTGTGTGCACGCACTTGGAAGCCTGAGACTGACGTCACGCGTCAATCATTCCCCATCCCTTTCCACCTTATTCATTCTAACTCCCAGCTCCCCCAGATAGCTAGTTTTGATAACCAGCTAGCTCTGGGATCTCTTGTTTCTGCTTTCCAAGGTTGGCAGTGACAGGCAGGCCACTGTGCTCACTCAGCATTTTTATGGTTTCCAGGGATCTGAACTTTGATTCTCACATTTGTACAATGAGTGTTTTCACTGCTGAGTCATAGTCCCAGCCCCATGACTTCGGTCTGGTATTTACAATGGAGGGATAGCGGAGACAAATAAACCACACCGACTACTGGTCAACCAAGATGCCTAGGTTCCATCAAAAACCAACCAACCAAACAAACAAACAAAAACCCCACCAAATTTAGATTCATATAATCATACATGCCAGAGGCTGAGTTCACTGGCTAAGAGCTGGGGAGAAGGCCTATGGAGATTCACAGGAGAGAACAAAAAACTCAGCTGAAGAATCTCTCCGTGGGCTCTGCAAGCCTTTAAAGAAACCTATATCCCCCAGGTCCTACTCCTGGGCTGATGACCACATCTTATGAAGAACATGCTTACTCTGCTCGCTGCTTGTAGGTACCTACAGAGATGAGAGAAGAGTTAAGAGAGAGGGGATTCAGAGAAATAGCTGAGCAGATTCTCAAAGACTTGGGCTGATTTCTTTCTGATGGAGGCAGAAAATCCTTAACCGCTTGGCTTTTCCAAATTGGCCTCTGCCTCCCTGAAAAGAGCGTTCTGCGCTAGCTTCGGAAAGGATGCTGGCAGTGGCCGAGCAGGAGGGTCTGAAGCAAGAGCACTCGGAGGGCTGACTGACACTTCCTTTCCAGGGTGGGGGTCGGGTGACGCAGCTGCGGCCTCTGCAAAGCCAGCCAGCAAGGAGCCAGTGCAGCCATAGGGAAAGGACGCTGTCTTTTTCCCCTGGGAGTGAGACAAGGATGTAGGGAGAAGGGTCTGATAAAAGGTGCAGCATTATCTGCAGGCAATTGGTAATGAGAAATTAGAAAGCTAGTCCCATTTCTCTCTTCTTTGTTTCTCTGTAACACAATCCCTTCCAGGGAAGGCAAAGCAAATGCCTACATCCTTCTTGCGTGTCCTTGTTCTCAAGCTCTGGAGGGCGTAAAGGGTATCAACAAAGCACTTTCTAAAAGCTCCAGTTTCCAAATGTCAAAATGCTTCAAATCCACAAACACTTCTGTAGACATCCACTCCCCCAAAGTGTGTGCTTTGTTTGAACCTAGTAGATATTTGTTTGCCAAAGTAACCCAGTATATGCTGATGGCCTTCAAAACCTCCTGAGTTAGCCAACTGCCACTCCTCACTCCCGATCACCAGGAACCCTACCGAAAGTGGGAAAATCTGTATTACTTAACTTCAATAGCTCAAGCATTTAAATATTTGAAGGCAGAAGCATTTATCTTAAGTAACAAAAAGGACCCTTTTAAAGATCAACTACACTCTTTACTCAACCCTACAGAAATAAATATTTGGACTGATTTCTTTAAAAACAAAACAATGTTGGCTTCACCATTAGGAAGAAAACTCGTCTCTTATTTCATTTTCTCCTTGCGGCTGGCAGATCCTGTGCAGGAACTAAATTGCTAGTCCTTCCTTTTTTTTTGTCATGGTGTGAATTAAAAGGAAAAACATCCTCAAAGAAAAAATGGATGCTAACAGCAGAAAAACTCAGGTTAGCCTGGCACCATGCCACCCTGCTTTGCCAGGAGGATAAAGACTGCTCTGTTGAATCTCTTACAGTGCCTGCTTCCTGTAACCTGAGAAAGGTCAACACTGGATGCTTTGGGGGCACTACTCAGCACCTCTGCTGGCTTATTTAAGAACAGGCATGTGACTTAAGGCCAGATTTTGGTTGGCTGGGTTCTCAGATACATCTTCAGGAATCCTTTCTGGATGGAAGACCTGGCTTTATAGCCAGCTCTTGCCAGCTCTTGACCTTAAGGGTCAACTGGGACTAGTACAGCCACGATGTGGGGGGGAAACCGAGAGCAAACAAACTGGAGGAGAGGTCTATGAAAGCCCAGGATCAGTTGCAAAGCCATGCTGGAAGCTCCTGGATTGATGAGACCTCTGGAGGCAAGACAGGCAAGAAAAGCCCAGGCTTCGCTTCCTAGTTAGAAGTCAGTCCTGTGTAGAAAGGCTTACACAGCCTCACCTCAAAATGCCCTGACTTACTGTGTCTCCAAAATACACTATCTGCTTAAACTTCTTGAAGTGGTCAACTCTCTTTGTTATAGCCGGACCCATGCCTAAGCAGAGAGCCACCTGGCCCTTTAGCTTACCCCCTAGTTTTGGTAGAGACCCAAAACTCTAGACTATCCCCCTGGGGATCAAAATTTTATTGCTTCTGTTATTAGTTAAATACTGGCATTGTCACATCATTCTAGAACTTTCCCCCTCCCTTTGTCTCACTGCTGCCCACACCTGTAAGGGTGGCTGGGTGGTGTGGGAGGTCCTTCTGTATATGTGTTGCTTTTATCGGTTAATGATAAAGAAGCTGCTTTGGACTGTGATAGGACAGAGTAGAGATGGGGGTGGGGACAGGAGAGCTAAACTGAATGCTGGGAGAAAGAAGGTGGAGTCAAAGAGAAGTCATGTAGCCACGGCCGGGAACAGACGCACCAGAACCTTGCCAGTAAACAACAGTCTGTGGTAAGATATAAAATAATAGAAATGGGTTAACCAAAGATGTAAGAGCTAGCTAGCAATATGCTTAAGTAATTGGTCAAGCAGTGGTTTAAATACTATAGTTTCTGTGTGATTATTATGGGGGTCTGGGCAGCCAGGAACAAACAAGTGACCATCTACTACAGCTGGGTAGGGAAGAGCCTTCCAAGAGCCCTTCATTTCAGATAGCCCTGGTTAGTGGCTCCATCCTGCTTTCTCATGTCCTACCCACTGTTTCTGGCACTACACACCAGGCATCCTACTATAGTTTCCCAGTACAAGTTGAAGTCTTAAGTTTTTAAAATTACATTTACTTATTATTTATGTTGAAGGGTCACATGTGTGGGAGTTGGTGCTTTTTTTTTCATCGTGTAGACCCTGGGGACAGAATTCACATCATTAGGTGTGGCTACAAGTGGCCTTCCCACAGAACTATGTTGAGGACAATAGGCTGAACTTTTGACAAGAAATACATGATTTCCAGATTTCATTCTGTCAATTTTCACGATGTGACCTAAGGGCCCTCATGCCTCTGGTGGCTCCCTTTCCTCAGCCAGTTTGCCAAGTCCAGGTTCCTTTCACAAGTTTCTCCCTATGGTTAACTGTTTGGCCTGAGTCTCACCTTCCAAAGAGATAAACTCAGACCCAAATCAAAAGAAAGCAGTGCAGCAATGGGTCAGAAACACCCAGTTTTGGGGTCCTCACATCCAATGCTTCTGCACTCTAACACCCTGTGTGTGCCCCATTAGGGCAGTTCCCATGGCACCCAATGCCTCCATACTCTAGTGCCCTGTGTGTGCCACGTTATAGCAGTACCCATCTCTCAAGGCTTTTGAGTCACTGATCCAACTGACATATAAGGAGCCTGTTCAGAAATAGCATGGGATTCCAGGAAGGCTCAGACGTACCATGCCCTAGATGCTGGCACTACTGAGAAATGAATGACAGGATCGAGAGGATGCCAGCTCCTCCAAAGGCTAACCCCACGGACGAGGTCCCAGTGACGTGCCTTTGGTGTCATGGCCCCATCTGGCCTTGCTGCTGGTAGCTTTCTGGCCATGATGGGGTAGGTTGTTTCCTTCACCAATATCCTGCCACCCAGGACCAGAACAGCAAGTCCAGCCAACCACAGATGAAACCCTCTGAGTAAAAACACAACTTTGCTCCTTCATGTTGAACTGCTTAGATCTTCCGACAGTGAAAAGAAGCGAGGGCCGGAGAGCTCAGTGAGCCACGCACGAGTGCTGTTTCTTTGTGCACAGGGATCTATTTTCTCAGCTGTGGTAGGCTGGGTCCTCATAGAATCCTGAAAGCCACTGACCCTTATCTGTCTTTATCCCCACCATGAAGTGAGGGTTTAAATAAGATCTGCCTTCTAAGAGCACGGATGGGGAAACATACAGGAAGAACATATGTGCCTCTGATGCAAGTTATCACTGTGGACAGCTATTATTTCCACAAGACCAAACCCTAGACAATACCTCCTGCCATGTCTGCCATGCTCAGGCAGGTAATCTTCAGCTGAGAATATTCTTTCATGTTTAGAGCTTACTGTTGATACCGTGTTTACCGAATCTGTTCTCTGACAATTTCAGTGTGTATAATGCGGATTCTGAGTCCCCTAGTCCCTCCCACTGCCACCCCCACTCTCTAATACCCCATCCCTATCATTCTCTCTCCTCCCTAAAGGTTCCTTTTCCACATCCACGTCTTCTTACTTATTCACTCTTGAGCCACTGGGTTTAACGAGGACTATTAGTGTGTCCATGGGTTTGGAACTACCCATTGAGCCTGTTAGGGGTCCTTGGTGGGTACTCAGCTGAATACAATGACTGCCCCTTCTCCAGAATCCAGTCAACAGGGACAGGTGGGGCCCTGTAAAACCTCTCCTGGATCCATGACTGACTACTGACAGCAAAACCATGCTGCCAGGCAGGGGAGAGGGGAGGGATATTGACTGCACTGCCTCTGTCATGTATAGAAGACAGCATTGGGAAACCATATTTTTATTTGGTTTTGATTTTGCTTTTTGAGACAGGGTTTCTCTGTGTAACAGCCCTGGCTATCCTGGAACTCACTTTATAGACCAGGCTAGCCTCAACTTCACAGAGATCGGCCGGCCTCTACCTCCGGAGGGCAGAAATTAAAGACACACACTACCACCGCCCAATGGAGAAATCATATTTTAAATTCTGCTATCCTTGGGTTTAAAACTGTATGAATAAGTCAATTAAAAAGCAGAGAATTAAACAAAACCCCACACTAGTTGTATCTAGCAATAGTAAATATTCAAGGCAAATACAGTCAAGACGGAGAGCACAAATGGAGGCCGGCTGCTCACCTGGTGGTAGGAGATGGGAACAGGCCTACTGAAGACAATCCACTCCACGATCTCACTACATGGAGGTGTGGTCAAGGAGCCTGTGTACCGGTAGTAGCTGCCCAGGGATGCGGGCAGGAGGTCTCGGAGGACAAAAGGATCCAGGAAGGTCTCCTTCTCTGTTTGGGGAAAGAGGTGAGAAGGTCACAACAGTATGTATGACACATCAAGCCTTAACACACAGCTCGAACCCCAGGCCCACTAAGATCCCCACCCACCCCATCTAGTATGACTGCATCACACCTCAGACATATAGCTCGAACCCCAGGCCCATTCAGACCCCCACCCAGCCTATCCTCCCATAAGCACTGCCACCTGGTAGCAGGAGGACTTTAGAAAATGAGGTAGCCAGTCAGTCTGGGGTGGTAGAGACACCAGAACAAGCTGCATTTCTTATAGATTGGGTTTTCCAGGGGGCAAGGCCAGGCTAGGCACAGCAGGGCGGTTCCTCCCTATTGCCCCAGGACTCAGAACTCTCCAGCATAGTGAAGACTCACACATCCTACAGAAAAGCCCTTCCCAATCTTGCTTTATTTACCACAGAAATTTTCTCTATCTAGCAACTTTAGACCAACAACCAGGAGAGAAAACTTGGAAGAAAATGAAAGAATTACTACAACAAACAAAACAAAACAAAAGAACAAACCAATCAACCACATTAGCTAATGCGACACTCATTTCTCAAAAGGGTCACCCTCATCATGATGAATTCGGTGAACATGCACCAGTTAGTTTTCACGGGCAACTTGACTGGATTAAGAAATACCTAGGGCATTATCGAAGCACACCTTTGGGTGTGTCTCTGAGGATGTTTCCAGAGATGGCGGATGGCGGCAGGGGGTAAGCTCACCAGCTCACCTACCCTAAATGTGGGTGTCCCACTGCATGGGCTGGAGTTCAGGACTGAATAAAAATGGAGAAAAAAAATGGAAGAAAACTAGCTTGGGGTCGGCACCCCTTCCACCCGTTTCTAGTCAGTTAAGATGTAGGCAAGAATCTGATGAGCTTGATGCTGTGGTGCTAGCAGGCCTCCCTGTAATTCCTTCCCTAATGTAACAGACTGCACTCTTACAGGAGCCAGAGCAAACCCTCCCTCCCTTGCCGCTCAGAAGAATGAGAAAAGCAGCTGGGCATGATGGTGCCCACCTTTAATCCCAGCCCTCTGGAGGCAGAAGCCGGCAGATCTTTGTGCATTTGAGGCCAGCCTGGGCTACAGAGTGAGTTTAGGACAGCCGGGGCTACACAGAGAAACCCTGTCTCAGAAAAAAAAGTAGGGTAGGGTGACAGGGTAACTTATAGGTTGAGCCACCACTGGCTGCTATTCCAAAGGACCCAGGTACAACAATTCCCAGCACCGACGTGGCAGCTCACAACTGCCTGAGACTCCAGTTCTGGCAGATCCAACACTTTCACACCCATAAACAGAAAACAAAAATAAATAATTTTTTTAAAAAAGGAATGAAAACAGTGTTATTCAAGGCCTATTCAGCTCCAGGTGAAATCTAGGCAGGGAATGTCTCTGCCTTGAAAATGTTGGCCCTAGAAAGGCTGGCGAGAAAAAAATGGGAAGGAGGGAGGGAAGGGAAGAAGGAAGGAGGGAGGGAAGAAGGAAAGAGGGGGGGAGTGAGGGAGAAAATCTTGACTCAAAGAACAACAACATTCAGGCTGAGACAATGACGGTGACAACATCCGTCTGTGAAAGTAGAACATACAACAAGTTGGTGTCTGCCTGAGGCTACACAGCTTCGATGAAAGGACCTAAAATGAATTAGGTACAAACTGAAGGTGGGGGACATTCCAGGCAGTGGGGACCGTGAGTGCTGCTGAGGCACACGGGCAGAGTACAGTAGAGAAGACTGGGCCACACAAGAAAACTAGTACTCATGAAGCAGAGCGTGACCAGACCAGCAGCAGTGTGCCTCCATGGTTTCGGCCTTGGGTTCCCCCAATGATGGATTAATACAACAGTGTAGGCCAAAAAAACTCTTTTCTCCCAAGTTGCTTTCCGTTAGCATAGAAAAGCAAGCTAGCAAAGCGCCAAGTGCTGCCTAAGCTCACTAAGAAGCTGGTTATGAACATGGGGTTGCTCTCCCCGTAGGTCACATGGTCCAGTGTCCTCTAGGGCTCCTTGTTTGTGGACAGGCTGTGACAGGGAGGACAGAACCAACCTGAGAGTAAAACCACTGTGACCATTTCCGACAGGTGACCACCACCTATCCCATAACTATGAGAGAGAGAAGATGGAAGTCTAGCCATGGGATGCTCATCCATGGAGAGAAGGCTCAATGGGGAACTCTGCTGCAGGCCTCAACTTATCCAGGTGGCTTCTGTCAGATGCTTTGAGCATCTGATCTGATGCTATTTTCCTGTGGCTGTTTGTCCTTCCCCTTGTGAACTGTACATTTATTTCTGTTGAATGAAGAACTGCAGACTGTTCTTCCCATTCTAAACCACGAAATGTCTAAAAGTGTAATATCATATAGGACAGATTTTTTAAACAAGGGGCTACTGTACAGTCAGAGACTCTCTCTATTTGGGACTCTAGCTGACTGCCTCAATAGGAGCTTCCTCAGCCAATTTATGTTGGGTGTTTTATGTACCTGCTTTAACAATATTTTGTCATCCATCCATCCATCCATCCATCCATCCATCCATCCATCTATCATCTACCTACCTATCATCTATTTACCTAGCTATTATCTATCTATAATCTACCTATCAATTATTTATCATTATATAATATATATTTATATCATCTATCATCTGTCTATCATGTAGTTACCATTATCTATTACTAGTTATCAATCATCTATTTATTTATCTATCTAGCTATCATCTAGCTATCATGTATCATCAATCACTTGCTTTTTATTTTTTTACTTTAGCTTACTGTAAACAATAAATCATTCTCTAGATTGAACAGAACAGTCTTCTTATCCTCCCTACTAGTGGCTTATATACCTTTCTTTACAAATCTGAGAAAGTTCAAGTTTCTGTCTGCATCTTCAGGAAAGACCTGAATTTAGATCAGAAGTGCCCTCCCCTCAATAAAAGTTTCAGATGTCTTAAGACTATCAAAATCCTGCTAATGGTTCACTTCCATTCCTAAGTAGCTTCCACCCCAGCTCCCCAGACTTTGCTGATAGACTCAAATCTCCAAGCAAACATTCAGAAGCACCAATATGCTTGTAGCCACATTCCTTCCATGGTTTGACACTGCCCATGTAGAATACTCAGGACAGGCATAGCATGACTGCCACACTTCAGAAGTCTAGGCACCTGGTAGAAACTGCCAGAACCTCAGTAGAAAGCAAATGCACTGAAATCACTGAAACCATACTATCTTCTAGAAGAGACCCTGTTTTTAAAACAAGACATCATGGGTTATACTCTCTATTAGGCAATATCCTGTTCATATGGTAAACACTTTCACTACATTTAATACACTTAGAAGGTCTGGTTCTAAGCCTTGCAAACTTTAAATTATTTGATACTTAACCTCCATCAAGTCAGTCCCATGATGAACTCAACTCCCAGAGTCTAGAAGGACAAAGCAGGGAGCTAAGAAACAGGCCATGATAATTCTTAGCAGTATACAGGCCTAAAAAGGATGCAGTTTTGTGTGCGCGTGTGCGGTGCACAGTTCCTGTGGATGCATAGGATGCTTGCATGTAGAGGCTGAAAGTCAGCCTCTTCCCAGGTAGTGTTCTCCTTGTTTTTGTGACAGGGTCTCCTCCTGGCCTGGAACTCACAAACCAGGCTAGGCTGGCTAGCCAGTGAACCCCAGGGTGGAAGCCCATCTTTGTCACCCTTGCACTGAGATAAGAAACTTGCTCCCTTGTCCCAACTGTTTTTGTTTTTTTTTTTTTTTTTTTTTTTTTAACATGGCTTCTGGGACCATACTCATGCTGGTGCAGCAAGCACTTCCCTGACTGAACTATCTCCATATCCTGCAAGCAAGCACTTTGAGATGCATGAGCGATGTGAGAATCAAGGCAGCATGAAGCTAAATATAGACTCTTGTGTCGTAAGAGGGCACAGGACGGCGGTCACTTACAGAGGATCAGCAAGAGAAGCCCATTCTCCTAGAAGTTCAAGATGGATTTTCATGATGGAATTTTTTTAAAAGAAAAAAATTACCTAATAAATGCAGAAGTTTTTAAATCATGGGTTTTGCAATCAAAATCATGGGAGAAAAAAAAGTGGTCATAGCTGAACAAAAGGAGAAAACTAGAGGGTTTGCCTCTCTGCCCCCTGGCAAGTCTAACCTTTAATTCTACCTGGTTACCAGAGAGCCAAATCATGGGGACAATTATCAGAATGCGCTTGGCTGGGACTGGTCTGGCTGGGAGAAGGGCTATTTTGGCCTCTGCCTGTTTCCTGGTCAATGTAACAGCCCACACAGGTAGTCCCCAGAGGATGTGTCCAGGGCTTGGCATCATGAGTGACAAAACCGTCACCTTCCTGTCTCCCTTGGCATCACACCAGCCTGAGCAGGAAAAGATGCAGCAGCAACCTGTCCCACCAAGGAGGTGGCGATGCAATATGAGAATACGAGATTGGCAGGAGTTTCCCATGGTCTCAGGAGAGCTTCAAGTGTGGGCCCTGCTGTAGATTCAGCAGAGAGCCCTGGCCTTGATTCTTTACAAGGTGTGCTCAGTTCTGTGATGAAGCTGGTAGACGCATCCAGGGGCTGGATTCCGATTCTCCATTCGGTCACCACCATTCCACCCACCCAGAAGGCTTGAGACTGCCATAGGTAGGGGCTCTAGGAGAGAGACTACCATTTCTTCAGGGAAAAAAAAAAAAACCCTACTCTGGAGCCCAGCAACTCTTAATGGTGAAAAACAAAGCCATGTGTCCAGAACTTAGCTAGAGACCAAGGGTCACTCTCAGAACTGTTGATTCAGTCCAGTTTGTGACATTACAATAGGGGAGAGAAATAACAGAGACGGGGTCAAAAGCCTGTGAAGAGCAGAGACTAGAGGGTGATTCTTCCCTAGTATTAGGGAAAGCAATGCCTTTGGGACCCAAACCTCGCCTAGAGCCTTTGCTTTTTCAAGCTGACTACTGGTGTCTTCAGAGCACACATTTGCCTGTGCCAAGCCTGTAGCCTGAGCCGTGGGATGCAATGATATCTTAAAGCTGTGCAACTCTGGGCAAAAGCGTTAGCCTCTCTGGGCTATTTCTATAATCCATAAAATATCAATTGTGAGATTTTATTTTATTTTTATTTTTTTAAGATTATTTATTTATTTATACAGTGTTTTGCCTGCATGTATGTCTGCAGGCCAGAGAAAGGCACCAGATTGCATTACAGATGGTGGTTTCTGGGAACTGAACTCGGGACCTCTGGAAGAACAGCCAGTGCTCTTAACCTCTGAGCCATCTCCCCAGCCCCAATTGTGAGATTTTATATCCTTCAGGGTTGCTATGACAATTAAGAAGCTACTTGGTGCCTGGTCCACTGTCAGCCTTCATTTTTCAAGGGAAGCCTCGTTTGAGAGCAACCACCGAAGAATCCCAGGCTAGCCTTTGCTGTGTTTCTAAGCAAGGATAGCAAGCATTCTCCGTCAAGTACCAGATAGTAAATATTTTAGGTTTTGCAGGCCAAGAGATAAAAATCAAAGATCTTATGTTAGGACTTATGTAACAGAGTCACTTCTACAATCTTATTAAGGACATTCTAAATTCTACTAATGGCTGCATACACCCTTCAAAATATGTCTGCATTAATGAGAAGACTGTAACTCATGCTGGGGGAATAACATTTTGCCTAATTAAAGATGCAGTGTAGAAGCTCAGGGCTGTGCCAAAACTGGCAGCGGAAAGGAGTGGGCTTTCTGTCCAAAATGTGCCTACCTCTGTCTTTAAGTTCTGGAAGGAGTCCCACACAATATGACACAAATGTCACCCTGATAAGCCAGAGCCAGACTTGCAAGAGGGTCAGGGAAGACATGCTATGTGAGTTCAGGGGCCATCATCATTTGTTTTCTGACAGTACATAACAGAATTGACTTTTAGGTTGGTATTCCAGACACTGTTTTTGCTATGTATTGTAGGATAGTCTTGAACTTGGGAATGGAGGCACCTGACATGGCAGAACTTCCAGGACTGTCCAGCCATAGGTACCGAACCAACAGAACACAAACGTGCTATTTCTGATGCCAGGCATGACTAAGAAAAAAAAAGAACACGTTTCCAGCTGAGACCTTAGCTCTTCATAAAGAAGATTTTAACAATGCAGCTATTAGGAAGCAGAGAGCCTTGCTCTGGCCAGACCACCTAGGCTAGCATCACAACTCAGCTTCCCTCTAACCGATGCATCTCTGAGACAAGGAATAAGAGAGCCCTGATACTGGAGTCTGGGCAGTAACCAATTAACATTCCTTAAAAGGTTAGGAGAGCACCGGGCACTGAGAGTGACCACAGGGGCTATTCGATGAAACTTGTGTGTCTTGTGACCTTACAGGGGCTGTGTAGCTCCACGCCCACTCAGAACTGCACACTTCCCCCCAACTTCTAGACTAATTAGTAACTTGAATCCAAGGCATTTTTATTGCAGCCTCTTACCAGTTGATGAAAACATACGAGACACTAAACTTCTCCCAGCATGCCCTGCACTGTGCCAGAATAAGCAGGTGTGTGCACGAGCACATCAAAGAACCGAAAAGGGAGAAGCCTCCTGTTCCACTTTCAAGGATCCCGGGTGCTGTATGCAGACAATATTATATTTTAATAATTAATTGTTCATCAAAGAAAAAAATGAGGAGCAGGAATGCTAAATTCAAAGTTATTCAAATTGCGAAAATGAATAATGCATGACTTTTATATTAAATACACACTGTATTAAGTAGTCTACACTTCACCCAACTCTGTCTTTCATTTTTAAGCATTTTGAGCGACAATATGAATAATCAGTTAGGGGAGGTTTGTTTGGAAAAAGGAGTACCTTATTTGAATGCAAATGAAGTATATTCAAAGATGATTAAATTTTTCTTATCAATTAGGAAATTTTGTATGAGGGCCTTAAAGTCACGGTCAGCCATTAAGCTCAGCCCAGCCCAGCTATCCTTGCAGCTCCCCTCAACATTAAATTATATCTGGCTCATTCTGTTCAATTTCTTCTTTCTGATAGCAGTGCCAAGAGGCAATTTTTAATTAAAGAAAATTTGAAAGATTCAAACATGCATAATTGGATTAAAAATGTGATCATTAAAACATTAGATGATAATCACCTGATTGATTGCATTTTTCAGTGTGTTAATAACTTAATATTTGCAATGCTTTGGTTACATAGGGACAAAGAAGGTTCTTCATAAAATACACTCAATAGTTAACATATGGAGGAGACCAGTGACGTCATTCAGAACAGTGGGATTTGCCAAGCATGGTGATGCACACTGCTACCCATAGAGAAGAGTGGGATATTCCAAAAGAAGCAACAACAAGGCAACATGACGTATTTCTTCTCCCTAACAGGCACACTCTAGAGAAAAATCCAGGAACATCTACAGTAACATAAATACCTGGTGTGGTTGTGCAGGCCAAGTAGGACTGGCTTATAGGCTGGTGAACCTATTTGAGGAACCCGGATGCTAAAGGCAACCTTAGAGAGGCTGAAGATAATGACTGTCACAGAACCCTACTGCAAAGCCATCTAGGCTCTGTGATTACGCTGACCAAGCATGGCATTTTCATCTCAAGTTGATGTTCAGAAAAAACAAAGAGAAATTACGAGGTTCACAATCAGAGAAATGGATGTGGCACTTAAGTTCCAGGAATTATATAATGTCAAAATCCAGGACCATCCCAAGCAGTTTTAGGGCTTGTCTCTCTACCTGTAAAGCCCCGGAGAGTTTAACTGACAGGGTAACACATTCACGTGGCTTCCCTTTAAACAAGGCAAAGAACAAATTCACAAGAAGAGGAACACGGTACACGAGAGTTAACTGATTCGGGCAATAAACAAGAAGTGGGTGATTCCAGAAGGTGGCCCGGCAGAGCAGAAGGAGACGGCATCTCAGAATGGACATAGTGACACACGCCTTTAATCCCAGCACTCTGGAGGCAGAGACAGCCAGATCTCTAGGAGTCTCAGGCCTGTTGGGGCTACAAACTGAGACCCTGTTAATGAGAGAGAGAGAGAGAGAGAGAGAGAGAGAGAGAGAGAGAGAGAGAGAGAGAGAGAGAGAGAGAGAGAGAGAGAGAGAGAGGAACAAAAGACAGAGAGAAAAGAAAACGTATCTCAGTATTCAGTATAACTGGGCTCCTCAGTTCCACAATGAGGACTGGACAGGTCAGCTAATCTCTCGGAAGCCTCAGCTCCCTGTCTGCTACAGCATTGTTATCTCCCGGGCAACTGCAGGGATGAAACAAGGCCTACCTGTAGAAAGCACCAAGGCAGAGCTAAGTTCACGGGAAGGTCAAACAGCTATGACAGATCTGCTTTTTCCTTTCTTCCCCCTTCTGGCTCTTTACCCTACTCAAAACAGTACTGGTCACCACAGAGCATCTACACCATCGTCTTCGCTGTTTCCTTTACTTTTCTAGATCTTCTTTGCTTTTGTCTGTAGCTCAGACTGGTCTTGCCCTTGTGATCCTCCTGATTCTGCTTATTGAGTCTTGGGACCACAGGCGTTACTACCATGCCTGACTTCATTTCCTTTAGGTTTTCTATGTTTCAGCAAAGTCCAGCGTCAGGAGGAGACACAAGAAGAACACTCCAGATGACAGTAGCACCTACCCACAAGTGTTAAGTCAACAAGGGACGTGGGACAGGAGGGAACCCAGCTCATGTTCAGCACTTAGCATGTGCCAGGGACACTGTGTGCTGGGAGATAATATATCTCCAAGATAAACCAAAGACCTCACCAAACAGTGGAGAAAACTGAGGCACTGAGAAAATAACTGATTTGTTTGTACATCTGGTCAAAGGAAGAAATAATATTCAAAGTCAAATCCTGTGCTCTTGGCCTTGAGGTGACAGGACTTCTCCTATTAAGGTGACATATAGACAGCAGAGAAGCCTGGTATAAAAGTCACCCAAGGGAGACCAGTAGATCACTGGAGATTTTTCTTAAACCCTTTGTTCTTTATATTTCACCGAAACAAGGTTAAGCGTGTTTCCCTAAACTCCCATGGTCCTGTTCAAATGATAACACATTGACAAAGGAGGGTGGTTGAATGAGAACTTCTGAGGCCTTTTTATGTCTTAACACTATTGTTAACAATGCTATTTAGTGATAAAATAGCAATCACACAGCATCCTACTTCCTGGACTTGGCCAAGAAAAGAAACGGAAACAGCTCGCATCTATGGTGGAGGTTTTGATAAACCGAAATCCAGGAAACTGGAAATGGCTTAAGCCTGTCTGTTTCTAGAAGATTCTGAGATCAAAAGCATTCAGATAGGCATCAGTCCTTCCTGGATCCATAAAAAGACAGAAGCCAATTAGCCAGGCGCTGGCTGCTGCACATTTATAGCACACTTCAGGAAAGTTCCATGTAATTAAGTGCTGGAAACATAAACTTCAAATGGGAAATTTTGTCGCGTGTTATGATGCTCAAAATCACCAGTGAGCTGTAAATGTTCAGAATGATCAGTGAGCCGCAGATAGCATAGCACTGACTCCCACATTGGAAAGAGGGAAAATCATTGGAACAACTGCTTCCAGGTAAACATTCCAACAGAACCCTCATTAATTCACTTGAAACATATCTGAAGGACGTGAGGACTGGGGCAAGATCAAAACGAAAGCTCAGGCTGTTACATGGTGAGTATTTGATCACACATGCATACTGAATGTGGTAGTGCCATGAAGAAAGCACACAAAACCCCAGCTTCCTCTGAGATGAGGCTGGCAAACGTTTTCTGAGAAGAGCCAGAGAGCAAATATTTAAAGTTCTGTAAGACTTAATGCACTGCTAGTGACAAGTACTGTCTGTACTACAAAAGGAGCCACAGATAATACGTGAACAAATGAGTACAGCTGAGCGATAAAACTTTATATTGACAAGCAGTGGGCCAAGATTTGTGTGACTCAATCAAACTCTGAACGAGCAAGCAGGAGGCTTGATTTGGTTTACAAATCTAGAGTGCTGTGGGAGGGCGGGCATGCAGCAGGCAACATTCCCCATGTCTTCTCAGCCTCAATATTATCCTCATTTTCTCATATGGGAATATTAACGAGAGACACAGCCATTTGCACAGGATCACACAGCTTCTAAGCTCGAGAGTCAAAATTCAAATCCAGGACAGCCTGAACCGACACGTACTTCTGTAATCGTCTCCATGTCTGCTGGATCCTAGGGTCAAACTTCATGTGGAAAGTAAGAAAACACACTTGAATATTTGGACATAGGAAGCAATTGTACAGGCAATTGAAATGCCAGTCTCTGGAGCACCAGGAATGGCAAACACAGAAAGGAAACTTTTGAATGATCAAAAAATTGTTCCACATGAAAGGACCATGTTTTTCCTTTGACTTCATTCAGTGTCTTGACTACTGTGTCTTAGAGACTCCATGGTGGAAGGAGGAATGGACTCACCAAAGATGCTTAAAGCTCATGGGTAAAAAATAAGCAAGACATCTCAAACTAAGCCAGCTCATCTCTGTGATACCATACGGGTGCATGATGACATAGGTGTCTATTCGTGTCCTAATCATCCTCCCTACTCCACGAAGCCTTCCTAGAATTTGTGCAGATGTTTTCATTCATTCATTTGCCCCAGACAGTGATCTTAAGACTTTTTTTTAAAGGTATGAGCCATGGTCATAACAGTGATGGAGCCATAGCAACATAGCAGAGTCCTTTGAATACTTTTTAACTTGCTCCTTTGATAGAAACTATTTGGTGGGGCTCTGTTAAGACTGAAACCTGCAGATGGGGACACACAGTGACAAGGAGTGGCAACAGCTTGGAAGAAACAGGATGTTACACCTGTGTCACTTTTCAAGGAGTGACCCTAGACCAACTTCCCAGAAAAGGCCGCTTCACGTGTTTCTGTGGCATGGGGATTGAGCAGTTGAATGTCAGAGGGTTTTCAGTAGAATCCATGGTGCCTGTTGGGCTAGTCTGACCTTTACTGAGTGTCGAATGACCATGCAACAACACAGAAGTGAGCAGTTTTTCTTTAGACAGTCACCTGCCTTCTTTGTTGCTTTTTCCTTTTTCTAAAGCCCAGGAGCAGAGTAGATACTGGCATCAAAAGTTACCTCTTAATGCTAAGATCCCGAGGCAGACACAGTTCTATAACCAATCACCATAAAGAAGAAACAGCCTGTCAAAGGTCGTTATGGCACAAAGGTTTTAGAAACGTGGCTGTCAGTCCCCTCTCGGCTTGCTGTGAGGTCTCTGAATCTCCCGCTGTTGAATTCAAATCACTGGCTGCTCTGACTGCAAATGTTAACACGAAGATGTGCAGAGCCAAATGCCAATCACCCTAAAACAACTCCTGTGTGTGGCCTCCACTCGACTCTCAGGACACGACCACTCTCCCACTCATCCCAAGCAATGGTGTTTGAAATAATGATTATGTTGCCTTCCCTTCGGTCTCACCATGGAAGTCTTCCTGGTTCTCAAACACGCCATGCTGATGGGTGGTCCCGCTCCTTTTCATTGTTTCACTGTGGAAAATGTCTAACTGTATCATTCTGCTAAGATGTCTCTGGCTAACCTGCTAAGGAATGGGCTTGGAGGGTTTTCTGCCTTTGGATAACTGGAAGGAGCAATGCCACAAATACTCATCTCCCACCAGGCATATCTCCGAGTCTCTCCTTGCAGTGGTTTCCAGACTGCGCTGACTTACTACCACACAGCACGGAGAAAAGTCCTGTGTATTCACACCATAGCTAGCACTCAATACTCTGGGCAGTTTACACATCAGACTATCCACGCAGGCTGATAGGGGTTCTGTTTTGTTGCTGTTGCTTAAAGTTTTGTAGAGGGCACATATTTGAGACATTAGTGTATCAAACGCATGAGCTACTCTTTAACTCAGAACGAGTCCAATATAGAAATCAACAGGAGAAACTGTATTGTAACTATGTAATCGCCCTCTGTGAGGTATGTCCAAACACAGGTGTGAATATGGATCAACAGGTGAAATGGTATTGTAACTATGTAGTCACCCTCTGTGGGGTGTGTCCACACACAGGTGTGAATACAAATCAACAGGTGAAATGGCATTGTAACTATGTAATCACACCTGTGGGGTGTGTAAAAACCTAAGTGTAAATATGGATCAACAGGTGAAACTGTATTATAACTATGTAGTCACCCTCTGTGAGGTGTGTCCAAACACAGGTGTGAATACGGAACAACACAAAAGCATAAACTCACTTCAGAAATTATGTAACTTTTGGGTAATTTGCTTTTGTAAACTCAATGGTGTGATTCTCAGGTATGAACTCATGTGTGACAACACCATGTCTCATTTTAAAAATGTTGGGCAGACCCATATGAAGAGCTAACAAAGAGCATTTTTAAATCCAGGGAAAGCCCTCTGAGCTGCCCCTCCAACTCACCTTCCCATTCTGACTTGCATCACCCTAGAGTAATGGTTTGTTCTTGAGCTTAATATAAATGTAGCCATGCAGTGCCTGTCCCTTTGTGTAGGATGGTAGGTCGCCATCTTTTAGCTGCCCTATGTAACGGGCTACAATGGAATATACCATGGCTAGTACATATGCTCCCACTGGTGAATACGCGGTATTTCTAATCTGTGGCTATTAAGAACAAAACTGTTTACAAGTCTTTTGTGTGGCTGTTTGTTTGGTGTATACACTTAAGCATGAGACTGCCAGATCAAAGAGCGAAGCATCTGAACAATACGGCAATATGAAGGGGCTCTTCCAACCAATTCACTATGCCCAGCCACGAGATCACAATCTTGTGAGATGGAGCCTACCCACTGCTTCAGAAGCCCGCCAAGTCTGGGCATGTCTAGGATTAGAGTTCATTATTTATTGGGGAAATGGCAGTTGAGTCAGGTTTGATGTGAAAAAAGACCAAATGTGCCAGCACCTGCTCTTACAGCCCGTGGCGAACCTTGGCTGGGGGCTGTTACCTTGCACAATTTGACTTGCTCACTCCACTTTCTGTTTGGGGTTTGGAATCACAGGACTCTGTCCACAGACTGAGCAGAAGATGTCTCCCAGGGCAAGGGGCAAAGAAGAAGAAGCACAAGGCAGATGTGCCAGGAAATGCACAAGTGTTATATGGCCCATGCCTCTGAATGACAGCACTCTCCTTCCAGGGGTGGGGGAGGGAACATGGAAACTCGGGCAGCTATTAACAGTATGAAACGGAGTACCGGTGGCTGGGCTGGTGACCCAGACAAGTCACACCCAGAAAGAAGGGTATGCTTGGGTGCTCAGGCCATGGATCTGCCCGCATGGTTCACACAGCAAGCTGAGGATTTCAGCTTTCAGGAATCTTCACCCATGCTGGAATTGGTCCTCTGAAAATGAAGCTGCTTTAGGAGTTAGTTGTTCATCAAAGTGAGTATTGCACAGCTGTTACCCTAGCCTGTCACAGGCTCCCTTTCTGGGGTGAGCACACCTGAGTATTGTAGTCCCCCATCCCGAGAAAGTCTGTCACCGTGTTTTGCTTGACAGTTCATTTGAAGCTCTCCTGAGAGATATGTCTGTATCTTGTCCCACCCGTAACTTCCGCTGACAAGGAAAGCTTGCCAGAGCCTCATCTAGAAGGAGCATCCTAGAAGTCTGCTCCCGATGATCAGAATTTGTCCTTTCACAGATAGCTTCCTTGGAAGGATCCAGCGAGAGAGCAACAGAGAATATCAGAAACATCAGCTACTCAGAAAATGGGCAGTGCAAAGCTTTGCTGCATGGGGCGAGTGCTGTTCCTAACCATCCTCATGTTTATGGGGCACAGAAGCGGCTCATCACACATGAAGAAGGAAGAGCAAGAGCTTGAGAGATGCCTCAGAGGTTAAGAGCACTGGCTGCTCTTCCAGAGGTCCTGAGTTCAATTCCCAGCACCCACATGGTGGCTCACAACCATCTGTAATGAGATCTGGTGCCCTCTTCTGGGTGTGCAGGCAGAACACTGTATACATAATAAATAAATAAACAAATCTTTAAGAAAGAAAGAACAAAGTGATGGCAGGATTAGAAGAGCTTGGAAATGAGAGACAAGCAAACAAGGCCCAATAAGAAAGAAATTAGCATCAGCAAGCTTCCATTCAATGGAATAATGGCACATGCCTTTATCCCAGCATTGGAGAGGCAGAGGCAGGCAGCTTTACATCAGCCTGGTCTACATATTGAGTTCCAGGTCAGCCAAAGATACATAGTGAGACCCTGTCCAAAAAAAATAAATGGAAGATGAGGAGGAAGATGAAGAAGAACAAGAAGAGGAGGAGAAAAAGAAAGGAATAGAAAAGTGGAATATTTTGATAGTAAGAGAGAGACCAAACAGTGCATCCATAAATTTTGATAGTGTGTGTAAAATATATATAAGAAAGTGGTGACATCTGTTTTGGTGGCTATTTAAAGAGTCAATAAAATATGTATACCCCCAAGTTTAGGAAAAATCCATACTTTTAGCATGGAACTAAATGCACACTTTTTATCATTGAGCGGTTAAGTAAAGTGAGTTTGCATGCCAGCATTCCTACATGGCTGCCCATGCACCCTGCACTGTGACAACAGGAAGGGACACGTAAAAAACAGTACTTCCAGTGGCCCATAAGCTTCTAGAGTTGATCCCTGCAGCAATGGAGAAAAATGTACCTGGACTCGGAGTCCCCAAGGTAACACAATGTCTCCTGCCATCACACATTTCAGCCTAAACTCACAGTGCTGAATCTGGAGTTTATTCCCAGCCTGGAGCATCTCTTGCTCAGCATTCCCTTAGGCCTTAGACTTGACACCTCCACATTCCCAAGTCTGAGTGAAACTGGCTACTTCTCAGGCCACCTCCTGCTTACCTAGGAGCCCCTCCCACGAGCGCCCACCTGCTGAACACCTACTCCGGTGGTGTCAATCACTGCAGGAAGAACTGAACATTTTAGGAGAGAGGATAAGCAAATAGAAAGGCCACTGAGAGGGGATCAAGTGCCTGCCTTTGGAAGGAAGCTAAGGCGCTTCACACTGTCCGTGAGAGTGGCCCTGGAACACTCCTCCCTGAGACAAGCTGAGGTGAGGTCACGCCTTCTAGATTTTCTCCGTGTCTTCATGAAGTACTCCCATCATGCTGATCCAGTAAATGAACACACGCAGCAGGGAGTCACAGGTCCCTAACCATCCTATGCAGGGCTCCCTGCAGGGGCAGTCTTGGCTCTGGGGTTCTCTGATGTCCTGACCAAGAACTTCTGGAGCCTCTGGCTGCTTCAGGCTTTGCTCTCTGCCCTGCGAATGGACACTCTTACCAACCACACCACTCCTCTCTTTTCTTTTTCCCAGGTTATCTTCCCCCTTGGGGAATCTCTCTTTTAGTTAAAACCCCACCTTGGCATCTGATTCACAGAGCACTCCTGTGACCATGTGCCAAGCACACGGTGCAGCCAAGACCAGATAATTGCATCTCAGCTGAAGGAACACAGAAGACTCCTCTGGCTGAACAACAAAAAATAGCTCATATGAAGTTAACTTTCTAAGATACAACCCCCAGAGGTCAAGATGGAGAGGCCGCTTCAGAGAGCCACACTGATCCCTTTGCACATCACACATCTGTGTCACCTTTCCCCAGCCAGGGAAGCTGTGAAGAGCACAATTATTTACGCTCCCTCAAATCAGCAGATCGCATGAATCCCTCGCAGGACCTCCAACCAAAAATGCATCTCAGCTTCAACAAGTGCTCTTTTCAACTCCTTAAGATGTCTATTCCCATCTGTGAGAACGGCATACTCTTCTGACCCCTTCCCCCCAACCCCTTGCATATACTGATTCTCTTCTCAATCAGAGACAAGCCTTAGTGGTCTTTAGTTCCCTGCTTCCCCTTTGAATTCTATTTTTATACAATAATATTTCTCTTGAATGTGTGTTCCTTTACGTGACTTAAACATTTAGTTGTGATTGATCAGGCAGCTATTGTTGGCCAAGTGTAATATGTCATCTTTCTACCTTTACTGAGGCTCACCCCTGAGGAGGTATTGTATGGGCAGATAAGCAAAAACGATGTTCCACATATGCTTGAGAAAGAAACCTGGATGATATGATATGATGGCGGTGGGCAGGGAGGAGTCATCTGACAGGCAATATCTGAACGGAGACGAGCAAGCACACAATGGAGACATGCTCGGTCAACACGCAAGAGGGGAAGAGGAGTGTGCCAAGAGAGGACTTCAGAGGAGACTTTTGCAAAGACTTCAGCAAGAGGAGGGCGGTGCCTCTCTTCCTCTCCTAAGAGCTGGCGGGGGCTGCCTCCATCTACGCCCCAGCCACGGTGGCCTGTGGTCAGGCGTGCATCTTGTTTTTTACTCGAGAGAGGTGAACTTCAATTGGAGGCAAACACTGTGTGTAGCTCTTTCTTGTCTGAGAGCAGGGTGGAACCTGGGATCACTGGGTCCCTCAGTCAGACAGAGCGCTCCTGTGGCAAATTGTCTGTGCCTTCCCTGAATAACTCATACCCGAGGAAACGGCAATAGGTGGGGCTTGGGGAAGGCAATCCAGATGCTGAGGAAAGAGTCCTCACAGATGAGATGAGTGGAGACAGCTCAGTGGGGGAGTATTACTAACAGTGGGACCCTGGGTCTGATTCCCAGAACTGGAGGCGTGCCTTTATTAACACAGATCTGGAAGGGAACAATGCAAGCTTCTTCAAGTGAAAAAGCTTTATGGGATGCTGTCATGGGATTGTCATACAGTCCTTCGTTCTTTGTCCATGTATGTGTCTTTAATATGTGTGTGGCAGATGAGTATGTGAGGATTCACGTGAGGTGCATGTGGAGGGCAGATGGCAGAGGCGGACGTTTTCCTCGACCTCCCTCCACCTTAAATTTTGAGGTAGGGTCTCTCGTGGACTAGGCTGGGCTGGCTGGTCTACCAGTGAGATCCAGGGTTCTCTTGTCTCTGCACACACCCCACCCCAGCACTGGAGTTAGGACATATGCTGCCAAGCGTGGCTTTTAATGTGCATATTGGCGATCTGCACGCAGATCCTCAGGCTTGTAAGGCAGGCACTGTACCGACTGAGCCATGGCCTGGCTCTCTGCTTTGCTGTTTTTCTTGGCTTATTCTTGTTACCTGCTGCCTGACTGAACAGAACAATTAATGCTCAATCCAGTTTAATCGGACTCTGATAACAAGTTTAGTTTCCCGGGAAGAGGTATCTGCTAAGCTCTACAGAGTTGGCTCATGTCGGAAGACAATCCTCTCAAAAGGTGTGAAGACATTTCATCACAGTGGAAGAAATGGAGGGAGATTTACTATGGCGACCAGGGCTATTTTTGTCAATGTCTTTGGAATTCTAATTAGATTGTTAAAACTTTACAAATCATTACATGAGCTCCAGACTCAACACCTTCCTGCAAGCTAGGGTGCTTCTGCTACGGGAGCATCCTTGTGCCACAGGTAATGATGCATGGCTGAGAATATAGTTGCAGGGAAATTCTGCCAATAAAACCAGCTGGAAGAGACAGAACTCATTCATCTTCCTTCCTCTCCCAGGTCTGTGCCTGAGGGGATGATGTCTGCTGCAGAGAGCGCCAGCCCTGCCCTTTCCTTGCCAGCAGCTGCAAGGTGCTGGGTTACAGCCTGAAGCTCAATGGCTTGTCCTGGCTACTTGTATTTCCCCTCTTAAATCTGAGAGGCAGATCAAAAATATTCACCAGTGGCAAGGAACTTGAAAACGGAGTATTTTGAGAAGAGTAGGGAGACAAATGGCAGATACAACACCCGAGAATCGTGTATCATGGAACACTCTGATTTACAATATGGGCATTCACAGAAATACCTGAGGGGAAACAAATGGTTCGCTGTGAAGCCAGGCTGGTTATAACTGTGCAGGTTATAACTGTGGGTGTTCTTTACTCGTAAGATAATGGCTCTAAAGCCCTTGCACAGCAGAGGGCAAGGAGTGACATCACCCTCTGTCCTCTGCAAGATAACCTGAGTCCTTCAGGTGAAGATTCCAGCACTTCCCTTTCCAGCAAAAGGAAGCTTACTCACCGTGATGGACGACGCCCTTCAACCCGTGGATAATAGGATCCAGTGCGGAATTGTCCCTCGGACTGACCTACATGTAAAGGAAACACGATTGGTTAAATCTGTCCTGGCATCAGCTACAACGGCCTCAGTTTAATCTTCTGAAGAGAAGCGGGAAATGGATGCATCCAGTGAGCTGTTCGGCTCTCGCCTATACCACGGTGCTCACCAAATGCCGGAGATTTACAACACAGTAAAATCAAGTGAGGGAAGTCTCAATCACAACAAAGAAACTTCTCAGAATACATTATAACAGGAGAGACACACCACCTTAAGCACCTTTAGGCAAAGCCTTAAAAAGCTACTGCTCCCGGTCGGTTGAAAAAAAGTCACCAGAGAACAATCCATCATGGACCCAACACTCACTGCCCCCTGCTGACTGCCTTTTCCCTGCTCCTTAGAAAACGGTCCCTGCCAGTTCATTCTCCTCTGCAAAGACCCCAGGTCCCCTGGAAAAGCCCTGTTCTCTGTGGGCATTCGTAAGAACCATCAAAGCAGGATGGCAGGAAGATAATGTTCTTCATCTTCTTTCTAGAATCGATGCTACTCCAGACCGAGCCTCATGGTCCGTGGGCCCCACTGGCTCCTTCCTTCAAGTTTTAGATACTTCTTAGTATATTACTGCCTTTTGTAGATGAAAATATCCCTAGTATGCTAGAGTTATAATTTTAGCTATTTTTCTTCGATATGTACAAGAAACGATTTAATGAAGCAGAATCATGTGTGAAGTGTGCTTCTAAAACAATCCAGGAGTGGGCAGCAACTGGGAGAGTGGGGAGATGGGAGACTGACCTTGAATCCATCACTTAGGACTTGAATGGTAGGTATAGGATGCGTCAGGATACATCCTTTCTACTCCTATGTATGCTCTCTTTCTCCCCTAAAAATAAGGAGCTTTTCAAAATCCATTATCTGCGGTTAGCATAGTTCCTGCATTTTTCCCCTTCAGGGACTGCATTTCCTATTAATCCACTTCTCACATAATGAAGTTGAGATATTGATGAACCTTTCAATGTGCAGCAAGACCCAATTTGCTGTTTCAAGTTAACGCAGAGGAATCCAGAGCCAGCCCTATGCTGAGTTTCTCGGGACTACAAAGAATACACACCACTTCCAGCTTAGGCAGACGCCCCCATCCCTGTTGAGCTGCTGTTTCTGTCTTGCTCTCTTGGAGACTAATCCACACTTCACACATTTCCTTCCCTTTTTGCTCCAGCATCTCCAGGACACTACAGTGGCTCAAAATGGTAAATTGAGACACTGCCCCGCTAAGGGAACATGTGATCATTCCCAGGACATCTCTGTTTTTTGACAGCTACAGTGGGTGGAGGGGGGTGGTACGGGATTCTAGAGAGCCCCTGACATCTGTCTGGGAAAGAATAGGATGCTGTTAGACAGCAGTGGTGCTCACAACTATCCCCTACAATGAAGCACTACCAGATGTTAGAGGCCAGCAGTGTGCTGAAGGGCTCAAAGTCTAGAGCCCCACATTATACCCCACCTTCAGAACACAGGGACCATGATGCAGTATGATCTTTATAGACTAGTAACGTAAGATAATGAGAAAGTCACCTCTACACTGTAAACACTACAGAGAAAGGAAGGGAGGAAAAAAGAAAGGAAAGAAGGAGGGAGGGAGGGACGGACGGAGGGAGGTAGGAAGAAAGGAACGAACAGGGAAACACGGACAGTGTTAGAGGACTCACAGTGATAGAACATACAGGTAAAATCCTAAAAGTTGCCATGACTGAGCCCATGCCTGAAAGCGAGCCCAGACCAGGGCTATGCAATGATTAAAGTATAAAACATTCTTAAAAAGCCAACATATGGCAAATATCCATAAGATATACCAAATCCAAATTATATGTGAAGAAATACTATGTTTCCATCACATCAAGTAACTAATCAAAAATTTAAAATAAGCCCCCCCCCCCAAAAGAATCACAATTCAAGACTACATGCAGGCGAAGAGAATCTCACCGGTGAGTGTGTCACATTTCAAAAGCCCAGAACAGAGTAAGCGTCTGGAGGAAAAGCCCTGTCTGGAGGCCGAAGGTAGAAGGGTGTTTTGGAAGAGTGTCCTCTAGCTGTGGGTTTAAGGTTTTGTCTCTAAGGGGATGCTATGGGAAGGTGGTGGAACCGTTAGGAGTGATGGACTAGTTGAGAGGTTCTCAGTCATTGGGGACCATTCCTGGGCTAGACCCACCCTCTTTCTCTTTGGCTTGCTGAGTGATGAGGTTAACAGTACTACACATTCCCTATGTAATGGCCAAAGTGGGGGGGGGGGGCAATCAATCATGGAGTGGAACATACAATATAAGTCAAAATAAATCTTCTGTATTTTGTTATGCAGCAAGAGGTTAACTCGGGGGAGTGGAAATGTTCACGTGAGTCTAACTATCTAAACCCTCCAAGTCTGTGGAGAGAGATGGAAAGATGGCCACAGACACCCTCCCTCCTTGCCACACACTCCTCCAGAGATAGGGTTTGCCAGAGCTTCATCTGGCGAATGTGACAAAGGCGGATGCTCTTTCAGCACTGGGACCATAAGACCACCCTGCGGAGAACCCCAAACTTGCCTACCATAGACTCAAATGGAACAGGAGGGAACACGGGCACTTCTAGCTGATGGCCTTCCAGTTCCCCAGCTACCAAGAGGTAAGCAAGTCCACTCGAAGCCATGTGGCCATTGCTCAACCCCTACAACCCATGCAGAGCTGGAGCTCCGCCAAGCAGGGCCAGCGAGCCAATGCAAAGAATGTAGGAATAATCGGATGGTTGTGATTTCAACCAACCAGGCTCATTTTTCTTTCAACAGAGCCAACTGCACATAAAGGAGCTTCTATGACTGTGCAGGGGCTGAAATGGGAGGAATGGCTCTGATAATTTTCTCTGCCATTGCATGTTGCTTATGTTGTATGCTATGTTCTACAGTTTTCCAAACGGGATTCCTTACCAGACCAATTCAGCTGACTCAGCCCTTCAAAATTCTGCCACCCTCCTGCTGCCTAGGATGGCAACGTTCTCGAAACAGCAGGCAAAGTTTCGCTGTTTATTATTTCCTTTTCCTATAGTCAGCTATGGTCTGAACAGATTGATTAGACAGGAAAGTCCTCTCAGGGTGTGGTGATGGTGCCCGTCTGTAACCCCAGCACTAAGAAACGGAGGCAAGAGGCTCAGTTCAAGTTATCCTCAGCTACAAAGGGAGTCCAAAGAAAGCCTGGGATAGAAGACTCTGTCTCAGAAAGTAAGCAAGCAAGAAGGAGGGAAACCCCAAAGGAGAGATAAATAATTCCTATGTTTGAAAGTGAACACTGTTCTGGGTTGGGGATGGAATCTTCTGATGTCTCGACCATAAGTGAGCCCACTGCCCTGTGTGCCCACACAGGATCAGTTTCCTTCTTGTTGGTCCCTTAGTCCTCTCCTCTTAGATTTCAGATCAGATGCCCTGTAGTCACTATTGCTTTTGTTCAAGGAGCCCTATTTTCCTCACCAATGACCCCCAAATGCCAGCAATTTTATTGTAGTACATTGCTATAGTTATTCTGTTATTAGTTTTTTTGTTTGTTTGCATTGTAATAAGGTCTCATGCAGCCCATGTTTGCCTTGAACTTGCCATCTGGCTAAGGATGACTTTGAACTCCTGACCTTCCCGCCTTTACTTCCCAAGTGATGAGATGACAGGCATGAATCTCCACGTCTACTCCCTAATTAGATATTATTGTTAATTTCTTACTGTGTATACTAATTAATTAATTAATTAATCTGCCTGCTGAACCTTACTGTAGGTACGCATGGGTAGAAAAATACATAATTGTGTTAGGTCTGATATGACCTTCAGGCTGTAGCATTTGCTTGGAATGCAGCCCTTGCAGCTAAGGAGGATTACTGTACCAGGATGCTCCATCCGAGATGAGGAGGGATGTCTTACAGTCAGGAGCCCCTCGGTGCATTTAGTCCTGTCTGATGGTGTGAAGGCTCAGAGGAGGTGCTCCTAATCCTCCGTGACTGACACCCACTGATAACATACAAGTGGGAAATAACCAGGCAAACTAATCCACGCTCCATTTCTGTTCACTTCTGATTACAGCGGTTCCGAGTTCACCACTCAGACCTGGTCTCATCTCAGCTCAAAGGCCTGACCCTGGATTCAGAGAAACCCACGATCGCAAGTCTCTGTACAGCCTCTTCAGTTGCCGCTGAGAAGACAGGCGAGGAAAAGGCGAAGGAAATGGAGCTGTTGGTTAGTCAAAGAAACTGCCTAATAATACCGAGCTCATTCTCCAGTCCATGGGCGGGGAATCCAAACCGCATGCTAATAAGTAGATTTGTTCCAGGAAGGCAAAGCCCTCACTGAAATAATCCCTTCCACTGACTGTTTCAATCAATTTGCCACTTAAACAAAATTGTGGATATCAGCTAAGCAACGTGAGCAGCTTTTTTTTTTTTTTTTTTTAACACGATGGCAGTGAACAAGGCTGTTTTAGCAACCCGTGTTTACATTCTGGTTTCTGTTCCAGCTAGAAGGCGGCCGAGAGAGAGAGAGAGAGAGGGCGAGAAAAATGGGGCTCTGAATCAGGCGTGAACCCTCACAGCTTCTGTGTCCACATCCTAGTGCCTCGGGTTCAGCATAGACAGTGTCTGCCTGGGGCGGGTCCCACTGAACAACAGTCTATCCGAAGCTCTCCCATTTCAATGAATAGCCAACAGCAGAGGTCCTACCCCAAGCATCTCTGTGTGTCAGTAAAACCACTTCGAGTTAAATTTCAAAAGATCCACACGTTTTGCTCTACATCTACTCAATTTTGTAATATGCCGCTCCTTTCAGAGCCACACGAGGAGGTTTCCTGGCTCTTGAAACTTGCTTTCTTCCACTTTAAGATCAAAGAAATTGCATGGTAACACAGAGAAGCCAGAACATCCACAAAGGAGTTTAAAAACGATGGGGGGGCATACTCTCCCCCCACCATGCACACACATAACTTGTGCTTGAACTGAAAACCGTAGCTCCTGGCACTTCCAATTCTGAGCAGCTTTGTAGCCATAGTCACCTTCAAATGGATGGCACACAAATAGGACAGAAGGTTTCTGGTTGCCTTTAGATATAACTCCAATACATGGAGACATCGCCAATACAGGAAGCTGACACGGATGGACTTTGGGACAGAGATTAACTTCAGGCACGAGCACTGAAATCTAACACACCAAATTTCCCTTGCACGTGGTCACTAACCACTTGGGTTTGTACCACCATCAAATTAGCAGCCCCAGGCTCCCAGTCGTCTGTCCGTCTATGCTTATCATCCAGGCACTCCGGGATGGGCTGTGCTCATCCCAACGTGGAGCAAAATAAAACAGACGTGGAGCAATCCCAGCTGACCATGTGTGCCGCATTCAAAGAGGCTCCTATTGCCTTTTCCCGAACCCTGTGCCATTTGGCCCTTGTCTCAGATTCTAATAATTGTCAATCTATCAGGCCCGGGCCATCTGGTAGATAGGATGGCCAAGACAACTTCCTTGCCCCAAATCCGACATCGGCAGCTGCTACTTTCCTATCACAAACCTCCTATCCAGTAACAACCACCCTCCTGGGAAAAAAAGATTTACGTTTGCAGAGGGCAGAGCTATCCCATGAACCAGAGCTGTTGGGGGTGGGGGGTGGGGAGTGTCAAACGGCAGAGATTCTGTACCGCCTTCCTGAACTGCAGTAACGATCCAACCAGCCCGAGGGCTAGCAGGTAACTGTGCATTCAGAGGCTAACACACCTGACCAGAAGGAGGGCACGCGCTTCCCATGAGGTCCAATTTCACATCAGTCTCCTTCCCTTCAATTTCACTCACCTAAGAGCCACACAGCATGGAGACGGCAGTTTCTTTCATTCTGACTACCACAGCTTGGCTACCTTGCTGTTAGGAGCTTCCTGGTACCGACTGTTTTCACCTTGGCCTCTTCCCCATTTCACGGAGTCCTTACCTGCAGCTAAGAGTGACTACTTTCTGCTATTAACATTAAACTCTTGTGTGTGTGTGTGTGTGTGTGTGTGTTCCTATTTGTTTGTTTTTGCTTTGCCAACCAGATACAAGCCAGGGTTTTCTAGAAGAGGGAACCCCAACTAGGAAATGTCTCTATCAGAGACAAATTTGTAGGGGTGTTTCTTGATTAATGATTGGTATGGGAAGGTCTAGTCCCTGGGGTGCTGCCGCCCCTGAGGAGGTAGTCTTGGATTGTTTAGGCAAGCAAGCTGAGCAAGCCAAAAAACAGCATTCCTCCAAGGCTTTGGCTATTGTTCTTGCCTCAGCTTCCCTCAGCGATGGTCTGTAACTGGTCAAATAAACCCTTTCCTCCCCAAGTTGCTTTGGTCACGGTCTGTATGGCAGTACAAGCAAAGAAAATTAACAAGGATAGATAGTAGCCAGCAATTCCTGGCAATCCTTCCATCTCTGCCCTCCAGTGCTGGGCTTATGGGTGTGCGTGGCTGTCCATGAATTTTTATGTGGGTGCCAGGGGTCTGAACTCAGGCTCTGACTATAAAGCAAGCTATCTTACCCACTGAGCTATCTTCCCAGTCCCTGTAAATTAAGCAATGTGTCTACGCCCACTAACTCAGTCCCTGCTAAGCGACACTCCAACCACCCTTCCCTTCCCCAGTCTCTTATTGGACTCAGTTGTAGATGCTCAGGGGTTCTTCTCTTTTGTCACCTCAACACCATCTTCTCCACTGGCTGTCACTGCTGTTAATAGGATCGTGAAATGTGGGATCAGAGGGGCTGAAGCACTTAGCACCCCACCTCATAAGGAAATCATGGAGGAAAATGAGGACAAGGTTCAGAAACAGGCAAAGCACAGGCATGGGGACAGGGGAGTGGTGTACAGCAAGGCTGTAGGACCTTTCTTGAAAGGCACACTACAGTCTCCAGGAGAATCTAAGAGTAGCTTCCTAATCCTCAGGGTGGCTTTAAATGGGACTCTAAAATTTCCAAGGTCAAGGGCTGGGGAGGTAGCTCAACTGGTAAGAGCACTCACTTATGAAGATAAAGACCTAAGTTCAGGTCCAGGGATGCATGTACCAAAGCCAGGCACAGCTGTGTGGGCCTAACCCCAGCACTGTGGTGGGTAGGGACAGGAGGATCAGTGGAGCTTGCAGGCTAGCAGCCTAGCTTCAGGCTCTGTGAGGGACCCTGCTTTGAGGGAATAAGGCGGAGAACAAAAGAGCTGAACATCCACACAGCCACCTGAATCCTCATACAGGTAAGAATACAGCAAACACGTCCGCATACCACGTACACTCCAGTATTAGCCTTTCAGCCTAACCTACCAGCTTCTATGAAAAGTGTCACCACAGCCGCAGGGAACAGAGCGCCCTCATCCGAGGGGAAGGATCTAGCCCGTGGTTATCATCTGGCCTCCAGCACTTGACAGACAGACCTCGAGGACTAGCTGCCAAGGAGATGAAAAGTCTCTGTGCCGTAGCTCCCGGTAAGGATTGGCACGAAACGAGATGCGTGCTAGCAGGGTACAACCTCCTGTCTGTCTGACAGAGCTCAGGCCCTGACATGGCTTAATTACTGTTAGCTAATATTCTTGGGGGTTACTAGTTAATTCAGGAGTTAGTCATCTCCACCAAAAGCCACCAATCTGCCCAATTAGACTGTGCCAAGACAGTCTTGCTTGCTGTCCATGTAGGCCACATCCCACATTCACGGGCATCAGGGTCTTGAGTGTGGTGGTCAAGCCCATTTCTTTGGCTTTCAGTTCACCTCTAGCCCAATGCAAAGCCACGAAAGAGGAGGAGGCTGTGGGCAAACAGTACCAGCACAGGGCCACGTGGGCTTTTGTCCCGTGTCTTTCAATGTGTCTCCCACCAGCCGATGATACGGTTCCAAAACTGCCTGTCCCATCCAAGCTAGCCTTTTCCAAAGAGAGTAGGCTCTTGGAATACAGAGCACACACAAAATTCCAAACCCATAAAGCCCAACCTAGAGTCTTAAGCTGCAATGTTCACTGTCTCACAGTGATACTGTTGTGACCTTTGGATTAAAAAGGAGAGGGAAATGTGTGTGATCTGCGGGAACCTGGGGCGGAAGAGCAGTGTGTTTCAACCTCTACAGCTGGCCAGGTGTTTCTCTCTGTTCTGTGTGGCACGCTGAACAGTCCTTACTCTCCCTTGGTAATGCTCCTGCCATGGACCGCAAACCTGGACAACCGCAAAAGCTTAGGAGAGAAAGCAGGGCCAGCCATTTCCCAGCACAGAGAGAATTCAACAAGAAACACATTCGATGTGAACTCTCACCTTTGCTTTTTTCATTCCCTCCGAGCAAAAAGCGGCTCCAGGCACTTGATTCATGAAAGACAGAGAGGATCCAGAAAGGGCTGTGTAGGGACCGATGTAAATCCCCGCCATGCATGCAGCAAGAGAAATACAAGAAACAAGGCGTACCAGATCAAATGGTTGCCAGACTGATCCTCGTGGCAGCAGAAAATCCTTTTCTAGCAGCAGAGAATGCCACTGCTTCTATTAGGAAGGCGGGAAGCATAGGTAAACAGTGGAGAGGTGGCATGTGTAAAATATTTAAGTGGGGCCTCGGGGGTAGCTTACTGGGACAGCATTTGCCCTGCATGCCTTGAGTGTGGTGCCTTCAGCACTGGTTGGGAAAAAAAGGAAAGCAAATAAAATATTAAAATGACATGACTTGGGGAGGTGAATCATGGCCTGAAGGCTGTATGAAACCCAGCATCGCTATGAATGTGACCAGATACAAAATTGCCAAATAAAGACTTATAGATTTTTGCTGGTATTTTAAAAATGCTGTGGTGTACATATGGCGCTTGCCGATTCTGTGGTGGTGTGTGTGCTGGTGTCTGCACCTTTTGTGTGTAAGTAAGTAAATGCAGGACACTGGGTGACTTCCTATAGCTTCTCTTGTTCTCTGCCCCTTCATGGTCTCTCACTGAACCTGGGATTTGACATTTTTCAGTTAGGCCAGTATTCAGAAAGTCCCGGAGATCCTCCTGTCTCCAGTTTCCACAGTGCTCAGGTTACAGGCAAGCACAACTGCATCTGCCTTTTTATGAGGCTCCTGGGTGTCATAACTCTGGTTCTCCAAGCCGCCTAGCCACTGGGTCATCTCTCTGATCTCATGATTTAAAACAACAAAGCAAAACGAAAACAAAAAACACTGCTGTGGGAGTCTGAATGTAACTGGCCCCCATGAGCTCAAAGGGAGTAGCATTATTACTAGGTGTGACCTTACTGGAGTAAGTGTGGCCTCACTGAGAAAGTGTGTCACTGTGGGGGCTGACTTTGAGGTCTCCTACACTCAAGCTACACCCAAGGTGACACAGATTCCTTCTGCTGCCTGAGATCAACAGGCAGTTCCTTCTCCAGCACCAGGTCTGCCTGCATGCCACTATGCCCCACCATAATGGTAATGGACTAACCCTCTGAACTGTAAGCCAGCTCAATGAAACGTCTGCTTTTACATGAGTTGCCGTGATCATGGCATCTTCACAGCAACAGAGATCCTGACCAAGACACCTGTGCAAAGTTCTCAAATGTGAATTTTGTAGATGCCAATGCTGTATCACAACGTCAAAAGGCTGGCTGTACCTGTAGCCATATGACGAGGTGACAGGTAAGTGAACAGTGCTCTTAATCTAATTACATGTAACCAGCTCTTTAACATCATTCATTCAGCAAGTCTGTACTGAAGAACCATGGAAGGCTGGGCTAGGATGGTTCTAGAAGGCCTCCAGGAATGCTTATTCCAAGTACCCTGGGCCTTGGAGTGACTTACACTGATACAGTAGCATGAAGCAAAGCAATGTGGTCATTTCTCTGCTGTGGTTATAAAAGAACCTAACCGTCCATCCGTCCGTCCGTATGTATGTATGTATGTATGTATGTATGTATGTATGTATGTATGTATACAGTGTTATGTCTGCATGTATGCCTACAGGCCAGAAGAGGGCGACAAATCTCCTTACAGATGTCTGTGAGTCACCATATGGTTGTTTGGAATTGAATTCAGGACCTATGGAGGAACATCCAGTGCTCCCAACCACTGAGCCATCTCTCCAGCCCCTAACAACCTTCATCTCAATGGCTGGCATCAGATCTTTCTTAATAGTCTTGTTGGAAAAACCACTATCACAAGGAATCGCAGGTAACCTTTGGCCACTGGTTAGGAGTGAAGGTGAGACCTTGACCAACAACCTGAGCAAGTCTGGAAGTGGACCATTTTTAAAGTGAAGTTCCAGGTGAGCCCCAGCCATGGCTGTCAACTGGATCGGCGAGATACCTTGACCCGGAAAACCCAGAACATTGACAACGATTGTGTGCTGTGTTTAAGCTGGTAGACTCGCGATGCGTTACACCGAGACAGACAACCATATGCCACAGCTTGAGTGCTAACCAGGATGTGCCACGGAATGGATGGTGACACTCTGTTTGCAGAGCTGACAATCTAGTTCTGTCTTGAAGGGCACAAGCGGGCTCTTTTTCTCACCCTGTCATCTTCCTTACGCTGTGACTCCAACTGCCTAAAAGGGGCTTGGTAGTTTCTGTCCTTCTGGCTTAGCTCTTGCTCCTATGCAGACCTCAGCTGCTGGCACTGGGGTAGAGTAATGCAGTTGTTATACCTCAGGTTCAGGTTGGGGAAATGGAACAGCCATAATGAAAAGGGTCACCAGGCAGAGCAATTAAGCATCAATAATCAATTCTGAGACAAAGACATTTCAGTAGCTTTTATGTTTAAGCAAACATAGGAAAGCCACGGGTTGCAGCATGGAATTTGAGGCCATCATCATGAAAGGTATCCCCGGGCATCGCACAGGGCACGGAGCAGCAGCAGGAACAGCTGCTCAGAATCCCGGCAACCAAGCGGAGCTCATTACATACCGCGGCGCTCTTTCGCAGAGGGTATTTCTACTCTGGCTGCCTTTCGGGACTGAATGATGGCGCCATTAATGGAGTCTTCTGAAGATGGATTAAGTATCAATTCACTCTTCTCAGCAATACCTCATAGGCCACCCCCCATTTCGCACGGTTCTCCCACATGAAGAGCTTGCTGCCCACCACTATAGGAGAGACACGAGCTCCCTGCCGCCGTCTTTCGAAATAAACCTGTTCACTCATCTAGACAGTACACTTCATTCACACACGGTGACAACTGCATCAGGACCACCAATAAATCTGTCGCAGTACCTGATGTAAGAGCATCAGCTGAGAAGTGCCTTGGACATTACAATTAGATCATCTATGTGGGTAAACACAGCTAAACCCACTAATTAGACGAATTCCTGTCTCACAAGTGGTCCCATAAATGAGTCCAGATCCACCTTGGAGAGGACTCAGATGAATGTGAATTCAGCTTTGCACTTAAAAGGTACCTGAGTTCAGCAGAGGGTAAAATTAAACTGCAACAAGGAAAGACAAAATCTTTCCCAGCAGGCTTTGATTGATAGAACATGCCATTTGTAACAGAACGAAATGGAAAACCAGAAAGTTTGTTCCCACTATCACTGCCTCGCTGGGGCAACTCACTCTCCTCAGAGAAAATAATACGACTTTCTCCACAGAGCATAAAGTCACTCACTCAGGCACTGGGACTCCAGTGTTCTAGATTTAGCGTTACTTCCATTGGTTGGGGAGGGGAGGGACTGCTCCACGGGGAAGAGAGAATCCCATAACATTTATAAAACTATCATTGACAAGAGTCTAAGAAGTAGAAATGATTTAGGACAAACACAGATGGATCTCCTTAGCTCAGCAGAGCAAGGCCATTAAAAAAGCTAGTTTGGTATGTTAGTGAGTAGGTGCAAAGACTTTATAAATTAATTCATTTTATATATGTTTGTGTTGGAAATGTGTTTGTGCATGCCAGGAGCTGACATCAAGTGTCTTCCCCAATTGCGATTTGTCCTGTTTTTGAGATAGGATCTCTTAACTAAGCCTAGTGCTTGCTACTGGCTAGACTGGATGGAGTGACTGGCAAGTCCCAGGGACCATTTGGGCTTTGCCTTCCAGCACTGGGGCTATGGTACACCACCATCATGCCTGGATGCTGACAAAGGTGCTGTGCCCCATCACACTTGGAGGTTGACATGGGTGTTGTGCCCTATCACGCCTGGATGCTGACACGGCTGTTACGGATTTGAACTCAGGTCCTTAAGCTAGCACTTTACTGAATGGTCTATCTGTGCCCAAGTGCAGAAATTTTGAAACTAGGTTGGTAGATACAGATTTAAAATCTGGGTATGCTCTTCAACTTCTCTCTCTCTCTCTCTCTCTCTCTCTCTCTCTCTCTCTCTCTCTCTCTCTCTCTCTCTCTCTCTCTCTCAAAAGTGAGTTGGATACAATTCTATCACTACCCTTAATCTTGATCTTCAAGAGAATGTTAGCAGCTTTTCACCGAGGGAATTAAGTCTGCGAACCTGGGTAGAATGTTCACCCTTCCCGTTCTTGATGATGCTTCTGCTGCTGCTGCTGCCCGCTGAGCACATCCCGAATCCAGCTTGTATTGTCTCCAGCTCCTCTCTTCTGACTTCAGCCTAGGTGACTGTGGTGTCTAACCTTCACTGCCAACTCAGAGGTGAGAGAAAAACATACCTCTAGGCGTGTCTGTGATTGCCTTTCCATAGGCAATCGGAAAGTGTGGGCTCTCACCCAATGAGGAACTTGTGGATTTAAAACCTAGTAGGCTATGGGGAGGTGGAAGAAGTAGGCCCCTGGGTTGGTACTCAGGGGCTGGCATCCCTCGGTCCCTTCCTGTAGCACCCCACTCCCTGTCTGCCTTTAGGTGAGCTGCTCTTCCAAATTCCCCCATCACTCTGTAGCTCTGCCTTCACCACAGGCCCAACATCAACAGAGCCAAAGACCATGGACCAAAACCTCCCCAACCACACTCCTTCCTAAGGTTGTTTACTCAGGAATTTTTGACACAGCCAGGAGACAGGTCACTAATAAAGCCTTCTGTCTCAATCCAAATCTGCATGTCTGCTGGGCTTTTGCATCTGCTCTTTCAATACCCTCAACCCTGAATAATGGACAGGGTTCTCATGTACACTGTCTGCTGAAATCATTCTTGCCCAGCCCGGGAAAATCAGCAAGGCAAACACACAGCAATGGCAAAGCACTGTTTGCATAGATCTGGGGTTGGAGCTAGGGCCCTGGAGCAAAAGCAAAAACCAAACAAAACCCAAAACCTGAAAGAGAAGATTATGTATACCCCTTCTTCCCAACCTCCACTGTTAAAGACAGAGTCAAGTATACAGGCTGGCCTGGAATGCCACATGCAGTGGAGAAAGACCATGAACTTCTGAACCCCGTGCCCCGTGTATACTATAACTTTGTATGCAGTACTGGGGTTTGAACCTGGAACCTGGGGCCTCCGGCATGCTGTACTAGCATTCTACCAACTGAGCCACATCCCCAGTCCAGGAAAGGAAGATTTTTTTTTGCCTCTCACAAGCTTTAAAGCCTGAGTATTACCAACAGTGACATAAATCCTAACAGATGCAGCATTAACACATCAGTCCAGACTGAATCTGTGTGATTTTTATGATGCCCTGTAGCACGAATCCCAGTGCTTCCCCAGTTCCAAACTTCTTTGAGGAAGGACTGACTGATGGTCATTCCAAAGGGTTTGACTACCACACAAAGGGTCTCCCAACAATGACACAGACGCTGTCCAGGTTATGGTACTCTCTGCCTATGTGCGAGCATCCCAGGAGCATCACGGACATCTCCAGTACCTAAAAACATATACTCCCTGCCAAGTGATGCGGAGAGACTGTATAGAGAATGGAGGGAATTCGCCTTATGCGGTTTGTGAAGGTCAGGCCTTCTGAGCAGACAGTATAGAGACTTCACACCACGGAAGCGGCTGCTCAGCATCCTGCGATACCCTCCTCTAACTTCTCCAATTCTATCCTTATTATTTTTGAGGCTACCTTTGTAAAAACACAAGCCTGTTTTGCTGAGACTTCTCAAATGAATTAAAGCTCTGCAAGGGCCTTTTGAACCATCCTTGCAGGATCACGTTCCAATAAAACAAAAGTCTGGGGCGTGGGCTCCCATGCTGAGCGTCCCAGCGGGTGAGTGCATTTACAACCCAGGGAGCGCTCAAGGACCGAGTGTGCTGGATTCAGTGACTTGTGAAATGAATCTGCTGAACCTGAAAATACGTTTTAAAGTAATTGCCTATTCGCTTCTAGAGGCGGTCAGGTAAATGACCAGATTTAAGCTGGGTGGCAATAAGAAATTTTACTAAGAAACAACTCGAAGATACAATGGCTTTTAGTTTTACCAGTGTGGAGGTTCAAACCTTTGATCCCAGCACTCAGGAGGCAGAGGCAGTTATGAGTGCTGCAGAGAGTCCCACCACACGGAAACACCGTGATTACTATTTATTGAGTGACATGCAAAAGAAATCTGAGCAGAAGGTATGAAGATGCGGCAAAGATGCTCAACGTGAACCTTATCCAATGGCACCAAAGGCATATGCCTAGCACTAGAACTCACACTGCAGGTGCTGGAAGATCATCATGGTCAAAAATGAAGACCTGATTTGGCCTAGACAAACCACTTAACCTCCTCTCAAGACTTAATTCCCTTAACTTGGAAATATCAACAATATACCCTTAACCTCTATCATGAGAATTGAATACAATAACCCATTTATAGTATAAGGTCCTCATGACACTGGCTGTTATAATAATTGGAAAAGCTGCTTTCAAATATACAGAAAGCTTGACTTGCTAAGCAAGACAGACGTCAGACTGAAGCCCACCTTCCTCTCGTACTGCGGGATCAATTCAGTGATGTACACAGGTATGGGCTCCGTCACTGGGATTATACTCCCAGCGTATGAACTCATTTTGAACAGCCATTCTCCTTAACATTCTCTCCGGCCATTAGAAAACGCCGTAGATCAATCAGTGCTGTGCCCTCTTATTAATTAAATTCTTCATAGTAAACAGAAGTTAATGATGGTCTCACGCTTAGCTCTGTAGAAATCAAGCATGCAGTTCATGCTCTTTTTTTTTTTCTCTTTTAGAAGGCATTTCGGAGGGAGACCCTCCCTGCTTACATCCCTGTCTCTTTGAGACGATGATGCACGGCAGAGATCACATATTAGCTGAGCATCTGCACCAGAGAAACTCTTTCATCTCCCCCGAAACGGGGCATTTTCTGAGAATTTTAGTTATCTGCATTCATGTCAAGAGATAAGGCGAGAGGAAGGTTATCTATGAATTTTAGATACTCTATACTCCATCCCTAGTGGAATCTGGGGGAGATTTCACTGCTGCCTGGTTGGAAGCCAGGCCATGAGGGTTCAGAATAATCAGGAGGTAGGATGCTATGACGAGAAACTAGCACGATGTCAGCCTGAAAAAAAAAAAAATCTCTATTTTATGGATTCCTTGGGAATCTATTATATAAGCTCTGGCTGTGTCTCTATACAATTAAAGTATTCAGTTAAACCCCATGTCAGCAAGGCTATGCCCCTAGAACAGCCCAAGAGTATAAATCACCATCCGTAATTTGAGTTTGAAAGATTGCTTTAAAAATTAACTTTCTATGTCTCGAGGTTAGGATTCCTTATTCTGTTCTTACTTTTTCGGTTACTTGCACAATGAGAGTCCATGACAGATGCTGGCTATGACAGGGAAAAATGAGGATGAGGTGATGTTGTCACAAGAACCCGTGAGCAACAACGATGATGTCCTCCTGAACTTAAAAACTGCCCATGCACGCGACCAAGTGGGTGCTGCCATATTTAATCAGTGTCCTGCGATGTCTACCAGGTATTTTCACAATCAAAACGGAGGATTCTGACTGGAATTTACTTCTATGAATTAATACAAAGGAAAAAGAACCTTGAAATTGAACAAGGCACAAACGTGAAGGCAGCACTCTTACTTCTGTGATGTTCATTACAGGAAAAAAACCAAATAGAAGTACACTAATTGCTTATTACTTAAATAAATAATGATAAATAACATTTAGGGTCACACTATCAAGTGGCTAAAAAAGGATAAAGAAAAATGACGTGTTAATATTCAGACATGAACATGACATTCTGTTAGGGCAAAAACTACCTTACAGTTAAATTTCACTCTACTTAGGTAATGTGGATATTTATAAATATCCTTTAAAATACTTGACAGAAGAAAGACCAGATATAGATGTTTCCCTCTTTATGGCAGGATTGAAGCATCCCACTTTCTCTTTAACAGACTTTCATGTTCCCCGAAATGTCTACAAGCACAATTACTGCGTGTATTTGAGGATATAGGCATGTATTCCAGAGATTAACCTTAGGAGACATTAACCAGTTGCCACCCACCTTGGCCATCTGTTTATTTTATAGACGGGAGCTCTATGTAGCCTTGGCTATCCTGGACTTATTATGTAACCGGGATGGCAGTAAACTCACAGAGCTCCTCACCTGCTTTTGCCTCCAGAATACTGGGATTAAAGGCATGAGCTACCATGCCCTGTTCCATCTTGGCTTTGGAGACAGGGCTTCTCACTTGACATGGAAATGTCCAATGTGGATAGGCTAGATAGCCAGTAAGCCTCAGGGACCCTCCTGCCTCTGCTTTCCAAGAAATGGGGTGATAAATGTGTGCTCCTATGCTTAGCCTCTTTTTTTAAAAAAATAAAAACATAAGAATTACTGGGATTAAACCATAGTCTGTTCTGTTGTTTTCATGACAAACCCTTTGCCTAAGACTGCCATTGCCCAAGACTGATTCTTTTTAGAGCTCCAAAAAAGTTATCCACATTTTGAAAACAACATTATATTAATATGTCAATATCGAAATTATTTGGGGACTGGAGAGATGGGTCAGCAGTTAAGAGAGATTTCTGCTCATCATGAGGACTGGAGTTTGGATCCCAGCACCTACACCACATTGCTCCAAGTGACTTGATATGTTTCCAGCCTCTCCACGCACTCACACAAACACACACACTCACACAGACATATACATACAGACACACACACTCACACAGACATATCACATAGACACACACTCACACAGACATCTCATTCAGACACACTCACACAGACATATACATACAGACACACACAGACATATACACACAGACACACACAAAAATAAACCTGAGATAGAGGAATGTTATGTTAAATGTTAAAGCAATTTCAGATGTAAATGCTGATACAGGTACATAAATATCAAATCTGAGCCGGGCGGTGGTGGCGCACGCCTTTAATCCCAGCACTCGGGAGGCAGAGGCAGGCGGATCTCTGAGTTCGAGGCCAGCCTGGTCTACAAGAGCTAGTTCCAGGACAGGCTCTAGAAACTACAGGGAAACCCTGTCTCGAAAAACCAAAAAAAAAAAAAAAATATCAAATCTGATAGTGTATTTTAATACTTTTGCACATTTGGTGAGTGTATATGTTAGTGGTTAGTTTGAACTATCAACTTGACACCACCTAGAGTTTCTATTGAGGAATTTTCTAGATCATGTTGTCCTGTCAGCATGTTGAAGAGGGAATTATCTGGATGGTTAGCTAATGTAGAAAAGCCTGCGATTGTAGGCAGTTCACACAGGCCCTGGACAAGAGGAGACAGGGCAAATGAGCAGGAAGCAAAGATGGACATAAACTCTTTATTCTTGACTGTGAATGTGATGTGACCAGCTACCTGAGTTCCTGACTTGACTTCCTCCGAGTGGTGGGCTATAAGCTGGAACTGTAAGTAAAACAAACAAACAAACAAACAAACAAAACCTCTTTCCTTTCCTATGTAATCAGGTTATTTTATCAAAGCAATAGAAATGACACAGGAACAGACACTGATACAGAGAATGAGGTGTTGCTATAATAGACTCGACCATATAACTTTTATGCTTTGAACTGATTGTCAAGACTTTGGAACTCTGGGCTGGAATAGCCAGTGAGGTCTGTGGTTAAGAGTATAATGGGACTTCCTGTGTGAGCTAGCCTCCTGCACCCCTGCCTGGGAAGGGTTCATTCATTGTCTCTCCAACAATCCCAGTGCTGGTGCCAATCATCTGTCAAGTAACACTTCGCACCTGGTGGATCTGTGAAGGGCCATACACAACACCACATGCACCAAGTACCCACCAAGAGCCTCCACGTGAAACAGGAAATTCTCCATGTAGAACTAACAATTCTCCCCATGCTGCAGCTCCTACAGCCAGAGAAAGAATGAGAGCCTTTGCCACAGTCATAAGCATAAGGTAGTTGTGGCTACAACCTAGAGTTATGGCCACTGGGCCCAACTTAAGCTACTGCCAATACTTCATCACAGGTCCCAATCTTAAAGTCACAGTTTCCACCTAAAGCCCATAGCCGTTTATTTAGGTCTTCAAAACCTAAAGGATGACAGAGACCCTGAGAAATATTCTAAAACTTTAACATATAATAGATTCACATGAACTTAACCATCAGGCAATGGTTTGGAGGGACACAGGCAGATGCAACATTCAGATTCCTGGTATTTTCCCTCTAAGTAAAGTGTAGGAACAGCTTGTATACAGGGCAAGCGAAGGATCCAGGGTAAATACCAGTTTAAGATTTCCGCCATAAAATGACAGGTTCCCTTTACGGCAGCGTTCATCAGCGAGCTTTCGTTCCGCTAAGGCACAGCTGATCTCTAGGAATACACGCCGGATTAGACAGTACTTCCCAGAACTCGATCAAAGTCACACACAGCTCAAGATCATTTCTAGGAACAGTGTGGCTGGGATAACCCAGAGTGCTACCTCCGGCAATGGTTCACAGCTCCAAGGGCAGCACTTGTCACTGTGATTTATCTTCGTGATGAGAGACACGGCACAGAGAACCCAGTTCCACTGGAGAGACTGGCCGGAACAATTCTAGGATGGCGACTGCCTATATGTTATTGTGTAGTATGTAGTGTGTGCACATGTGTGCAATGCGTGCATGCATGTGTGAAGGACAGAAGACACCTTCAATGTAGCAACAAGAATGTCATCCATGCTAGAACCACTTCAGCTGGAACTTTCCAATCTGCAGCACACAGCTTTTGTCGGACCATCCCACCTCACCCTGATCAGCTGGCTACTAGCAATCCCTATGGTCAAAAATATGTGGCCCAAAGCCCCAAAGTAGACAAGACTTGGACACTATTCTAGCAGTCTAGTGTCAAAAACTACGTCTTGCCATTGATGACTGAGGATCTACCAAATCACTGCCCCAGTAATTCCCAGCAGCAAGTATCATGAACGTAGAGAAAACGGTTAACAACTGAAAAGACAAATAATGTCCAGACACTTAGAAATGCGAAACACCGATGTCTTGCAGCAGCTCTTAGTCTAGGAACATGAGACCGTGCAAATGCTAATGCAGAATGTTTCACAAGCACAGCTGCCTCCCTGGTTAACTTTCCATACATACAGGTCCTGTCTCCCTAACAAACTTGCAAGGCAGGGCCTGAGTCCGGGTCCTCTATTTTTTTTTAAAAGCACCCACCCTGCTGCCAGTCTGCAGATCCTGCTGAATTACTCTCTGCTGAACAGATAAATGCCTTTATATTATGAACTCATAAAAGGATATTGACTTATTTTGCGCTTGCTGCAGGCACGCTGGTGAGAATGTTTCACCAGCACCTGATTACAGACTGGCTGATGTGATCCAGACTAAAGTCAAGCGAGTTGTTGAGCATATGGAGAAAAATAGGGCACCCCTTGGTAATTCAGTGGCAATTAATTCTTTCTTGTGGGTGGCTTTTTCTGTTACCCCCTTTTTTTCTGGTCGGGGTCCCATCAGGAGACAGAAATCACACTAGTAATATGAACATGGAACATTTTAAATCGAAGAATTGCTAGCAAGCAAAAATAGTCCCCTACTGAAAATGGGTTGGATAAGAGAGCCCTTGAGAGACGGGAAGCTGGAGCAGGGAGTGGCTATTACCTCTGTGAGAAAAAAAGAAGAAATAAGGGGGGTGGGGGACAAACATGAAGGAGAAGGACCATCCCCTAAGGCGGATCCACTGAGCTATGGAGAGGGAGCAGTGCCACAGGAACACGCTAGCTACGAAAGAAAGGCAAGCTGTTGCTGCTGCTGCTGCTGCAGCACAGAAAAACTCTCCGCCCTGCCCCAAAGTAAGGAAGCTTCCTATACTGCTGCAGGACATCTAGAGGAGTGGTCCACAGGGGCCATGGGGAAATTTTCTGGGAAACACAGGCTCCAGAAAAATCCATGGGAACTGAACTGCTAAGCACGGCTCAGAATCCTACCACTGCGCTCCAGCCGATAAAGGTCAAAAGAACGTTTTACAGGGGTTGGCTGCAGGTGGGTGGATGGGTAAGCCTGTAACGGAGAGGAAACAGGTCCCACGTGACACTCTTCTCATGGCAGAGTTCCAGCAAGAAGAGAAAGATACCACCAACAGTCACGAAAAATCCTATAAGGACATGATTCAATTTTCCGTCCATCAGAAGAATGAAAGAGGAGGAAATAGCTGGTGCTCCCAGTGTCTCAAGAAGGGAAACCAAAAATAATGAGTAAATGACGGAATATATATGTCAAGCACTTGCCTATTTTTCAGTATATGGTGTGTGTATGTGTGTGTGTGTGTGTGTGTGTGTGTGTGTAGAGGCCAGAAGACAACTTAGGGATCCTTCCTCAAATGCCATGTCAAAGTAAGTTAAGGTGTAGCCAGAGAGCAAGTTTCAGGCTCCACCCATATCTACCTTCCTGCTTCAAGCACCACCTCATGTGTGTGTTTTTGTGTGAGTTACCGTGTAGATCTCAGTAACACTTAGCTCTCACGACGCATCTGAGCTTCTGAGCCTACTGACAAATTCGGATGAAGACATAATCAATCACACGCATGCCAACCGGGAGAGGGAGACAGACACATCTCTCTAACAAACTTCACATTTCCCTTTGTTCTCGGTCTTAATTGGGACACCTTCAACAGCTCTGATGTACCGGTAAGAAGGACTGGTTGGTTCAATGAAGAAAATCAAGTTCTTAACATCAAGAGCAATTTGACATTACTATTTTTAGGGCATGGTGATCAAGAACAGACATCCTCTACTCTTGCCTTCAATAAGGTTCTTGCGTTGATGTAAATCATTGGATTCAGCATATGGAAACCAAATGATAACTTACAAAGCAGATTGGATATAAGACAAACACCTGAAGATTTTCATTCAGAACTACCAAAGGATAAAATTACAATGAAGCTTTGCTGTAATGCTACATGAAAGACACTGATATCACTTGTATACCCCCACCCCATGGGAACATCAGTTTTTACCAAAAACACTGTAAAGTAAGAGGTGATGGGGATCTGGGGTGAGCTTAGTGGAAGAGCAACTTGCCTACCAAGCAGAAAGCCCTGGGTCTCATCCGCAGATGACTGCAAGAGGTGTGGTGGGATTGAAAGAGTCAAAACGGAACTCAGGGTTAAGACTAGACAAGAATTATACATGCTGTCTAGAAAAGGCAGCATTTTGTTCTTGGATACTTGGTGGAGGTCTCTCCCCTCTCCCCCACTTCTCTGGTTAGTTAGGAATGTGCAGGACTTCCTTGCTAAGTCTGACGAGATGCTCTATGATGCACGACCCAACCCTGCACCTAGATTCCAGTAATGCAGCAGAAACCACTTACGGGTCCCCATGACACTATCCAGATCCACTGGGAGTCGTCATTCCCTCAAAGGCAACACTTCGTTATTTGCAAACAAATCATCTTTTTTTCAATTTTCCTACAGAAAAGTTTCCCCTAAAGACATGAAGCAGGCTGAGATTTTCTTATCTAAAATGGCTGAAGTCAGAAGTGTTACAGATTACATACCTGCTCAGATTTGGGAATAATACTTCTACATTCCCGATGTGTTATCTTGGAAAGAGCACTCATATTTAAATATGAAATTCATCTATTATTCCTATGCCTCTTTTTCTGTTAATTTGCAGAGAGATGAGATTTAGCTTAGGTCTAGAGACTAAGAACATTGTGCCAACATGGGCTTCTAGGAAACGGGAGAAGGCGGGTAACAGACACATGGAGGGGTTGGTTTTGCTTTATTGCAACAACCTCCTCTCTTGAGAACTAACTTGTTTATGTTATACACCAGCCCTGGCTGGTCTGGAAGTCACTATGTAGATGAGGCTAGCCCGGAATTCACAGAGATCCCCCTGCCTCTCCTTCACAGCTGCTAGACTTAAAAAACCACACACAGCCCGTTCGCAGCTCCCCTGTTCTTGGAAGAATGTTTTGTCGTGCAGCATAGGCTGGTGACAGATTAGCGACTCTGCCTCTGTCTCCTGAGCACCCAGATGACAGTCACACGCTGATGTGTGTGTGTATATGTGTATGTCTATGCATATATTTATATATGTATATGTACATATACACAATTTATACAAATATGTGTATGTCTATACATATACAATGTATACACGCATACATACATATATGTATTGCATAATTTATATAAGTATACATACATATACATACTTCCAATGGTAATTTCATATTGTCAGTACACCCCCATTTTTCAGTGTCATATGAGGTCAGGTCTGGCTTTTCCTTCTCTTGGCATGCAAAAGGTGAGCATCTATTTTGAATTTGGGGTACTCCATCCATTCACATACACACAGAAGGTATAGAAGCTATAAATAAAGAACTGATTCAATAGAGTTATCTAGAAAGATAAAATAGGCATTAGGAGAATGGCTAAAAAAGAGAACAATACTCTCCAAGTTGATGAATTTTTGTTCAGAAACTATCCTGTCAGAATCCTTACACCGCTGCAGAGATCACACCTGCCATGGTAATTACTGCATCCTAGACACCCGAGAGTTTATTAAATGAATGAAGTGACAGACCCGAGAGAAGACTGAGGGGTTCAGAGTGATCTACAAACCCTACGCAGACTGTCACTGGGTAACTGACTGGCTCTGGCTTCCAGGATCACAAGTCCAGGCTCTGTGCCATCTCCAGAGCTGTGGGACTCGTTAAAGTGCCAATACAGGAAATGTCACTTCTCACACTAAGTCTCAACTCCCTGTGGCCTCTGGCTTTGCCTTAAACTAGTTTCTCATCTGTGCCAGACAACATCATCAGTCTCTTTGCGAAGGGGAGGCCTTCTACTCTTAAGTAAAGCTGTAGGAAAGTCAACCGGCATATGTCTAAAGGGAAGTAAAAATCAAACTGAGGCTTCCCATGAGAAGCTTGCACGATGAGTCTTCTACCTTCGACCCTGTGGCTGAAAGCTGCTGATTTGAGCGGTCTCTACCAGAGCTTCATCGGTGGTGAGACAACAGGAATCTTGAATTTCCTGAGTTTTAGCTGCTAAAATTTATGGGAAGGCCTAATAAAACTAAGACAAAATTGTTCGAGATTATTCACTGGAACATTTATAGAGCTGTTTAACCAGGGTGCCTAGCGCAGACACCCAGAACATATGATGAATTTCCCCCTTGACAATGACTACGGCATATTACTTAGTGTAGTCCCAGTCATAAATATCTATGGACAACTGTTTCCTCCCCTAAGATCAGGCAGACCCATTAATAAAGCTTACATTCACAACTCCAAGATGACCTTGCTTCTTCAAGTGAAATATTTCTTTTCCTGAAACTACACTGTTGAAGTAGTGAAGACTTCTTTGTTACACAGCTAGGGCATGCTAATGGCAAGAAACTATAAAGTATCAGTAGTGAAAGCTATGAAAACAAAAATTCATTCCATTTTCAATAAACAAACTTGCCACTTTGGTAATAACCCATTTCTAGGTTGCTTTTTTTTTAAATTAACCTAGTGAAATATGATAGATAATAATTCAATTAGTCTATTCCATATAACCCATTTCTAGGTTTTTTTTAAAGAAATTAACCTAGTGAAATATGAGAGATAATAATTCAATTAGTCTATGTCGTATAAAAACTATCTTCAGAGCTCTGAAGTTTTGACATGGTCGGTCACACACAACCTTAGAGGTCTCACCAGGTCTGGGTTCCTCTACCACTAGCAGCATATGAACAGGCCTCTTCCCAGTGGAAAGCTGAAGTTAATTCTGCTCTTCACTAAAGCAATCATAGTAAAGCAGGAAATAGGCTCAAATCTATGATTCATAAAGATCCAGCCAACTAGCCTACATTTCTCCACAGGCCGGCCATAATCAGGAAAATGGTTTCACAGGGCCTGGTGCACAAGGGGGACTTCATCCACGATTCCTAAGAGATGGCTGCACAGACACCGATGCAAAGCCTAGGTCATTACCAAGAGAAAAGCAGTTTCCAGAGAGCAAGATGGAAAACCCTTTAGGTTGGACTTTCACTCTCTGGGAGGGTTTCAACTTCATCACTATTAGCATTTTCTGGAATTTCTAAAACTCAGGGTGTCAGCCCCAAAACCTGTTATACTGGACAAAGCAAAGCGGGAGAACACATGCCAATCACAGAAGCAGAAGGAAGATCAGTGGAAGATCTTCCTTCCACAGAAGCAGAAGGAAGATCAGCCCACAGTAATCACCAGGACACTACCCTCCACCCCCAAGCTACTAGTTGTGAGAAACAGCCAAGTAACCAAGTCCTTCTGTCATTTGTAATTGTGAGAAACCATTATAAAATTGTGTCCCTCCCCCAAGACAGGGTTTCTCTGTGTAACAGCCCTGGCTGTCCTGGGACTCACTCTGTAAACCAGGCTGGCCTCAAACTCACAGAGATCCGCCTGCCTCTCCTCCCAAGTGCTGGGATGAAAGGCATGCGCCACCACCGCCCGGTTAAATATACCACAGTTGCCATTTCTGAGGTCCTTACAAAGTTTTAAACAAGCACTACAAGGGGCATTCAGAGCTCCGGACAGATGTGAGGTCAAGACCTCAAGACCTCTTTCCCCACCGCTGAAAGCTATGTTGTGGATGGAGGGCGTCCTATCATAGAGGACAGCCTACCCCTAAAGCTTGATGTCTAGGCAATCCAACGTAGCAGCCAGAAGTAGACCAGGTCTTTCTCTGCTAACACAGACACCGTGCTACAGCCTAGCACATCACTGGCTCTATCGTTAGGATTTCTTTTTCTTGAGATAGGGTTTCTTTATGAAGCCTTGGCTATTTTGGAGCTTTCTATGCAGACCAGACTGGCCTTGAACTAACAGTGATCTACCTGTTTCTGCTTCCAGTGTCGGGGTTAAAGGCGTGCAAGACCATGCCCATTTACAGCGTGTATCCTGAAGTCAGTCAAAGGCTTACATGCGAAAAGCCCACAGGGTGGAGCTATTGGGAGATGATAGAACGTGGCAGCGGTGGGTGCCTTGCAGGAACACTCACTGGGCATGTGCCCTGGAAGGAGATAGCAGGTCTTTTTTTTTTTTTTTTTTTTTTTCTGGCAGGAAAGGAGCACTTGTTTGCCATAGACTCCTATGACACCGTACTCCTTCACCACAGGCTTCCAAAAGTAGAGGCCAATCAATACAGGTCTCGGCCTCCATGACTGTGAGCCCCAGGCAACCTTTAGTCTTCGCAAGGTGTTCTCTTGGGTGTTTAATTACAGCACAGAAGCTAACCAAATCAACCAATGATAGTCAAGAGAGTTTAAGGATCTCAAATGGTACGGATGGAGAGATACAGACATTCCCTTATGTACAGACATTCTTTTGCTACATACACATTGGAGGAGGGAGGGAGGAAGGAAGGAAGGGAGAGACATAGGGGCAGGGAATATTAAAAAGGGAGTTTAATTTATGGGCCTGCAATAAGAGCAAAGCAAAGGCTTCCACATGTAAAGGGAGAGTCCCAGAATGCCACGGGAGAGTCCCAGCATGCCACGCAGAGTCCCAGAATGTCACAGGAAGATTGGAGCCTCGAGGCTGACTGTTCAATAACTGAGAACAGAAAATATAGGAAGGCTGCCAAGAAGCAGGATCGATGAGGAAACTGTTTTTAAAAGTGATGTCATAGGAGCAAACGCCATGGCGTGAAGAACGGCAGAAGTCAGTGCAGGGGGTGACAACTGAGAAGCCTGTGGGTTTCTTTGCCGTGTTTGAGAAAAAGGTGGTGGTAGTATATGTCTGTGTGTGTGTGGGGGGGGGGGGGGTCACTAAAGACAGTCTAGGGTCTAACCCAGGTTAAAAGGAAGTCTTCCCAGAGCTTGCCATGGCCTTTTGGTCCCCTTGGACGATGGCTTGAGAAACTACTGGCTACTGCCTTGCGATGTGAGCACCGCCCAGATTTTCATGCATTGTGCCATCCATTTCCTACCTCACCCTAAGGGCCAGCAGGCGGAGCTCACCCTCAGGATAGTCCGTCCTGAGATGCAGCCACTGCCTGCCCGTCCAGGCCTCTCTGAGGGGCACTGATGAGAAACAGCAGTACCTACTCTGTAGAAGAGCAGAGACAGCGACAGGGATAATTGTTTTGTTTTAATTATCTTTGGTTTATGCAAGCTGTTCAAAGGAGGTAACAATTGTTATTTTAAGTATATATGCTGAGTTAGACACCTGACCAGGAACCGAAAATGAACAGGACAGTGGGATAATATTGGCCCACTGGCATAAGACAGTGGAGGATGAGCTTCTATCTTGCTGGGAGAAATAAACAAAACAAAACATAAAACAAACCTCAGACTCAATAATACAAAAGTAGGAAAGATAGAAGCAATTACATTTTAAGTGGACAAGGGGAAAAAAATTAATGAATATGTGGGAAAAATCCCATCCACATGACTCCTTTAAGAAAAGAGATACATCTTTGAGCAGCCTTTCATTTCAGAAGATGGTTTTGAAAAATCATAATGTTCACTGTGTAGAAAAATGGTTTACGCGCTTGGCGGGAGAGCAAACTCATTTCGGGATAGTGTTAGAAATAAAGCTGGAGAGGTTCTAAAGAGTTCATTCTCTTAGGATGATGTGGGTCCATTGAGAGAGAATGCTCATGGCCGAGGAAATCCACCTGCCGGGATGGTTTGGGGCCAGACTAACATGTCTTCCCAGAGGAACTGGAGAGCAACTGCCATCTCCTGGATGAGGACATGCTACATGCTACATGCTACTAGCATGAAGGGGGCACTGGCCTCAGAGCCTGCACCCTCCGTGAGCGTTTCAAACACCTGCACAGCGACAAAAGCACAGGGCAGTAACAACGTGTACGAAGCGTCACGCTTAATGGGCATGATGACGCAGATCCTGTTAGAAAAGCACAGGTTTTTACTTCAAAATTATTAAGAGAAAATAAACCGTGGGGCAATATTCTACAGGCCACATATTTCCACACTGTATGGCGGCCAGGCTCTCAAGCCACAGTTGCACCTGAGGGGATCACCTAGCACCTACAGAGAGGCTGTCCCCGGGGTCAGGGTTTGCTAATGTTCTGCTCCCTTCCTTGTAACTATGGAGATCACCTGGGAAGAGGTGTTAATGTAAAAGATTAATGTGAAGAGCAGCCATAGTTGTGGACATGGCTTTACTCCTGCTACCCCAGAAACAGAATGCTAATAAACTTCCCCATCAGTTTACCTTTGGATATAAAGGCTGTTTTGAGAATAAATGCAGGGGATCTTCAGGATTTGAATGGACCCTGAGACTCCCAGATATTGCTGCGTGAACTGTGTCTCAATTATTCCCGTACCTCCACGCCGGTCCAGAGAGATGATTTATGTTGGGGTTGGACCCCGATAAAAACCCACTAATATAACTGTAAAACTAATTGAAGAAATAATCCAATTCGACTTTGGCCTGGTCCTATATGCAAATGACGCAATGATGAACTGTGAATTTTTATTCTTACTTTATTTAAACAGGCACTTCACGTAACCTGTGGCTGATCTGAAATTCACTGGAGACCCCAGAGTCTGAGAGCTCCACCGGCCTCTGCTTTGTGTGAAGTGGAATTAAAGGTATGTACTGCCATACCTGGTAGACCAAGGCAATGGCAGGGAAATGCACGAGCTGAAGTTCTATCTACCATTCTTGAACTACATTTGGAACCTCAATTTGTTGCACAGTATGGCTGAAAAACACGGCTGGGGTAGCCGTGAAGGGTCTGATGAAAATAATTTTTCAACATAAATCGGAGCAGAAAGATTCAGTATGGTGGCGTTCTCCCCTGTGCCCACGGCTCCGCTTCATGAATGTCCCTGTCTTTTGCCCTTACAAGTCTCCCTCTGCACTGAAGTCTTCAACTTCACCAGCAAACACTTCACATCTTTCTAAGAAGTAGGGGGGGCGGGGGGAGAGAGATCACTTAAAAAAATCTTGACAGGTTCCCTCAGTATTTTTGTGTATCACTTTAATTATGGTAAACATCTAACTAAGACAGAAAATTTAGTAGAGATGGGGTGGGGGGATGGGGAGCAATGAAAAATGAAGCCTCTCCCCAATCTCTAAAAGCACAGCACTTGAACTAGCATTTAAACAACCCATCTGTCCACGGCTCTCTGCAGAACGTGCACCGCTAAAATGCCTTCCATTATGTATGCTATAATGTCCTCACAGGTATTTATCCCATGGCTAAAATGGCTAAGTGTTTAGTCAAATCAACTAAGAGCTAATGACATGGGGCCTTAGGGACACAGATTCTTGCGGCAAGCACTCCCGCGTGCTTCTCCTGTCATATTCAGGGCAGGAGAGCAGGAAGCCTCTCAGGCAGGTCCAGGTTGTGTCTAGACTCACTCTCAAGAGCACGGGTGAGGAAGGAAGCCATAGCCGCTGTTTGTTCTGGGGCACCAGACACAGGAAGGGATGGACGGTAAAGCCACAGGAGGGCTGGGTGTTCACTCGATAGCAAGGAAATTGCAGAGGATAAAGGAGGGTCCCATTTCCTGGTCTGAAATCACACCACTTCCAAAGGACAAAGGCACCATAGGGCAGAGACAAACAGCCCATACTTGCCACACAGGAGGGAAAAGAGCCTGCCACACACCCTTCCAAGTACGTCACACACAGAATCATGCATAATGGACATATACTATGGGCATATACTATGAACCCCACAGATGTGGGGTCACAGCTATGGTGACCAGGGTGCTCATCCACTTATTAGCCACACGAATTAATGGCTAGATTCCAGTTTCCTCATCTAAAGTGAAGCTTCTAAATGGATGTATCTCATTCATCCATGTCTGCTTACGTCATTTGACATTAAATGCCTTGCAGGAAACCTGATAGAAGCAAACATGCATACAGTCCCTAATTGCTATGTTTGCCTATGGCATAAATCGATAATGTGCCTCGTGCCATCAAGAGTCTCCAGGAAGCATCAGTTTCATGACTACTTAGTATTCCAAGGCCAAGATTGACCTGACCTCTCAGATCAGTTCCTACATGTTGGACACTGGAGTCCTATAGCTCCTAGCCGGAACCTGGCACAAGTACAACCTGCAAGGTCCTCCCACCTATCCTTCCTCACTCCTGCCTCTGGAGTGCTGGAATTATAGGCATATTAACACTGGACCCAGCTGGAGCTTCAATTATCTTTGTAAGATTAATTTTCAGACTGGAAATACCAATTTCTGAAGGATTGGTAATGGTAACAAGTATCTATCTATCTATCTATCTATCTATCATCTATCTATCATCTATCTATCTATCTACCACCCACCCACCCACCCACCCATCCATCCATCCATCCATCAGTGAGGGTTTACTTCAGCCTTCTGAGACTCCTGAGTAAATCCAGGGCTTTACACTGAAACCATGTGTTCAGGCAGATTCTCTGTACAAAGGCAGATCCTAGGAAAGAGCTTCAAATTTATGGAGGGCATTCCTCCACTTTTAGAACTTGTATTACATTTATTGATTATTTCTGCGTATGCTCATGAGGGTATGCGCACATGTATCAGAGGGACAACTCGAAGGAGTCAGTTCTCTCCTTCCATGTGGGCCCAGGAGTGGAAACTCAGGTTGCAAGTGCCTTCAGAAGCTATGCCTTATCATTGGCCCAGGAGAATTCTTAAATGCAGAGATTTTTTTGTTGGAGCAAATCAAAGAAAGAGCTGTATGAGTCTCTAGGCGGCACAGGGGGCACCACGGAAAAGTCACCATGAGGGACTTTGTCCACTCAGTGATCCTGAGAGCTGTATGCTACTTCTGGGATGTCATACCCCCATTTCTACAGCCCCAGCACATGATCTGGCTGTGAACTTTCAAGTTCCATTTCTGTCACTTCAAGCCTGAAGGCTAGGTCTTAGCAAACTCAGCTGTCTATCTTCCTGAGAGTAAACACAAAACAGTTACCATATGGTCTAGAAAGACCTTCTGACCCTGTATACTCAGGAAAACTGACGAGAAAGTTAACAGCTGGAGAAAAACCAGGTTTCCTGGGAAGCAGAGACAAGTACAGAAAGGCACAGTGATGGGCCTAAGGGCTGGAGCCAACTCTGTGGTGCCAGACATGTCACTGAATGCCTGCCCTGCCCCCAGAGTTTATTAAGACCTGGCTGAGCATCACAGAGCCAGCAAGAGTGTGAGCTACATCTTGTCTTCTGCATATACGTTGTGGTTGATAGCCTGGGGTCTTTGATGGACTTCTAGCAGTGGGAATGACATGTCTCTGACTCTTTTGACTGCTCTTAGGACCCTTTTCCTCCTACTGGGTTGCTTCATCCAGTCTTGACTTGAGTGAGGGTTTGTGCCTAGTCTTGTTGCATATTGCTATTGTGTCTGCTGATATCCCTGGGAGGCCTGATCTTTTCTGACAGGAAGTAGAAGAACAGTGGATCTGGGGGAGGCAAAGTGGGGGGACTGATGTGGAATAATCCTTCTGTACACTGTGAATATGTATTACTCTCATTGGTTAGGAAAAAGTTGACAGGCCAGTAGTTGGGCAGGAAATTAGGCAGGAAAGCCAAACTGAGAATGATGGGAAGAAGGAGGGCAGAGTCAGAGGAGATGCCAGCCAGCCACTGAGAAAGCAGGACATATAGAAATGAAGTAACATACTACAAGCCACATGGCAATACATAGGTTAATAGAAATGTGTTAATTTAAATACAAGAGCTAGCTAGTAACAAGCCTGAGCACTTAGTTGAGGATTTATATAAGTATTATTAAGCCTCTGTATGATCATTTGGAAATGACTACCAGGACGGGAAAACTCCACCTACAAGGGACTGAGAGGAGTATGGGGAGAGGAGGCTGGTGGGCAGAGTGTATTGTATGAGAGAAGACTAAACCAACAAAAAGAACTAGGTGAGCATGAAAATGGTTAAAGCCACGGGAAAGAGCAGAATAATATTCACAATGACTACTTGCCTACTTAAGGATCAAATAATGTCACGAAGGTGAAAGCACTGGATGAACTTTCAAGGATTATGGAGAGGTAAAGTGATATTAAATCTTTTTCACGCCCTTGTAGCAACCAGCCGCATGATTCCTCAAAAGCATAGGGCAACCGGGAAGACAATCTCAGGAAGTGAGTATTCAAATGACTGGCCAATGCGATGAGGGAAAACTATTTCACTAAAAGTACTTTTGAACCCCCCCCCCCCTCAATGCTGCCCCGGCTAAAACAGATTCTGTGGTCTAATGTTTGGTCTCGCTTCTCTCTCACACAACAGCTCTCAAACACTCAAAATACTTGGTGCTCCCTACAATAGGAAACCAAACAAGGACCGCAGAGGAAAGCCGCCGTTATTTACCTGTTACAAATGTGTAATCTAATCAGCCCGTTTGAAAGGAGAAGAACAGGGAAGAATAATGAAAACAGCACAGACAAGATCTTCGAGAAAGGGAAATGTCTAGCTTCTAAGGCTTCTGATCATTAGTGTACATTTATTTACTCTGTGTAGAGCTTAAAGTTATTCTCACTGTCACTTAGCACATACACAACAGTGTACTTAGCCGCCGAACTACTGGGACTTTGGAAGTTCTATTTTTAAAGCACAGAAGAGTGACATTTTTTTCCTATCAGGAATGCTGTCATCGAGCTGCTTTCTAGCGGATCTCGATAAGCCCTGGCATTTTTCTAATTTGGGTAAAGGTGAGAGAGACATCTGCCCTCAAAAAAAGGTGTGCCCTTCAATTCACTTTCATATACCAGTAGCGCGAGTGTGCCAGAATGTTCTGTGACACACTGTGCATTCAGAACAACAGTCCCTTTAAACCGGAGGAGCCACTGAGGGCTTTTCGGCTTGCGTTTCCCGGACTGGACACGGGTCTGGAGTAACGTCGCCTTTGGCAGAACATCCTGAACTACATTTGAGGGGAGGCAGAGGCTCCCCTCTTAGCCAGGAGATTGCATGAGTAAGATCTAAGGGAAGCGCAAAGGCCATCCTGTACCAAACCTATTTTATAGCATTAGATTTTTACAACCATATCTCATTTAGAGCACTAAGTGGCAGGAGGGAATCACTTACTTACTAAGAGACTGGGAGTTCGCCCTTCATTTAAGTGCCTGAGGATGGGAAGGCTGGCTGAATGCTTTGTTGTCTCTCACAGAGAGCTTCTGACGGTGGGATCTTAAGTGGGTCCGGCCCTGTAGTTTCACTTTTAAGGTGGTTGGGTTTTTGTTCTGTGTTTTAAGAATAATCAGCTAAACTATGTATTTTTAAAAAAATCCTTACATGCTCCTGTAAGTGGGCTAAGAATGGAGGTCTTGGGGATTGTAAATTCGGAGTGCACAGTATGCCTGGCAGAAAGGCCAGTGCCGACAGAGGCCACCTACCTCGTCTGTTCCTTTGCTCAGAAAATCGTCATTGGGCTTCTGCTTGGTCATCAATCTGACCTCACACACAAGGGTATGGAGAGAATATGCTACCGTGAGTGGAAACAGTAACTTTTCATGAGACACCTACAGATTATCTTGTACAAATACACTAATGAAATCTCCCCAGAGTTCAAAGGGTTTTTATGACAGGTGCAAATTTAACTTATACACTGGGAAGAGGCCAGTTGTACCTGAAGATACAACATGTGACAACACATGAACTGACTGCCACTGTCCTCTCTGGCTCACTCCCAATAAATAAAAATATAGCCCAAAGGAGGTAGAAGGCTCACTCAATAGAGTCATACAATGCACACAGACAAGGAGAGAAACAAACACAACAGGAGTGAACACCAAATGAGGAAAGTAACAAGAAGTGGGCTTGCAAAAGCTAGAAGTATCCGAACAATAATAGGGGTGCTTTCCACAAGCCCAGGTGTTGCTTGCGAATCCTCATCTAACCCCCCATTCCTACTTCAGAAGTGCCATTTTCGTTAGTCACCAAGTTGCTTCAAATGCAGGCTCCCAGAACCTGAAACTAATTTTCTTTCTCCAGCATAGGAACATAAAATCCTTACAATCTTGGCAATAGAAATAAATTGTTTATCCCAAGGTTCCAGCCACCATCATCTCTTTTCTTTATAACCAAACCATTTCCGCACACTACCTCGTGCCTCTCTGCAGAGGGTGCACTCGCCCAAGTCCGCCTAACATGCTACCAGGTCAGTCATTTTGCCTCTTGATGTGACTACTGGAGAAAAGTTCAGAACTGGTGGCCTTCAAGGCTCTCCGACTGTCAATACTCCAGCAAAATCAGGACAGTTTCCAGAATTGTTTTTCAGCCCCTCATGATACAGAGTTCTGCTGGGAGGCCATCTGTATGCTGTGCCCTCTGTGGGAGAAGCCCACAACACTCACTCTGAACACTTCCTTTTCAGCAGATCACAGCGCAATCCTATTTTCTTCAGGGCAGGGTCTCCTGATGCCTAACGGGGCCTATTGACATCACAGGTTCTCAAAGATCTGAGTGACTCCTTGCTTCCCTAGACCTAACTCAAGTTTAAAACAGGACCATGGCCACCACCACGTACTATCTTTATGTGTATGTACATGGCTACATATGCACATGCCAATGTTATACGTGGAGGCCGGAGGTCAGCCTATAGGGTCCTTCCTCAGAGTCTTTATTCCTTAGGTACCATCCACCTTGCTTTTAGAGATGGGATGGACGGAACTCTTCAAATAGACTAGGCTGGCCAGCCAGGAAACTCAAGGGATTTGCCTACCTCTGTCTCCTGAGCTCTGGGATTTCACATGTGAGTGCCTGTGCTCCAGGTTTTCACACAGATGCTGGAATTGAACATTGATCCTCATGATCATGAAACACTTCGCTAACTGAGCTTCTTCCCGGCCTCCATCTCTAACTGAGCTTCTTCCTGGCCTCCATCACTGATTGAGCTTCTTCCCGGCCTCCATCTCTACCTGAGCTTCTTCCCGGCCTCCATCACTAACTGAGTTTCTCCCAAGCCTCTATCACCACACCGTTCAATCACTGCCATTCCTCCAGCAGACTGTGATGGTTGCAGAGACTATATAGCACAAGATAAGACACATTAAGTCCATACCAGTGTAGACTCCAGGTATCACAGACGCACACTCTTGGCCTCGAGACACATTTGGTGGCTGGATACCGAAAGATGTTCCATTATGCTCCAAACTTGAGAAGGCAGGACAATCCGTGACCTCCTGCATTGGTGTGAATCCAAGGACTGACTTGTGCCTCCCCAGGAAGGCCTCCCCTACTGTATCACACAAAGCTCTTTCCAGGCATTCTTCCTTCACCTCACTGTAGGCCACACAGGGGACACGCGTGTCCCTCAAACACGAGAGCTCTGTGTAGCAGGGTCTCCTCTGACAGCGAGGCTGCAGGCATACAACCGCCCAGGAGAAGCTGTGCTCTCACCCTGCTTTATGACCCGTGTGCTTTTCAATGAAGCTTTTATACCAAGGATGTAATTGAAGGCAACGCTCTCTGCTGGAAGTCGGGCCTGACACTATATTTGCTCGACGGGAAGGCATTGCAACGGCTCATCATATACACAGCCAGGGTTGACTGCACTGGAGCTAGGGAGATAAAGGCACCCAAGATAAATGATTTTATGGGCCCATGACAGCCTTCTTTCTCTGTCAAGTCCCAAAGGTCTTATGGGGGCGGGGAGACAATGTCACCTGGACCATTTAGCAGAATCATTTTAGCATGTCCAAAGAAGAAATTGTTACAGCACTCAGAGGCCACCACATTTCATGAGCCTATCATTCTTCTTGGGTATGGTGCAGAAATAAAGTCATAGCCCTGGGCCTGGGTGGCCTCGGTGAGGATACTGGCTGAGGGACTTAGCTTTAGGCACTAAGCGCTTCAGCCGGTGCCACAGGTGCCTGGAATATCCCAGCATCCTCTGATGAAGCAACAGGACTACTTACTGTCTGGCCAAAGGCAACAAAGCCAATTTATGGTGAGGTGCCATAAGCAACCAACTGAAGTCACATGCAGGCCCGCGGAAAGCCAAGCAGCAGCCTTAACACCACCAGCATCTTAGGAACATGCACTGGCAGGAAACGATCAGACATACAAGATCCCTTGTGTCCTTCGTAGCCTAACACCTTAGGTACTAGGTAGGGTCACCAGGTAAACCTAAGGTAAAATGAGCACTTGGTGGGGCAACCACCCTAACACAAACATGCCACACTAGGGCAGCGAGGGAATAGGAAAATTCAGATGTGGAATAACATCGTGACAGAGATGAGAACACGTACCTGTACAGTAAGAAAGCGCTGACTCAGACCTGACCATAGAGCAATTTTAAGGCCCATGGACATCGCTGCTATCTTGCTTTCCTGATAAAGAAGAGGAGGAGCTAAGCAGGGATGGGGGTAGTAGGAAGAAGAGGAGGAGGAAGGAGGAGAACAAAGGAGCCTGTCCTTCTGTCCACTGCCAGGGATTTAAGCAGCGGCAAGTGCTTCCCACATTAACTGATTCTCAGAATTTAAGAGAAATCTTACACATTGCCCCTCTCTCCTCCTCCCCGTCTCTTCTCCCTCGCCCAGTTCTCTTCACAGGCCCCTATATCTACTTAGCATTGGGCTACTCAAAGGATAAATAATCCTGACCTTTTCTCTGGAGTGGCCTCTGGATCTCTGGGCCACACCCAAGCCGGAGGTGGGAAGACCTTGCTCTGGCCTCGGGTGTTATGTAGACCCAAGATCAAATCCCTGGTCCTCACACTTGTTTGGGGCTAATGGAACAAACGCGACTTGCCCTGCCTGCCTGCTCATCATGCATGAGGGGAGAGCAGGCAGGCTTCTGTCAACGTCTGTGCTCCATCCTGGCCTCGAATCTGCCCAAGATGTGCAAGGGACTCTTGGGGCTGACTCGTTTCCAACTCAGAGCAGGAAGACGGTGACCCACAGACAAGGACAATCCCTATCACAGGGCTTCCTGACTGCAGGTCACAAAATGGAAAGAAAGTCCAAACTGGACGGTGGTATTGTCAGGAGACCTGGGGAGACTTGGGGAGGCACAAGGGTGATTTCACTCTGCTCTGAGATTAGGGGGGAAGGTACCGTCAGTATCTCAAGACTTGAGAGTACGCTAAGAAAACTGCAACCCGAGAGAGGAAGGCTTGGCAGAGACAGGAGAGTGGAGAGCAATGGGAGAAACCCAACAGAGTCCACTGGACAGGCCAAGGCCAGCAGCTGTCAACCTGCATTGGACTTTGAAATTAAGGAGGAAATTAATAAATACAGCCATGCTCAAGCCATACTCTAGACCAATCATTGCCATCCCTCCGTGTCTGTAGGCCACTGAGACCATCTAAAGATGACAAAATCCATATGCACCAGTTCCTAATATGCAATGTGTGTGCTGCCAATGGTCTAAAAAATATCTTACTTATTTCCAGTCAACTCTGGTTCTGACATCACATATAACACAATAGGAATTCTGCACACGTAGCTGTCATACTCAGTGCAGGGAGGAACGGTAAAAACAAGGGTTCACATTCAGAACAGATGTGACTTCCAACATTTTTAGAGTCAGATCTGCGGTTGGATTGAATGCACTGTTGGTTCAGATGCAACACAGACTAACATGGAGGGGGGCAGCTGTGCATTTAAATCCTGGAATGGGATTCCAACGTTACTGTCATTAGAACTGGCTCCAGGATCCCAGCATGCAGCCGCTGCGGAGGACAACGGTTCTCTGCCTTGTCGGTCCAAAGCGTTGGAAAGAACACAAGATACCGAGGCGAGGCAAACTCAGTAGCAAGGGCGTCTTCTCTCACACGGTCGAGGCCCACACCTGTTCCACTGCACACATGGTGGTAAGTGTTGCTGTTTGCACAGAGTGAGAGAGAGCTGGCATTCACCTGCTATGTTCCCGTACAGGCTCATTTTCCCTATGAGACCTAATACAAACTTTAAAGCAACTTTCCAAGAATGAATGGTTATTACCAGTCCTAATTTCAAGACCAGGACACTGAGATAAAAGAGACCAGGTGGAATTTCTAGAACTTACTGCTAGTAATTGCCAGGACTGGGATTTAACTGAGCAATATAGACCTTAAAAAACTGATTAAGTAATACCAATTTTATCTCAGTGGCTCTATGATTGAGAATATCAGCAGCAAATGAGCAAGGCTCCTTCCCCACACACATGCATGCGCGCGTGTGTGTGCATGCGCATACACACACAAGCAGAATATCCATGATAACAGGGACCATGTTTTATCTTTAATACTTATACTCATCACTGCATATGGCACACCATAGTGACCGTATACTTCTAAAAGGGAATAAGCAAGAGAAAGGAACCCGACAAGGTATGTATGTCAATCAATGCAGAAAGGAACCACAGCTCCCACACCCATCCTGGATCCACATTGGGACTGAGAACACATATCACGAGAACAGGAAGCTGTATCCTGGAACAATATTTAACACTTCAAAGGGCTCACACCCTACTGATGCATTGCCTATGACCAAAAATCACACAGAGGGGGCTGTACTGTATTCCCAGCACAGATATGACCAACAATCTCACAGAGGAGGCTGTACTGTGCTCCCAGCACCAACATGACCAACAGTCTCACAGAGGAGGCTGTACTGTACTCCCAGCACCAACATGACCAACAGTCTCACAGAGGAGGCTGTACTGTATTCCCAGCACCAACATGACCAACAGTCTCACAGGAGGCTGTACTGTACTCCCAGCACCAACATGACCAACAGTCTCACAGAGGAGGCTGTACTGTACTCCCAGCACCAACATGACCAACAGTCTCACAGAGGAGGATGTACTGTACTCCCAGCACCAACATGACCAACAGTCTCACAGAGGAGGCTGTACTGTATTACCAGCACCGATAAGAGCACAAAGCAAATCTGTTTTTTTATGCTCGACACAGCAGGAAAACTCACTGCTAAGCAATAAAGAATCCCTTGGGTATGGGAGATAACCAATGGGAACTTGTGACAGGCATCTGTGTCCAAAACACTGTGCTCCTGGTCTCTCTACCAGCCAACTGGCTGACACAGTTCAATAACTACTTATTTCCCCACCCAAAGTGTAGCGACAATTACATTAGCCCCTCTTTACGGCAGTAAAAGAGACATGTAGATGCTCCTTGAGGAAATCTGAATTTAGTTAACTCCTCTCGAATTACTGAGCTACAGCACCAATAGCAACTCCTTAAGACCTTGACTCACAGCCAAAGCAGACGAGAGGCATCGTCTGCCAAATGCAAGAAGGCTGGGAGGGTACACTGTGTAGTCATTAACCAAGGCGATACGTCTCCTTCACTATGTGCGTTCTTGCTGTGACTTCAAACGTAACGACGTAATGTGTCCTCTGTCACTCTGGTACTGCACCTCTAATCATTGCAGATTATCATCGTCAAAACCATTATTATTTTGGCCCTTATTATTTGTCTTAATAACATGCAATCATCTTTGCTCTGTTATCCACACACACTGAAAATAAATATTAGACACAAAACTATTATTACTTTGAGATTTCTACGAAGAGCGTTAAAGACATCTCCACAATGATTTTATACATGACGTCACGAGAAATTTATAACACATCAATCAGAGAGAGGTAATTCCCTGGTGCAGACGAGAAAACGGAAGGGCCAACCCATGACAGGAATATGTCATCAAACGGAAATTTAGAATTTTAGCACTTAATATCTTACTTCAAATGCATACACACTGATTCCGTAGTCAAAGAGCGCTTAGAGTTTGGGAAGCTTCTGGAATCAGGATCTTCTTAGTGGGGAGTTCAGAGAGCTACACAGGATGCTTGGTGGACAAAGCTAGCTGAGTACACACATCACTGACTGTTCCCCTTAACAGTATTTACAGGAATAAAAGCCAGACAATGGATGTCTCTTTCCAAAAGGCTTAGGATTTTACCTGTCATATCTTTTCGTGAAACAAGGACACACTTTGCCTATAAAATTAGAAAACATAGTGACCTTTTGAAAGAAATGCCTTTAAAATTAGAAATAATTCATGGGCCTCCCCCATGCCACTAGGCTCAGTAGAAGGGTCTTGGAGATGCTAGCCTGCCGGTGTGAATAGCTCACAAAGCTGAGTGGAACTGCAACAAGACGCATCAATGAGTCCCCAGAAATGATGGAGACTTGGAATAGAGACTTGCTTCATCAAGTGCAGTGGGAACTCCCTGGAAGCTAGAAAAGTGTGAAGCATGATTAATAAAAACTCAGAGAGAGAAACTGGGTTTCAACCTGAAGATCACTGGCTCTTACCATAACCTCAGTCTGAAATGGCGATCCTGCCTCCAGGAATCTCAGAAGGAGACTGTGTCTGTGAGCTGTTTCCTCCCATTTTATAATGCTCTCTGGCACTGGGATTAAAGATGTGCACCACTGGGATTAAAGGCGTGCGCCACCGGGTTTCTATGGCAACTATTGTGGCTACTGGGATTAAAGGTGTGTGTTACTGAGGCGTGGTCTGTAAGGCTGGCCAGTGTGGCTGTTCTACTCTCTGATCTTCAGGCAAGATTTATTTATTAAAATACAAATGAAATGCTACTACAAAAGTGACCCTAGAGGGGCATACGGAGGCTGAACTGGCCATCTTCTATAACCAGGTGAAGCTTCTGGCAGTGGGACAAGGACATCAACCTAGCCACAAAATCATCAACATACAATCTGTCCTGCCTGCAAGGCATGCTGGGGCAATGGGGGCACAGAACTTGTGGGAGTGGTCGGCCCAAGACTGGTTCAATTTGAGGTGTAGACCATGAGAGGGAGCCCACGTATGACAGTGCCTAGAAGGTCAGGAACCAGAGGCAGGACATCCCAGAGAGCCAGAATAGCACCAAACACGAATGGCAAACAAACAAACAAACAAACAAACAAACAAACAAATAATTCCTGATGTTAACCTGCTTGTAGATCACTTATAGATCAGCACCTAGCTAATGGTCATCTGAAAGGCTTCATCTAGCAAGTGATGATGGGAGTGGATACGGAGAAAGCAGCTAAACACTAGGCAGAGCACAGGGTGTCCTGCAGAAGATGAAGATGAATTGAAGGAGCCAGAGGGGACAAGGATACCACAAGAAAATGGCGCACAGAATCAACTAAGCAGGATTCATAGGTGCTCAGAGGCTGACCTGACAATAACAGAGCCTGTGTGCATCTGACCTAGGTCCTCTGCATATATGTTATGGTTGCGTAGCTTGGTGTTCTTGTGGGATCCCAACAATGGAAGTGGGGGTGTCTCTAAGTCTTTTGCCTGCAATTGGGACTCTTTCTCTTCTACATGGTTGCCATATCCAGTCATGATATGAGGGTTGGTGCCCAGGCTCATTGACATTGACTCATTGAACCATTTTAGGCTATGTTCAGTGGCTATTCCTAGGATATTCCTGCTCTCTCTCTCTCTCTCTCTCTCTCTCTCTCTCTCTCTCTCTCTCTCTCACAGAGGAGGAATTGGAACTGATCTGGGGCAGAGGGGAAACTGGGGAGGGAATGAGAGGAGTAGAGGGAGGGGAAACTGGATTCAGGATGTAACGTAGGAGAGGAGAATAAAAGCAGTTTTTGAAGACCTGTTTCAGATGGAACACTGCAGTGTGGGCAGGCCAACCATGGGACACTGGATATCAGTGTCAGCTGAAGAGTGACTATCACTAAGCCACCTATATGGCCACGTAAGGGGCCTTTGACACAACCAAAGAAGTAAGACTAGTAAAATACTAAATAAGTGGATTGGCAAGGTCCAGTTGGTACAGCAACCAAACCACCCTTTCAATTGCTGTTGTATTCACAGTGTTAAGTGCTTAGTTAACGGGTTCTTACAGAGCAAAGTAAGGCTTTGTTTACTAAAACTTGGACAGTTTCAAATTTCAAATAAGCAAGACCTAATTTCATTATGTCTATTATTTTGATAGTTTTTTTTTTAAATCCATGACTTCAGTGCTGAGGTCTGAATGGTAGCATGGTTCATACTAAACTCCCATTAGACCCCCGTATTACATAAATCTCAAGTCCCCACTACTGAAGCCCTGTATTATATACAGCTACCTAGGAATCTGTGGAATTTGTGTTTATCTACAAAAATCATATAACTCAGCATTTACTTCTTTTTAATATTTATTTGTTTGTTTATTTGTTTGTTTATTTATTATGTGTACAGCATTCCTTCCATGTGTGCCCGCATGCCAGAAGGGGGCACCAGATCTCTTTACAGATGGCTGTGAGCCAGCATGTGGTTGCTGGGAATTGAACTCAGGACCTCTGGAAGGGCAGTCAGTGCTCTTAACCACTGAGCCATCTCTCCAGTCCAGCATTTACTTCTTCCAAGTTCATATGAGCTAAGAAAGAGAGAGCCTGTTGTAAAAATAAACCCAGGAAATCAAGGCACAAGGATGCTTTACCGTGCCCACAAAACTCAAAATGGGAGCTTTGATGCTAGCCGTTTTCTAAAAAGACACCTGCAGTAATAACAAAGAAATGTTGTGAACTGTAAACACCATGCTTAGTATACCGTCACATTTGGATGCTTACCTGGGGCAGGTTAAATGCCTGGAAAATACAGTATTTTAAGAGGGAAGTTCTCCCTACGGTCTCCTAATACCTCACAAAGAAGAGATGATGCATCTTGAAAAACACCACAGTTGGTGAATCATTGTGGTCAAGAACAACGGTTATAAAGAAAGACCAAAGAAGAGAAAAGGCACCAGACTGGCTCACACTGTGCTGTCGTGTGGTACGGTTTTTGCTGCAGAAGCATACAGGCGTAAATTCACTGAAACACGGTGAAACCTGTAAGAGGAGGAGTACACAGGACGTGACCGCGTGTGAGCACCTTCACAGGGAGGTGTCCTGGGAGGAGGAGGGTGTACACGAGAACAGGCAGACTATAAAAAGGCTCAGTCTCTTCCTCCTCCTCCTCCTCCTCCTCCTCCTCCTTCTCATTCTCTGACCACATCAGCTTTCTTCCCGGTGCTCCTGCTTACATTCTCTCTGCTCATCTGACGCTGTCTGCCACACTATAGCTCAGAGCAGGGACCCTCCTGCCTGAGACACCAGTTCTACCTTATGTGGACTGTGTAGTCAGTACAATCATCAGGCAAAGATGACCTTTTCTTTATGTATTTCCCAGTATTGGCTATTTGGTTACAGCATCGCCAAACAGATAAGACCCATGGATAATGTTTACTGCCTGGCTAAGCCACAGACTCAACCTACGGGTACCAAAACAGAACTTGTACATACGATGGAACTGTAAAGAAGAACAAAGTTCTGTCATTTGTAGAAAAGAAGACACACCTAGAGACAATCATACAAACCAAACAGAACTATGGAATAGAACTATGCTCAACAATGTTTTTTAATTTTCAAAAACATTACAATTTTTCTTTCTTTTTTGTTATCATAGTATATAAAAAGTGTAGCTGAATGCATTTCTACCCAACTAGAAAAATGCCTGTGCAAACCAGTCCCTCTTAAAATATAATCCAGGTGGTGTTCCTGACATTTGCTTCAGGAGCATGGATTATAGGCTCATTGAGAGATTGACACTGTACAGAGCAGATGAAACAAAAGCCTTAGTCTATGTCTGGCTTCCAATGACCTGACACATTGCGTCTCCAAACAAAGAAAACAAAGCAGTGTTGATGGAAACTCTAACTATAGAATCCAAGGCCATCTTTGCACGTTTTTCTGGGCAGTGAGTACCACATAGCACTGCATGCCGGGACATCAGAACCAGTCAAACAGTTAATGATTCCGTCCAAACACACAAAGGGCCAGGCAGTAGGGAAGATTTAAACAGTGAAATACTTAACTACATCTATGCAGGGAAATGCTTTATGATTTTGAACTAGATAAATCAAGAACAGATGGGGGGGAGAAAGAGGGAGGGAGAGGTGAGAAAATAAAAATGACCTGAAGGCATAAGTTTCTTGTCCTCTACCTCCTTCAACAGAAAACCCTACTTTCTGATCCTGTTCTCCACAAAGAATTGAGACAGACCGTATTCTCACAAAAGTGTTGGCTCTGCAATGTACTCGTCTTTGCAATTGTGGGAGAGTTTACATTGAAATACGTCACATGACTTTTTCCTACACCTGTAAAAGAAAAGAAACCCCTCAAGAGTTAAAAGCTTGCCTGGGGTGCTGGCTTTGGTAGTACAGGCCTTTAGTTCCAGCACTCAGGAAGTAGAGTCAGGCAGATTTTTGTGAGTTCTGATTTTGAGGCCTGCCTAGATTATACAGCCAGTTCCATGGCACCCAGAGCTACATAGTGAGATCCTGTTTAAAAAAAAAGAAAAGAAAGAAAAGGAAAGAAAGGAAGGAAGGAGGGAAGGAGAGAAGGAGGGAAGGAAGGAAGGAAGGAAGGAAGGAAGGAAGGAAGGAAGGAAGGAAGGAAGGAAGGAATAGAGCAACAAAAAGTCTTGCCCTAGGGAAATCCTTGGCTGCTATGGGAAGAAAACGGGTGCTATAATTTGTGAAGGGAGACTACCTTGGCATTTCCACAACCTTCACAAAAGGGATGCTCATTTTCTACTGCTCATTCATTCATTCACTCACTCATTTGATGTGGGGGGGGGGGCAGAGCATCTTCCTTGACTGTTCTCCAGTTAATTTCTTGAGGATCGGTCTCTCACTGCATATAGAGCTGGCCCACTGCAGCTAATCTAGCTTGCCACCTTACCCTGGGGCTCCTCTGCCTTTGCTTCAGGAGTGCTGGGAGTACAGGCAGCCACCAAACCACCTGTTTTTACATGGGTTCAGAGATCTGAACTCTGATCCTCAAGCATGTGAGACAAACACTATCCACTGAGCCGCTTCCCAACCCACACAACCTTTTTGGAGTTTCAAAAAGGTACTTACCAATTTAAAGTTCAAAGGAATCTGCACAAACCCTTACCTCTCTTTACTCAGTGAGTGATCTATTAAACTTGCATTTGTTGCTAGCATTGCTGCCTGAGAAGAAATACCCACAGGAGCTCTTGAGAAAGCCATAATACTTAGAAATACAAGAGAAGCAAGGATTTCTTATTTTTTGCCTGTTAACTGTTGTTATGTTGGAATCCCAGATATCTAATATTATATCAGCAGGGACTGGGAGTGTCGAGCTTGGGGTTGCTAGTCATTCCAGCAATTCTGTCAACCTATATCATGACATCATCAGCACCGCATCACGACATCATCCAGCCCCTGTATCAAGACATCATCAGCCCTCCCTGAGCTGAGTACCCTTTTGAAATTAAACTCTGGTGTTCTCAGTCACTTAGGAGAATTTCCCAGCTTGAACCAGCATGGACAATCTGGCCTTGTTCAGCGAACTCCCCTGTGCCCTGATGGATCTGCCCAGCAACCAGGATTTCTAACTGGTAGCTGCCAATGGATGCTAATGCTACCTGTCATGTGTCAGAAGTTATGGTATCTTTAGAAAGGATCAGATTTTCCTTGGGGAGCAAAATTCCTCATACACTCCCTACCCCATTGCCCTTAAAAGACGTTCCTGAATGACCAATGACATGTTCTCCCTCTTCAACCACACTGCGTCTTCCATATTTATACAGAGCTTTAAAAGAAGGGAAGAAACTAAGGAAAATGGCTGCCATCAGAATCCTAAGATAATGACATGCACACTGAGTGTGAGGGAATTTAAGATCAAAGGCTTCAACTAAGAACAACAGAAGCAGAACATAATTTAAAGTTATGAGAAAGGAACTATTTAGATATCTGCAAAATAAAGGGAGGCCCCAAAGACTTCTATGACACAATACTGGACTGGTTACAAACACATCTCTCTCTACCTCGGCAATGTGGAACCCAACTTTATGATTTGGTTCTCTTTAAAGAGCACCAACAGTGTAGACAGACTTCATTCTCAGAAATGCTGGCTCTACAGTTATGAGCTGCCGTGTGGGTACTGGGAATCGAACCTAGGTCCTCTAGAAGAGCAATCAACGCTCTTAGTTGCTGTGCTATCTCTCCAGCTCCTAGTCGATCAAAGCTTCACAAGAGCCAAATGCCTTTGCTTCTATATTTGCAAAGAAATAATATCTGGAAGGGTTTCAGGGAAGAAGAGATGCTGCGGAGCAGGTGCTCTGCCTTCGGTGTCTTACTGAATGAGTGTCCCCAGGGCTAGCTGGCCAGCAGTATTTAGTGCTATACAGGAGCAGCTTTTGAACTGAAGAGACAAGACTAAAGCCATTTTAAACCCAGGCCCCATCTTGGTGAGAGTCTAACCTAGCAGGCACCCCACCCCACGTGTCCCATCCCATGGACCTGTGAATTCATAGAAAAGCCACAACCGGCCCCAAATCTGCCTGGCTGCCCAGAGACTTGACACACATAGTTTTTTTTTTTTCTTGATAAATCAGAAGCTAGACAAACAAGCTTTTTTAAGGTTACCTGATGTTTTTGAAGAAAGTTACAAAAAAATCCCCTCTAGACTTGACCCAACTATTCCCCTACCCAATGTAGTAATGCCAAGGGCACATAACTCCCTGCTTGTGATTTTCCCTGTACTGTGAGCTCGGGGCTTTTCTCTCTCACCCACTGCATCTGTGCTGTATGTGGGACAGGGCTTCCACCTGCATGCCTGTATGTAGAACAATAAAGAAACCTTGTATAACTGCATCGGAAAGTCAGCCCCAGCGCCAAGGTAGTCTTGCTGGGGCGGCGGGGGGTGGGGGGTGTCTCGCAACTCAGGCATAACAGAACTAACTAGTTTATGTGGGGGAGGAGAGAGGGATACGAAGTTGCCACTGGCCTCAAAGATGGGCAATCTGATCAGTGAAAGACCCTACACAAACATATTTCAGGATGCAGCACCAAAAAAAAAAAAAAAAAGAAAAAGAACCAATGGGACTTAGCCATACAATTTGAGCTCCTGGCTGAGAAAACTCCCGTGGGTTTTAGGAGACAATGGTCATTCACTCAACCTTTCAGAAAGTCAGGCCTGTCCTCAGTTATTTGGTCAGTTTCTTGGGAGTGGAGGAGTCATGACAGAGCGACTAAGCTCTCCAGGTCGAAGACAAGAAGCGTCTGTGACATGTATCAGAACAAATGGCTACAGCAATTCCCAACTACCACTTAGTGTGCAAAGGCAAAGCACTTGGTAACCGTCCTTGAAGTGCAATGATTTAATTAAAATAGATTTTCACATGGTCACATTCGAAGAACTCAAGTCTCTTAATTATGGAATGCTTTGCCAATAATTAAATAGTCTTTGGTAACATCCGCTAGGAGGGAACGGGCTATTTGCAGACAGGCGATACGCTGGAAACACCTGATAAGGCTATAAATCCTGTGTTGTGCACCCACAAATCAGCTCCAAAATTGCATCTGAACATTAAGAATGACTCTGGCTTTCCCTTAATGATAAGTTCTATGAAATCAATTAGCTGTTAAAATAGCTTAATTGGAACATATGTATTTTAATTTGTGTGTGTATTAAAAAAAAGTCTTCTTAATCAACCCAAAACATTCTGAAATTGCATTTCTAGGTAATGGAGTAAAAGAATTGAACTTCTGACAGGATACAAGCAAAGAGGTGGAAAATGCCAGAAGGGGTGTGAGCCCAATGGCAGCAACTCGCAAGGAGGGTGGTAAGAGCACACGGCTGTGGCGTGACTCTGCTCAAAAGCCATCTAAGAACGAGCTTCTTCAGTCCAAGCTCATGTTCTCAGACACAAAAACAGTTCTGGGGGATTTTTAAATCCCTGGGGAGGGGGCTGTGGGGGGACAGTGGGGCCTCTCAGAAGGTAGAGGCACAATGTGGCCAAGTCTTGATTACCTGAGTTTGACCTCTGAGACCATCACCCCCACCCCACAGACACAGGACAAACAAACCAACAAAGGCAACAGAAAGAAAAATGGTGTGTGAATTTGAGCAGTTGGGTACAATTATTGAGTCCTTACCCCGACGCCTAACTTCACAGAACTAGTAGGGGGAAATTAGAGCTAGCTATAGCTATGATAAATAATTTATTGTTATTAACAACAACAAAAAAAGGCAGAAAAAATTCTTTGGAAATATGTTTTTCAAAAAAAAATGCCTACTGAGGACACCATGAACAAAACCATGATTTATGCTTTAGTATTGGTAGTTGGTCTAAAAAAGAGTAGAAGAAAAAAAAAAAGAAACAGAAAGAGGCCAATCCCAGACATCGTAATTGCAAACTACAAGCTCGTCACATGAAATGTTCATCACTGTGAAATTACAAGAAAAATAAATTTGCATTTTTCAGTTGGTATTATCAACCTGACCTGTCTGACGTCCCTTCATCCTAGGGACAGGATGGGGGTCACTTGTGAAGAAAGGATTCACGGGCTGTCCCTTATTGGAACTTACTGCCCCTGATTGCACTGCTGGTAGGATACAATGTTAGGTTCCCTTTGAAATTGTCAATGGAGCCTGGGACAGAAAAGTTGTCTGATAAACAGTGAAGACTGAATGAAGAAGTCATCAAATGAGGTACAGAAATGAAGAAAGGAGAAAAGTCTGAAGCAAATCTGGGAGAGAAAACCAGAGATGCAAATAACAGCAAGAGTTGAGAAAAAGAAACAAAGAAGACTAGATGCACTAAAACAGGAACCAGTCATCAAGGGCCACACCCAGACCGCAAAGAGCAGCTAGCCAAGAGGTAGCAGAGCCAGCCGGCACAGTGACAAGAAGCCCAGTGCTCACCTGTTATTGAGAAAGATGAAAGCACTTCGATAGGAAGCATTACAAAATAACTCTCAGACACAGACACACACATCGCACACAGCCCTGGCACTAAAATATTCCTTTGGGCCTCTGAATTCAATAGTGAAGAACTTTAAGGCTTGTTGCTCTTTCAGGATTGCGGGCACAAATACAGAAATGCGTCCCTATAATACCATGTTACAGGAGGTGGACAGTGACGCCCCTTGGGGAAATCATCAGTGTAAGCCAATCACAAGATTCACGGATCATGAGACTGGCATTGCTCACGTTTACGATTTGACTGTCTCAAGGGTCATGTGCTTCTGATAGAACCAGTGTCTTTATGGGCGACGCACAAGAGCCTTCTGGACAATGCTTTTTTTAAAAGCACAGTTCACGGATGGGGTGGGAACGCTCTATGGGGTTTCCTCTAATTGGATGAACAGCAACCGAGGCAAAGCATTGGCGTGAGGGATTGAAAGAGATGGGTCGTGGACACAGAAAGAACAGCAGCCATGGGCCTCTGCCTCAGCGAGTTCACACTCCACCCTTCCAGGAAGCACACCTCCCAGTAAAAATTCCCAACACTCATTCACTGACAGGCCATCAGTATCTCCCGCAACAAGCCACGGTGAAGAGTCTTGACATGACAGTCAATTGAGCAAGCAAGTCACCAGCCACATACAAAAGATGCCATCACGAATAGGCCTGCTGGCCCAGAGTGAGCTCCTGGCAGTGGGGACAGGACAGGCAAGCAAAACAACAGTTTCTCCACAAGATGGAAGGCTAGGGGCCACAGCAGGTCAAAAGAAGGACAAGTCATATCTGCTTCTGATGGGTGGGGGAGAGGAAGGTGAGAAGCAGGAGGTAGGGAAAAAGGCTTTGGAGCCAGCTCTGGATGGATGAGTCACCAAGAACTTCTCCTGCCTTCTCCATGTCTATAAATAACCCCAGGTGCTGCCATTTCATTTAATTACTAAGCCTCTCCAGATGGAGAAAAATAATTAAGCAGTCTGCAGTGCCGACGTGATATAAAGAATAGGTTGGCAACTCGTGAGCCATTTGAATTCTGATGTTTCCTTTCAATGGTGCAGTGGGGGCAGAAAGGAAAAGAGGTCAAAGGACAGCACAGACCTTAGAAAAACTTCAATAAGCGTAGTCGAACCCTGGGTAGAACGGAAACAGAAAGGGGAAAGTCGTGGGACGAAGGGCAGCGTTCTGCTGGCCCATCCAAAGCAGAACTGCTAAGGTGAAATGGAGAAAGGACACAACGACTTCCCGATGACGGGCTGTCAAAAAGAAAGACCTCGGGGGGGTTGGAGGGACGGCTCAGCTGTGGACAGCGCTAGCTCTTCCAGAGGACTCAAGTTCTTCAAATGAAATGGTAGCTGCCCACACCAGGAAGCTCACTAACCAGCTCTAACTCAGGGTGTGGTGTGTGGGGGTGGGGTGGAGGGTTCCAACAACCTCGCTTAGCTTCCACAGATTCTTATACCAACGGGGTATACACATACACATAAACCTAAAAGGTTAAAAATGTTCAAAAAAGAGAAATACTTCAAGAAAGCTCCCTTATATATAAGTGCAACATAGCATATTTATACTTCATAGAAATACACTAACTGGCTGTGTCTCTCCTGACATGAGAACCATTTTATATATTTTCATTTGAGACAGATTTAGAGGTGACCCTATCCAGAGACTGAGGCAGGAGAAAGAAGTGTCTAACTGTAGTTGGCCCTTCAAGCCTTCCACGTTCAACACACTGAAGTTCCCTGGACTCAGTGACACATCAAAGCAATTTCATACATGCGTATATAAGACAATGGACATGAAGGACATGATGACTGGGGCAGTCCACCAGAAAAAAAATCAATAAAGTCAACAGTCATCAGGCGCTCTGTGCAAAGGCAGAAGGGATAAAGTCTGAACGAGGGTGCCAGCGAGCCTCTACTGGGGACACTGAAATCCTTCAGGTGGTCATGTGGCTAAAAATACCACCTTCCCTGGTGGGAAATAGGAAAGTATGGGAGGACTGCCCGGGAAGAAACAGTTTGTAACTGAGAAACCAAAAGTGGACCTAACTTTGTGGCTGTGATGAAATACAACCAGACACAAAGCATGGCTAGAGAGTCTCCTCTCAGAACGCCACGTGAAGCCAATTAAATCTTTTAGCGTATTATTTTTAAAAGCAAACTATCCTGCCACAATTGCCCAATTACTTTCCTGATTCTAGCTCATACAAGCATGTGTATATTCTTACTCGTTTCACGAGATCACCCATGGGAGACATTACAATAAGAGAAAGGCGTAAAGGAGCACATTAATAGTTCTCAGAGTGTCTTACATTCTTATCAGCATTCAAACAAGGTTAACAATAGAGAATATTCAAAGTTCTACTCTAAAAAACAAGGTAATTATTTTAAGTTTTGTACTTACGCTAATTATTTATTCTTTGGAATAGTTTAACAACAAATTCCTTTATTCTTTACCAAGCTGTTTATTTCAAATTCTCTCTTTTTTTTGTAAAGTCCTTTAAAACAAAACTTTACTCTTACTTATCTTTTTTTATCCCAAGGGCTGTGAACCCAAAGGTGACCTGTGTGACCAAGAGAAAACAGGCCTTAACCTGGATATATGACTGCCAGATCGCCAGGGCATACACTGAGTGACTCTCAGCTTCTCTCAGCTTCGTGGGACCGCACTGCATCCATGGAGGCTGATGGAACTCTCGATTTCCTGCCCCTGGCAGTGGTCCTTCTGCCCTTCCTCTGGGCTCCCAGGCAGCACTTGCAGGAGGCCTGCTCTGCCACCTTTCACCGCTAAGACAGACTCTGGAGTTGACATGTTACCAAAAAATGCCAGCCACCACTCAAGTTTTGGCAGTCCATGCCTGGCATACAGACATTAGGAGCAGGCAAACGTGAGCAGATGGGAACATCTGTAGGCAAGCACACCTTACAGTGTGGGGGGGCACCTGCCTCCAAGGAAGTCACACAGTTCTCATCCTGAGGACCGCGAGAGTATCAAGACATTTTCTATAAAATCTCCCACACTCAACATTAAAAAAAAAAAAAAAACAACTTCACAAGTTCAACAAATTATGTCAGTGATCTGTCATAAAGTTAGATCAACAAAACTAAGTTTAAGCCCAAACAAAATCCCTTAGTCTACTTGCTGGGCCAGTGCTGGATATGGTGCTCTGGCAATGTCATGAACCATACAGATCTAACCATAGCAAAGGTGAAAAAAGCACCAGAAGGACTCAGAACAACAGATTTGTGTGTAGAGTAAGTCAACAGGAGGACCAACATCTCTTGATGTAGGTGTGTCTATGTATCAGATGATTTCATTGGTTAATTAATAAAGAAACTGCTTGGCCTCATAGGTTAGAACATAGGTGGGTGGAGTAGACAGAACAGGAAGAAGGAAGTGAGGCAGATGGCTCAGACAATTGCCCTGCCTCTGAACCAGTCGCCATGAAGCCAGCCACCAGGACAGACGTGCTGAATCTTGGTAAGACACCACTCGTGATGTTACACAGATTATTAGATATGGGTTAGTCAAGGCTGAAACTAATGAGCCAGGCAGTGTTTAAATGAATATAGTTTGTGTGTTGTTATTTCATGTGTAAAGCTAGCTGTGCAGGATCCAGGAGGCTGGGAGCGGGGCAGCGGCAACGCAGCCCGCTGCTCCATCACTACAATCTATGTCTACACTGATGACATGACTGTTTCCCGTTGTGGTCTAAGGGAAGGTTTTTTATTGTAGATAGGGGTGGGGAGCCACCAGAGGCATCTAGAAGAGTCTGGAGCAGAAAGAGAAAACAGTAGATTGACAATGTCCAGTAGCTTAGACCTGGCCATGAGAGATGCAGAAGCAGAACAAGGTGGGGGTGGGAAGACATATAGAGAGAAAGAACAGCCTGGAGAGGGGGGGGAGAGGGAGAGAGATTGTGTGGGCAAAGGAGAGAGCATAGCTGAAATAGCCGGGCTATAAGGAGAAAGGGTAGCTGGGGGGGAGAGTCTCAGGAGCTGGAGAAGTCGAGGGTAGGGGTGGCGGGAAGAAGAATTGAGATGCTAGCTGGACTCTGCACTTGTGATACTGAGGGAGCCTGGGAACCAGAATGGGCTTTAGGATGCTCATAGATCCCACAGATAGCCATGTGTCCCCTCTGCCATTGTAAGGGAAGTGTTCCTTTTGGTAAAGGGAACCAGCTTCACAAGTTCCTAAGCTGTGACTGCTGGCTTTTGTCTAATCTCCAGAACGTGGGGAAGTGCAGTTTCCTTTGGCCCTGACTATCTACTCGGAAGTCTGCCCTATCATCCTGGGTTATCAAACAGTAGCCCAGTGAAGACAAGGTGAGTGTGAGACACTTGACTACTCATGTGTGTACGTGTGTGTGTGTGTGTGTGTATACATGATGTGTGGGCAGTGTAGGGGATACAAGTATGTCAATCCATGATGTGAATGCCACAGAACAACTCTCTCCTATTTTTTTTATGTGGATTCAGCATGGAACTTAGGTCATCAAACTTGCAAAGACCTTTACCCATGAAGCCACATACATCACCAGCTTAAGACTGCTCTATATTTTAGACAAAAATATTCGAACCTACTATGTGTTTAAAGGAAGAATTTCTGTTGTTTTAAACTATGTGCATAGGTGTGTTTGTGTGTATGGACACCTGAGTTCAGTGCCCTGTAGAGGCCAGAAGAAGTTATCAGATCTCCTGGAGCTGGAGTTACAGGCAGCGGTCATGAGAACTGAACTGAACGCAGGCCCTCAGCAAGAGTAGTCGGTACCCGCTCTCCGCCGCTGAGCTTCTCTCCAGCCCTCTCAATCATTCTTTAAAAAAAAAAAAAAGAATCAAAAAAGGAAATCAAGTGAGACTGTAAGATAACAATACTACCTTCTCCTTCTAGCGCACAACGAAGCGAAGCTCCAATGTCTGAGCACACAGGAGGCCTGGCGCAGGGGGGGAACCAAGGCCACTCAGCACAGCTGTGTCCCACACAGTACGGTTCCTTTTATTATCTGCCCTATATTTCTTGTCTCTACAGCAGCAGGCCAAAACTTGGAAAAGTCCCAACTAACGAAATATACGTTGAACTTCTTCATACATGAAAGAGGAGCTGCGTCCTAGAAACACTTCAAAAACTCAAACCCTAGATTTCACAGTCAAGTATTTTGGTGCTTTGTCTGCCCAACCCTCTAATTGGTCCTATATTTAACAAGTGTTTGTGGAGGAATCAAAAAAGAAAAGGAATTCAAACGTTTTGGTGAAGCATGCATCTTTCCAATACTTAAAAAACATCTTTCCAAACACGCTTTCCCACACAAACAGCACTCCACAAAGTAGGGCCTGGTTACTCACGTGAAGGAAGGTAGAAAATTAACAGCCATAAAAGCAATAGGCAAAGAAGGTCAGAAAACTATGGGTTAACAGCTAGGTGGCAATTGCCTCAGAGTGAGAGGTCAGAGTTGTCAACTGTAGTCTGGTCACTTCAGGAGCCAGGAGGGGGTCCAGACAGAACCCAGTGACCCTTCCAGCAGAGGTGAACCTGAGATTCCTCCCCTCATGAAGACTCATGATATCACAAGGGTCTCCAGCCCACAAAACCCCACAGGGATAGATACAAAGCGTTTGGCTTGGGATGTGCTGTCCTCACTTCATAGACAAGAGTGCTGTGCTTAGGAAGACTAACTGCATCGCTGTCAGGCAGGGGAGGGGCTCAAAAACAAGGGATTCTACTCCAGTAAAAAAAAAAAATCTCTGAAAAGACTATGCTCTGCTTTGATGAATGAATATAATCAAGGAAAAGAGAGGGACTGAGGACCAACGAGGGATAACAATATGCAGCATAAACACAGATCTTCAAAGTGTTTGGCCATGGATAATGATAAATAACATTCTTCACGGCTTAACACAGCATGGCTAGATTATATTTCTATATATAAACAACTAAGGACATTCGAAGAAAAAGTCACTATGAATGACACATTCCAAATTTTTAGGGCTGTTTTCCTATTTTAGCTTATTCTGTTTCATTATATTTACAATGCTGACAGAAATCCCTACTAGTCTCATGGTCCAGAGGAATAGAACCCTGTATTCAAAAAGTGGTGCCAGGGACTAGAGAGGGGGTCACTGATTAAAAGTGGTTTCTGTTCCTTGCAGAAGACATGGATTCAGTGGCCAGCACCCACATCAGGCAAATTACAACTGTAATTCAAGCCCCAGAAGACCCTTACACTGTCTTCTGACTCCACAGGTACCCCACATACATCTGCTCTTACACATGTATATACTTAAAAATAAAATACTGTCTTAAAAGAAAATTGGTCCAGAGCCAATGGTTTTTAATATCAGGAGGAATACTAGTGCCTGAGATTTCTTCACATCTCCTACTGAAGTGTCTGTTCAGGAAAAGGGAGAGAAGCAGTAAGGAGAGAGGGGGAAATGGAGAAACTTGTCAATCGCATGTTCCGCACCAGAAAGAACGGTGGAATGAACTTATCTCAAACAAGAATGTTCCTTCTCCATGGCAAAAGAGCCTGCTCAGAGAGACGGGTGTGGTAGACCTAGGCTGGAGAGGGTTATCAGTCCCTCTGAGTGGTTGAGAAAGCACCAACTACCAACACTGATCCCCAAGGAAAAGAAACACTTGTATGCAATGGTTCCGGACAATTCTGAAGACAGAAAGGCAAACCGCATATGTATTGTCCCAGTAATATTCCACATTAGACAAGAACCGTGTCTCCTAGACAAATTTTACTTTAGTATGAATGGACTTCTTTAAAAGCCTGAGCACAGTCTACGGAGATGACTTAGCAGATAAGGTTGTCCTCGTCAGCAAGAGGAACTGGGTTTGATCCCCACATAAAAATATGGGCACGAGAGGAGTGGCAGAAACAGCGGAACCCTCAAATGTGCTGTCCAGACCGCCTGGTCATTTGACAAAGGCCAATGAGAGACCCTGTCTCAAGCAAACAGTGGAAGAATGACACTGGAAGTTGCCTGCTGACCACGAACACATGCTACATGAGCACATACACAAACATATGTGCGTGCACACTTGTGAGTGTGTGCGGCACACCTCTGAAGCACTATCTGTAGGATGAAGGGTTTCCACTTTACTTCAAACCCTGACACAAATATATGAGCAGTAATCAATATAAACATATGAAGGGTAAGAGAAAGAGCAGGGGGTAGTGGTTCCCACCTGCACTCCTAGCACAGGGAAGCTAAGGCAGGGGGATACCTGTGACTTCCAGGCTAGCATGGGTTAGAATTTGAGACTCTATCTCAAACAAACAAAAGGAAGAGATGGAGAGTGGTGATTCCTGAGTGAGCCAACTTGAAGAGAGTCTCAACAAAGATGAGTTGCCATAGCGACCTGGAGATGGAAGGAAGAGGGGCTTTTCCAGCAAGTGGCTGCTGCTACTTATTACGGCTCCTTCAGGTAATGTCAAATTTCAAAGTTGCTTAAAAGAAAACCACCTCTTTTTCATCTGCCTCTTAATATGCTGAAGGAACCTGTTCAAGACGGGGTTGCCACAAAGTAAGTTAGATGATAAATGTGTTCTTCAATCTGCACACCAGTCAAGTAGCAATAAAATCAGAATAATTCATGCAAAAATTTTCATTATGTTTCTAAACATACTTATTTACATTTTAAATCACACATTAGACAATATGAAATATCTTTCATTTAGACAGGTGTGAACTAGAAAACAGATGCATTCATTAAACATGGAACAATTCGGCAAATTAAAGGAAAAGAAAAACCCCAAAGAACTCTATGGTTGAAGTATTTCAGCTGCTGTTAACTTACTTGAAAAAATATGGCCATGGCTCCAATTATTCTGTTTTCTGAGATTGCCGTCTGGAAGCTGTCAAAGTCATCTGGATTGTAGAAGAAAATCTGCATCTGCAAAATAGTTAAAAATCGTATTAGAAAAAAAAAATCCACACCTATGGTTAAGTAGAGAATAGTCCAGAGAGGACATTCACTTCCCACAGACTGAGACCAGAACCCATTTATTCTTTTATCCATAGTTTTCCTTTGCTGAAACCTGTGAGAGCACATCTACACAACACGCCACTTCCCACACACTTCAGCTGCCCACACGACTGCATCCACGCTGCCGAGAGGACACACTACTACAGAGGCGTCCCAGGACACACTACTACGGAGGTGTTCTTATTGCGGTTACTCGGCGCCTGATGAAACCTTCCCAAGAGGAAAAGCGTGAACACGGCTCAGCACTAGCTAGTAGGAAACAGAGCCTGCGAGAAGGTAGCCAGTGTGTGAAATTATCAACACACGAGAAACGGCTTGGGCATAACTACTGAGACTCGCAAGCTAGATCTCAAGAGATTGTGGGACCACCTGAAGTGTGCTAGGAGAAATTTCACAAAGAAAAAAAATTAACAGTAAAAACAATGAAATTGTGTCTTAGAGTTTACCGTGTACATAAAAGCTATTCTACGCATGAGATCATTGAATGTACTTTAAAAGCTCTATGAAGATAGTAGCTAAAGGCAAGAAAATACTGATTCAGTAAATGCCCATCAAGTTGATTTAGGCTGAACCCCACAGGGAGAATGAACTCTGGGCACCCCACACCAATGGCAAGGACCTTCTCTTGTATTCACCAGAGTTTCTTACTCCCGACGCATCAACTTAAGATCATTCAGAAGACTGAGCACACATGCAGACGACACAAGCGACTGCTTTCTGTTGTCTGTTTGTGATTTTTGTTTGTGTTTATCAAGACAGGGTTTCCCTGCGCAGCCCAGGTTGTCTCAGAACTTGCTTTGTCGACCGGGCTGGCCAGGAACTCACAAAGATCCGAGTGCTGGGATTAAAGGCGTGAGCCACCAGCATCCAGCTAACTACCTCCATTCTTATTCCAACATGGCTGGCTCCTAGCCTAGGAGACCCTCAGGAAGGCGGTGTTCCTGACAAAGAAGGTCAAGCCTTTCTTGGTGGCAGAGGGGTTGTGAAGGTGAAGGCACACGAGCAGCGTTACTGCACCACGCTCAGACCCCAGCACTCCACCCACCACCAACATAGGCTGACACCAGCAGACTTCTTAAACATCCTCCGGAGAGGGCTGGAGAGACGGCTCAGCCGTTGCTCTTCTAGAGGAAACAGGTATTATTGCCAGGATCCACATGGTGGCTCACAGCCACCTGTAACTCGGTAACTCTCCATGAGACACCTTCTGACCTCTTGGGGCACCAGATTTATACATGCAGGCAAAGCACTTGTAAACATACAAAAAGAACTGAATAAAAAATACAATCATAGTATGAATGGATTGGACTTAATCTCCCAGGAAATCCTGCTCCTTCAAAACAAAACAAAACAAAAAACCCCCAAAAAAATCTCCTAGGTAGATATCATCTTTCTCTACCTCCACTCACCCCGGTTCCTAAATGGCATGCAATGGAAATGATGATCATATCCAAGCAAGGAACTTGGAGATTTGATACGAAACAATTAATTCCCAGAAGATACTGTGAACTCAAGGTGACTCCATTTGGCCAAAGGTGAATGGAGTCTGCGTGACAGAATGAACCAAAATGCTGAGGAAACTGTGACAGGTTCGTTTCTGAGGGAAAGACAAAGCCCACCGTGTCAGATCACGCTTTAGAGACATTCAGGGTCTATGTAGATCGGGGAAAGAGGTAGATTCTTTTGTGACATTATTCTTTTAAAGCAAAATCATTTTCTTAAGACCTTGAGTTCCTACCAATGCTGGCGCTTTGGACAGCTTTAGACATCATGAATTTACACTAAGAAAATCCACTCTGCGAGGTGCCGATTAAAACCATTAAATACTGGGTCAGGTGCTTCAGGCTCAATGCCACTGAACCAAGGAGGATCCTTGTATACTCCATTCAAGTATATTCATAAACTCACACTCCACTTTCCTCTTAGAACTTAGACTCTCACAGTAAGTAGGTTCCAGAAAGCTTATCCTTCGGCCCCTGAACAGGGCACTATTGTTCAACGCACCCACCTGAATAGCAAGGGACACAAAATGCATTAAGACTTCTTCAAGGGCACTCTGATATATAGCCCGGGGAAATGCATATTCGGAAAACATGTTCAAGTCAAGGCTCCACCCACCTGGATAATAAAACGTCTCAGAAAGAGATCACTTATACGAGTTGGAAATATAAATTTCCCTTGCTAGTGCTTTCGAACTGCAGCCTACTGAATTATGCTAACATGCGAAGCTGTCCAAAGATAAGAAAGCAAAGAAAGGGATAAAGTTGTACTGGGGGCAACTGGACTCTAGCAATTGCTGGTTGATGAGAAATTTTGCAAAGACAATGCTGTCAAACGTTTCTGGTTAATTCAGTCCACCGTGACCCTGGTTTTGACCTATACCAAGTCCTTCTGAATTAGCTTTGCCTGCGGGTTATCATTTCAATGTCAGATCCCCAAGAATCTAGAATTTCTGCATTTATTTTCTATAGCCACACCTAAACCACGGGGGGGGGGGGTGCGTGCCTATAATCCTAGTATTTGGGTGGTTAAGGCAGTAGGCTGTGTAGAAAAATTTTGAATGAAACAAACAAAACAAAATAAAGAATGACAGGTAAAGTAACACCCACCACAGACTGCACAAATCTGGGGGATATTTTCTATATAGTAATTCCTGCCAAAGACACATGCTGCACCTGAGCTGAGGGAAAGATCTGGAATGCCCAGTGACAGAGATGTCTGTGTCATATCCGCTACCCAGTTCCACCAATAAATTACATTTTGTCCCACTGACCCCATACTGTCTCTGTAGATGACCTATGGCCATCACATCCTTATTTTCCTCCTATTCGCTGGGAGCAAGAGGGAGATAATGTGTCCCATGAGCTGCATACGTAAGCGTGTAATTTCTAAGAATAAGGCTATCCTCTTACATGATCGAGGTGTAATTGTTACAATAAGGAAATTTCACATTGATGCGATCTGATTATCTAATTCTCGGTTCACTTTCAAATTTAGTAAAAGTGCCCACTAAAAGCCCATTATAGATCATTTTACAGTTCTGGGTGCAGGATGCAACTCGGGATTAAACTCTGCACTCAGTGACCATATCCGTGATGTCTGTTCCCACCGCCGCCTGGAACAACTCCTTGACACTCTTGACTCTGAGAATGAGATGCCTCAGGGACAATCTACATGACACTGTGGTCCATCTCATCACAGTTTCTCAAGGGTGCACTGCGGTGGTATATTCTGTGCAAACTGCCACGTGGTGCTACCATCTTCATTCAAGGTACCAGCTCAAAGTGAGTATGACATGGATTTATCCTAATTCTATTTCAAGGGTGACATGGGACAATCTTCTCCACTGTGGTTTTTTATTCCTTTGGAATTGCAAAGATCTTTGTGGGGAGACAGGGTGAAACAATATTCCTACCCTGGTTTCTCAGTTTCAACCACTGGTTTTGACATTCATTAATGATTTTCTAACTCTGTTTTTTCTGTATTCGTGAATGAGATCCTTACGCAAGGAGTATCTTTCCCTTCTCCAGGTTTACGCATGCACGTGTTTGTGCATACAGACTTGTTTTGTGTGCATACAGACTTTCTGTGGCTTTTACTTTGTTCAGTCTGCGATGACACTTATTTGTAACTGTATTATCTTGATGTGCAAACTGCCCCAGCTTCGCCCAGCAGGAGACCCTTCCAAAGGACTCCCTGCCATGCAACTATGCTTTTATCGTTTTCTTTGCTTATTGTTAACTCCCTCCTTCTGATCAGGCACACTGGTTTAGACATAACTTAAACTTTATCAATCCCTGCTACAAAAAAGGTCATTTTATTCTAGTACATACTGGATTCTTTTGGTGGGAAGAGTGGTTTAAAGACTCGGGAGCTCATTATTTTCCAAATGTGCTGAAAATAGAAAACATCAAGCCACACAGTGGTAGCACATGCCCTTAATCCCAGCCCCAGGGAGGCAGAGGCAGGTGGATGTCTGTGGGGTTGAGGCCAGTCTAGCCTACAAAATGAGTTTCAGGATAGTTGGGGTAGGTTCACAGAGAAATCCTGTCTTGAAAACCATCCCCCCAAAACATTGGTTCTTTAAGAACACATTATAGCTGAAGACCAGCATATCCATTTTGAAAAGGAAAGGAAGCTAAACCAACACTGTGAATGGATGTCACGTGACCTTTCTTTCTTATAGAGATAGGCTAAAGAAAACTAAAGGAGAAAGCCACTGAGAAGGAGTGCATGTGGGACAGTCATGAGACCTCTTAGTCAACACTTCAAAGCCAGGAGTGATTAGGATGGGCCAGATCATGCCTACCAAGTAGACTGAAAGCATTGGGCCATCCTCCAGGTAGGTGTTCCTGTAGCCAGGTCAGGCGTGTCTTACCAAGAGAATCAAAGGACATCATACATTTAGAAATCAATAATTTACAGGTCAAGCAAATCACAAGGAAGCCTCATCACTGGCCAGGACACATGCGGTAATACAGGGGGATGCCAACATAAGCTCTGCCATGTGGGATGGGTGCAGTGACAGATGACATCCTGCATATGGGTGCTAAGGAATACACACAGAGTCTAAGATACTCACAGCCCTCCCCCTACACTGCACCATTTCCCTACCACTTAAATCGACTCTAGGTGCAACGTGACTTAATGTATTTTTTTCTTTCAATTTGCATCACTGTGCATGTAAAGCTGAATGAACCACGAAAGATCAATCCGAAACAAGCTTAATATTGCTATTTTTCACATATTTATTGACCAGAAACAGGATATCAAATCTGCTTTCTACAGTTCATTAATGCTCTGTGAATAAGATATTACTATGAGTTTCAGGCAAGGAAAACAAGAGTTTGTGAGTCCAAATTTTTCAAAGCTCTTAAAGAAGAAAACCACTTGTCAGTATAGGAAAGTAACCTTTTACCCTCCGAATTCAAGGTCTACATCACGGTGCTTCCTTCCACCTGGCAAGAATATCTACTTAATGGCGACTCTGTGTAAGACATCATGGTAGGTAAAGACACAGAAAATGCTTGGAAATACCAAAGTGCTGTAAAAGAGCCAAGGTTAACATTTTCTTTGAATGCCAAAGTTAGATAAATGCATGGAAAAAGAGCTTAAGGTCATGGTCAAATGAAACATGTGTCAAAACAAAGCATAAGTCAGTCTAGCCTGGAGGAATATGGGATGATTCAATGAAGGTCAACGCATTCTCTAATGTCATATCTGTGTAACTAAGTCAGTACTCAGGTGACCAGGACAATGGACACAATGAAACTACCCCAAGTCAAGAGAGGAAAACCCTCATGTTCTCAGCAGATTCATAAAGTGCTGCATTGTTTGTTTTTTGAGACAGGGTTTCTCTGTAGCTTTCCAGCCTGTCCTGGAATTTGCTCTGTAGACCAGGCTGACCTCCAACTCACAGAGATCTGTTTGTCTCTGCCTCCTGAGTGCTGGGATTAAAGGCGTGCACCACCGAGAAAGTGCTACATTTATATTATCTCTTAGAAACCTCTATCTCTCTTACCTACTCTCCATACACAGCAAAGGGCAGGGGGTTGCAGAGAAATAAGTACGGAGACAGAGACCAGACAGCTCATAGGAAAGGCTATTGACTGAAGAATCCAGTTGACTGGGATTCCTGGGAAGTTCTCATATAGGAAAAAGCACACAGATAAAAGCTACAGAACAAAACCGCAGAGAAACTGGAGAGATGAGCTATGGGTACATAACGCTCTTGCAGAACCTGGGTCTGGTATCCTGAACCTATACTTAGCATTTTACAAATGCCTGCAACTCCATCATGGTAAGATCTGGTGCCCTCTTCATGGCCTCTCTGGATACATACATTTATGTGCATATGTCCCCAACCAAGACAGACACAAATGCACATAATGAAAAAAATGAAATAAGTCTTGAAAGAGAGTTCAGGGTGGGATGAGGGCATCAAAGATGCAATGTAAAGTCTGACCAGGCAGCAGTGGTGCCCAGAAGTACATAGAAGGCAGAGGTATAGGAGGGAAGAAGTGAAATGTGGGCTTTTAATGATGGCAGGGGATAACCTCCAAGAGAGCCAGGTGGGATGAAGCAGTGGGCAAGTAAAAATCTAAACACAATGAAGCATTATTGGGGCGGTCCACTTTTGAGCTAATTTCTACTGCGTGATGGGAGAAGTGAAATCTGAGTTCTTATGCTGTACTGCAGCGATCATTTAAGCTGGGCTGCATAGACATTATACAAACACAGGACTCAGCTATTCAACAATATAGACTCAAGGAACAGCTTGAGGAAGGAAGGCTTCCTCAAGGTTCACAATTCCAGGGTACAGTACTGCAGGATGGGACAACCATGATGGTGGGATTGAGGCAGGTGTTCACATTGCCTTCAGTCAGGAAAGAGAGAATTGATGGGGAAGGCTGCTTGCTCGTTCCCACCTGTCCAGACCCAAAATAATCACTTGGAAACTATATTATCTGCAATACTGCTTGGCCAATAGTTTAAGCATATTGCTAGCTAGCTCTTACATCCTAAACTAACCCATCTCCATTAATCTGTGCATCACCACGAGGTTGTGGCTAGCCAGAAAAGTTTAGGCGTGCTCAGGAGGAGGCATCTGTCTCCTGTGGCGGCTATATGGCTTCTCCCTGACTCCACCTACTCTCTCTCTCCATCTCTGTTTGGATTTCCCTCCTAGCTTTATTCTGTTAAGCCACTGGCCAAAAGGAGCTTTATTCACTAAACAATAAAAGCAACACATATATATAGAAGGACTTCCCACACCAAAGAACAGTGTAATGATGTGCTCAGCTTGCGTTTCCCATTCAGCCGAGGACCCCCGTCCCTGGAATGATACCATTCATATACAATGCGGATCTTCTTACCCTCATTAATTCAATTTAGAAAATTACTCATAGCCATGTCCATAGACTTGTCTCTCAGGTGACTCCAGATCCCATTTAGTTAACGATCAAGTATAACCATCACATACATGAAGCCATGTTCCAATTATCCAGTTCTCCCAAGGCCATTAGCTAGAAATATCTATGCGGGCAGAGCATAAGTCAGCTTGGCTCAAAGATGTGCCTGACACAGTGTTGGTCAGTACACAGACTATGAAACTGTTTCTGGGAAGAATAAACTGAGTAGGGACACAGAGTGACTTGAATGAAGATTTCGGAGAGATAATATCATCAATGGATTCATATGTCCTTCCTTGGTATGTCAAGGAATAAATACCAAGAGACAAAGTGGGAACAGGGCACTGAAAGAACAAAGAGCTTTAAGCTTCTGACATAAAACCTTGGGAAGGTAGAAATAATATAAGACAAAGATACCATAAGGTGGCCAAATAACTCCAGGTATGATTCTGGCAAACACAAATTACATATATTAAATTTTCTTTAATGCACAAGACACTGAACATTTTCTAACTGACTCTGGACTAAGACTATGATGCTCAGACAAATGAACAAACAAACAAAAGAAGATTTGTTCGTTTAAATTGTCAAGAAAATGGTAAACAAATGCACTATATATATTATACAATAATTCATATCACAGAGTTCCCAATGATCCAGGACACATATTTTGTGAAGGATTATTTTTATTTTGGTGAATAAAATGTCTGGGCATGAGTGTGTGTGTGTGTGTGTGTGTGTGTGTGTGTGCGCTTGAATACAGAAACCTTAGCAGGCCAGAAGAGGGTGTTGGATTCCCCAGAGCAGGAGTTACAGGTGGTTATGAGACACCAAAGGAGAGTGCTTGGAACTGTACTTGGGGGCCACCATTCCAGGTCCTGTAGTTATTTTTAAATGAATCATTATGTTTTGTGGTAGTGTTATGAGAAAGTATTTTTTTCACCTATGCTTAAGATATAAACCATGAGAATTTACGAGTCCAACAGACTGACTTCCATTAGGTACACGGGTCTTATCTAATCAAAGGTATGAATGAGGTCTCTGGCAATGTCAGCTTTCGGACTCAGGACTGTGACATCAAACTCAAGACATGCCACATGGACCTGGGCATATCACATGATGAAAGCAGTCTGATCCAGTGACTTGACCAGCACATCTGCATTCCCCAGAATCAGGCTTCTCTCAGGGGAACACATCCCCAGTCACGACCCAGATCCCCCTTTAGTGCCTCAGAGAGAACTGGGTGCTTGGTGTGGCATCAGAGCTCATTTGCTGACTGAATATTTTGTTCTCATTTATCTATTTTTAGCATACATCAATTATGTAAAATATGAGTTTCACTATGAAATTTCATGTGTATATAATAACTCAGATCATATCCGCCCCCACTGTCCTCTCATTTCTTGTTTCTTGCTGAAGCCCCTCCTCTTTCAAAGCATTCTACCTACTAACTCTCATGTCCCTGCTTGGAGATCCAATTGGTTTAATTAAAGTTACTTTAGGGGCATGGGTGTGGGGTTATTCACAGGAAAACGGAAGCTTACTACTGGCTATGTCACTGAAGAAAATCTTTCTCCCCCAGCAGCATCCTTTAACTGCTCATGAATCCGTAAAGCTGGCTAGGGCCTCATGAGATCCTCCACTCAGGGTTCCTATCTGAAAACCAGAGGCCATTCGCAGCCTGAAGATTCGCTAAGCAATGCTTTAGAAAAGTCAGGATAAGAGAGACAGCTCTTCTTTTCCCATGAATCTCTATGAGCAGAAGTGATGTGTCCACGATGGTGAAATCGATCCTTTCCACATGCCAGCCAGCCTCCCAGGAAGTCATGCCAAAAGGTGTGGGCTCAAGCAGCCTTCATTGAAAGAGTATTTTTAGGAGAACTAAATTCTGAAGAAAAATTCTTGCCCACAGCATCGCTGTGGGAAAAGAGACTTTCAAATGAACGTCCACATAAATGTTCTGAAGGCTGATTTAAATACTGCACGGCTCGGCACAGGACACCCTGGTCTTCAGTAACTCCTTTCTGCTTCTGCCATGAACTGTCCCCAGCTCCTTTGTAGCTAGGGTTCTAGTTTTTGGAGCAGATGATCCCAAAGTGCACACTAAGTCCAAGAGCCAGCAGAGCAGGAGTTGGGACAATAGTGTCTACTGCCAATTATCTCTATAACTTCTTAACTCTGTTACAGACATCCTCACAACTCCCGATCCAGGGACAAGTCTTTGCACTTCTCCTCTGAAGAAGAAGAACCTTGCATCCTCGAAGAAAAAGGAAGCTGCATTTCTCAGGAATTTGCTACACATGATTCATGAAGTTTTTACCTCAAGCTCAGAGAAAGATTGGAAAGCAATGGGGCAGATTTGGAATAGCACATTCTGAACTGGATCATGCACTAACCCCTCATCACATGTTTAGGGAAGGTGACAATAATCTACAGCTCTGCCAGGTAAGAGCTACGTGACAGGGAGGAAGGAACCTACTGACGTTCCCAAGAGTACACTCAAGAAAAACTACAGCAGCAAGCTACAGGGAAGAGCAAACAAAATTAGTCAGGTAAAGCACCTTCTCTCATGACTTATACTCTGCAAGTCACAGTGTTCGAGGCTTTAAATTGAGTCTAAGAGGAAGGAGGGGAGAAAATGCAAATAACCCAGGGGAAGAGCTACCTTCCACTGTTCTTAGATAAGAACTCACACATCCAAGAGCCAGGGGTGTAATGGATAAATAAACAGCAAAAGCTTCCCTCCAGTCATAGTAATGGACAGATCTGACAAACAGAGCCGAACCACACACACGTGTGTACACACAAAAGGAAGGAGAGGAAACCTCACACAATCTCAAAGGCATCACAGTGGCTCCCCCTAGGGCAGAACCTCAGAAAGACACACAGCGGGTTAAGTTCTCTGACTACAAGCTACCAGAAAGACCTCGCTTGCATGCCTATTATTTATGAACTGTCCTCTGTGTGTACGATGCTTCAGTATTTACCAAAGCAGTTGTGCTGCTGAGACCGAGTGAACAAAGTCTGTCCCTGCAGAATACACACCTACAACCCGAGCACTAGGAAGCCTGAGGCAGGAGGATTGCCACAAGTTTAAGGCCAGCAGGGGTGCTACAAAGCCAAAAGAATATGTGATAAGGGGTTAAGGCATGATGCAGTTCAGTTAATGCAAAGGAGAATGTACCTGTATCTGTCCACAATCTCCCTACAGAGACAGGGTCATTAAATAAATAAAGACTTTTTTTAAAAAAAAAAGAATTAAAACAAAAATAACAATAACAACTAGACAAGGTGGCACATACCAGTACTGCCAGTGCTTGAGAGGCTGAGGCAGGAGGATTGCCTTGAGTTCAACTTTTTAGAACTTACTGAAAAAAAGCAAAACCAAACAAGAAGCTATCACTTCCTTGCAGACACACGGTCAGCTCTGAAGCCCAGTGGGACTCACCACTCCGAGCACAGAGGACAGGGAAGATTCCCCGGGTACATGTGGAGCACGTTTGTTTTGCAGAAACAGGAAAACCACTGGTGTCTGCGCTCCTAGCAAAGTGAAACTTTGTCGGAATCGCTTTGTACTTGGAAGGCAACAGCCACATGATTCACCGTGAAATGAAGTCTGGAAAATCATTTTGGATAAATGGGCCTATAAATTCAATAGAATTTCCATGACAACACAGACTGCAACGCTCACCACAAATAAAAGGCTATCCATCATTCAGCACCAACTAGGAATTGGCAATATGTCTCCCACCTGGAAACGCAAGGAGCCCAAAGCTCAGGTTGTGACTTACCCGCCCCAATTTCCCACTATGCTTCACTCCTTCTCATATGTATTCTCAACCCCATAATGGCTTGTGGGTGACACCGGGAGGCTAGGAAATGGCAATTAAGGGAAGTAAAATTCGTACAGGCGTGTCACCGGTTGTGACTCCTTCCCTACTCCCTGCCAGAGGCCTTGCAGTGAGTTGTGAGCAAAGATAAGCAATGTGGATGGTTATCCACTACTCATGAAAAGCATGGTGCCAACACTCAGGATCTCCGTAAGATACAATGGGAGGAAGGTGGCATGAGTCGTTTCAGAGAGGATTAAGAAAGGGGGAGATACCTGCCCTGAATATGGACAGCACAGTCCTATAAGTGGGGGACTCAGACAGAAAGAATGAACAAAGGGGACACTGAGCACAGTATAGGCATGCCCTTCTCTCTGCTTCCTGGATGCTATGAAGGTGAACTGCTTTGTTCCACAACACCCTACATGCCAGGATGGACATCTATTACACCCTTCCTCTCTGTTTGGGCGAAAGTGTCTCCACAGCCCCTAGCATCCATATACTCAAAGAGTCTGGAAGGTCTGGGTGAAGGCTTCACTCCAGCCCTGGCACCCATATAACCAAAGCTCCACCCCAAACCCCCACCCCTGAAGCTGCCTCAGTCCAGACTCTGCCCCTGAGAAAGTCTGCCAATGATGACCCCTCCCTAGAGATGCTCAAGACCATTCCCACAGGGTATTTAAACTGCCCCCAGAGAACAAACACATGGTCTCCTCAACTTCCCTTGGGGCCACCTAGGAATGCTGTGCTCTGGATTTATTGATTTGGTTTGGTTTGACTGGCTTATTGCATCAGCGGTGGCAAATTCCCAGTAACCAGGAGTTTAAACTTGACACTCCCCTACTAATTCAGATAGCAGGAGGAAAAGCTAACAAACACACTTTTTAAACACATACATTCAGTCCTGGTCTTACAGTCGGGGCTTTCATGGGAATCTTCAGGGGCTTAGAATACCCCTGCAAGTGGCTCAAAGCATCCTTTGAGAAGAATATACATGTTTTACACTTCCACAAAGGATGGGGAAGAAGGCCAGGGATAGGGTCAGTTAGTACCGTGCCTGGCCTGGAAGCGTGAGGATGTGAATTTGAATGCCTAGCAACCATGTAAACGCACAACCAGGTTGTGAACATCTGTAACTCCAGTACCTGGATTCACAGAAAGGCAGTCTACCGGTCCAGTCAGTTCGAGAGCCTCTGGCTCAGTGAGAGTGACAGACCTTCCCTCAAAAGACAATGTAGAAATAAGTCAGAGAGGACGATGACACCCAGGTCAAACTCTGGCCTCCACACACACCTGCATGTACATCTATGTCATCTCTTTCTTTCACATGCACACGCACACCCACGCATGCACACACATGCACAAGCGTGTACACACACATTTTCTTACACTATTGCTAATTTAAATTCATGAACTCTCTTAGCTTTCAGCCACTGGATGGATGTTTCTAATTTCATTTAATATTGCTCTGATAGCCATTTAGAATAAAGACTTTCCCTCATCTTTTTCTAATGATGGCCATTTCATTACTCACTGAGGCTTTTTACTTAGGCAAATCAATGCTCTCCTACAGGCCCTGTAAGTGCAAAGGCAAATACATGTGTACCTGCTCCTCAGTGTTGTTTATATAAAGAAAAAAGCCCTTGTTCTACATAATGTGTCAGAGAATTAACAAAACAACCCACCGAGGAGGGAAAGGAAGCGATCAATCTTCATTGAAAGGTCCCGAATGTACACTGTCAATGGGGAAAGCCAATGTGCAAATTAAATACACCGCGAGCACATTCGATTTTCAAAGCAGCATGCCCCACAATGCTGCTCGCATCACAATACCGGATGTGCTACACATGTGTGTGTAGGGGCTTAGAAACGAAGTGAGCCGGCACAGCTGGGCGAATGCCACCCACAACTAGGGATTTTCTTGGAAGAAGAGAGCAAAACTAAGGTAGGACCCAGGACAGGAATTTGTTTTTAGGATAATTTAAAACCCTTGCTGGGCTCGTAACAGCCCTTCTAGAAGACACAGAAACAATTTTAAAAACGGAAAGCAATGTATAAATAGAAACTGAGAAAGAGCAGGCCTGATTTTGTTTCCTTAGCTCTGGAGGGAGGAGGAGCAACTAATGGCTGGGTCTAGGGACACTGTGCTGGACATCAGTCTCCTTAGGCACCTGCTCTGAGGACCAGAGCCACGTCAAGGCTGGGGGTGTCTCTACTGCTCCTCTCACTTGTCATATCTGAGTGCCACGAGTCAGATGACCCAACCTCCCCAAGAGTGTAAAGGACACAGAGGTAAAGAAAAGACAGTGTCTCTGTGATAGACCACAGCAGCTCTGACGTGCATATTTGCCGAGTGCTTGCGAATCCAGTCATAAAGAGTCACCTCACAAAGCTATCTTTGAGAACTGGAGAGGGAAGCAGAGCTCCGCGCTGGGCAGAGTGTAGCACTGTCTTAGAAAGAGACCACCTCACCAGAGACTAGCGCTGGGTTACAGAACCGCAGGAATAACATCTGGCGGTGAAGAAAAGACACCATTAGGACATGCACGTTCCCCAGCACTTTGACGATAATCTCAGACCAGTCGAATCCAGAGAGGCAGAAGGCTAAGGGAACGCCACTAGAGCTGGTGGGGAGGGACTGAGGAGTTGGTGTCCCATGGGGATAGAGCTCCGGTTAGACATGAGAACAAGGTTTTGGAGATGGGTGGATATTCTGCATAGAGTGAACATCCCTGAACTGCATGCTTAACCGAAATGATATAGAACCTCCACCTGGCGATAGATGAAGAAAATGACAGAGCCCCACATTGGAGCACCGGACTGAGCTCCCAGGGTCCTGATGAGGAGCAGAGGGAGGGAGAGCATGAGAAAGAAAGTCAGGAACGTGAGGGGTGCGTTCACTCATGGAGACGGTGGGACAGAACTAATGGGAAATCACCAACTCCAGTTGGAATGGGTCTGATGGATCATGCGACCAAACCCGTCTCTCTGAGTGTGGCCAATGGCGGGGGCTGACTGAGAAGCAAAGGACAATGGCGCTGGGCTCTGATTCTTCTGCATGGACGGGCTCTGTGGGAGCCTTCTCAGCTTGGTCGGTCACCTTCCTGGACCTGGGGGGAGTTGGGAGGACCTTGGTCTTAGCATGGAGTGGGGAACCCTGATGGCTCCTTGGCCTTGAGAGGGAGGGAGGAGAGGTATGGGTGGAGGGGAGGGGAGGGAAGGGGGAGAAGGAGAGGAGGGACGGGGGAGGAGGAGGGGAGGAAAGGGGGAGGAGGAGGGGAGGACATGGAAATTTTTAAATATAAAAAAATAAACCATGAAAAAAAAAACCATAATTGAAGTGGTAAATCTTATATTATGTGCAATTTACTACAATTGAAAAAATAAGAACAAGCCATTGGAAAAAAGTAAATAAACATGAAAAACTAAATGGAAGCTCTACCACACTAGGTATTGACGTCAGGAGCAATCAGTTCAACTTCCCATTTCTGAATGAAAGTGAGAGGAATCGAACAGCAAATGGGGACAGCTTCAGTGGATTTTAGGTTCCCATGCATCCATTCAGAAGTCTGGGGCTAAGATTTAACACCACAGAGAAACAGAAATGTCACAACTACAGAATCTCTAACGTTCTCTTTCTCCTCCCTTCTTCATAATTATCAGTATAGCATAAGCCTCCTAAAAATACCTATTTCTGTAGATCTGGTTATTTAATTCTGAATCACTTACTGCATCATCTCAGAGCCTTTCACTGGCTGCTTTTCTGACCTTCCCATTCCAGCTCACGCTCTTCGTGTCCGAAGTTTCATCAGGAACATTTTAAACAAGGAGCAGGGACTGGAAGAGCATCATTGTGAACACCTATATGCTCTTTTAGACAGTTCACCCCACCATCCACCATACGGTCAGGCAGAGAATGCTAACGTGCGGAAGCCCACTGGCATTCTCTAATACCCAGTCACTGCCAAACGAGCAACACTGGTGCTAACAGGAAGCAATGTTTCCCGGGCTCTAGTGGAAGTCCCTCTGGCTATAACATTCTGGGGCTCTAAATCAGCAGTTCAACCCCTTTTGGGGGTAGCAGATATATCCTGCATATCTGCCATTTACAGTACAATTCGTAACAGTAGAAAATTGACAGTTATGAAGTAGCAATGAAGTAATTTTATGGTCACGGGTCACCACAACATGAGGAACTGTATTAAAGGGCCACAGGATTAGGAAGGTTGAGAACCATCCTTCTGAAGGGTAGATCTCAGTGGGTTGTTGCTACTAATTTGAAATAAAAATAAAGTTCAAAGAGCTTAAAAGCAACAAAATATCCAAGCATGGCTTTATGAAGGCAAGCATCCACAGGACACAGACAGCCCCCTAATCATGCTTGCAACTGGCTCTGTTCATTACCCATACTGAACAGCTGACTGATACAGAAAGTGTCTAGACAGGTAATGATAACTGTGTTCAAACACATGTATCCTTGACTTGTTTCAGATCTGTAATGCAGACCCTCATACCCAGAACTCTGCACAGGAAGTCGGGTTCAGAATCTCTAAACTTACCAATCAACTACCACGGAAAGCCTCCTGACCAACATATTACAGCAGAGGGGAGTTTAAATGGACAGATATTTAAAACTGGCTGCCTTCACTGGGACTGAAGTACTTGCTGATATTACAGAGGAGCTCAAAACAGCGTGAGTCAGAATAAAGCAGGACCAATGCCAGGTTCACTGCCAATTAATAAGAGAGCGACTAGATCAATTGAGCAATGCCTGTACTATGGAGAATTAAGCAGAAATGAAAAAAAAATGGTCTGATCCACACTTTTCAAATAAAGAAGGAGATGCGGAAATTCACAGAGAGGGAGAGACAACAGCTAAGAGATTTAACTGTTGCGTCTTCAGAGACCTGAAAATGCAGGGTTGAAACGAAGAAATGACCTTGAGCAGACAGATGCAGTACTCTTTAAAATATCAACAATATAAGCCACCAACCTCAAAGGAAGATGAAGAGGGACCTAGCATTACACAGGTGACAGGATGTATAGTCAGATGGAACAAGATACGAATGTATCTGCAGGCCAATCCATAGTCCAAGTACAATCTGAGTAACCCCAGGGAGGTCCCAGAGGGAGTGTATCTATGTAACCAGTATGTATACAGATGCTGGGGGAATACTGCCTCCAAGAATCACAGCCTGGCGGTGGTGGCACACGCCTTTAATCCCAGCACTCGGGAGGCAGAGGCAGGTGGATCTCTGTGAGTTCGAGACCAGCCTGGTCTACAAGAGCTAGTTCCAGGACAGGCTCCAAAGCCACAGAGAAACCCTGTCTCGAAAAAAAAAAAAAAAAACAAAAAAACAAAAAAACAAACAAACAAACAAAAAAAAGAATCACAGAATGTACTCATTTGGTCACTTCAATGGCTACCTAGAACTTATCAAGACACACGTGCATTCTGTTCTAAAGCCTGTGAACTGTCTGGGAAAACGCACGTGAACACTTTATGGAGAATTCTGCCTGTGTACAACTCCCTAGAAGAGGTGCTGTCTTACGATCATACTAAAGACCAGAAAGGTAGGTTTGGACAATGAGGAATTGCTTCAAGAACACACCTGGTTTCCTGACACCTTCCAGTACTTAATTTAAACACATCTATCTGAAAGTTCAGAGCTGATATCTGGCATTTGTCTGAATTTCAGCGACCTTACTTAAAATGATGACGTTCAGGTCCATCCATTCACCTGCGAATTCCATGCCTTCATTTTTTTAGACTCGAATAATATTTCTGATGGAGGAGTGTCTATGTGTTACTTTTACTGATTAATAAAGAAACTGCATTGGCCCTTTAAGAGGACAGAAAATGAGGTAGGCGGAGTAGACAGAACAGAATGCTGGGTAGAAGGCAGGGAGGCAGATGCTCGAGGCAGTCGCCATGCCTCTCCTCTCCAAGACGGATGCAGGTTAAGATCTCTCCTGGTAAACGACCACCTCGTGGTGCTACACAGATTACTAAATATGGGTTAAAGAAAGATGTGAGAATTAACCAATAAGAGGCTGAAACTAATGGGCCAGGCAGTGTTTAAAAGAATACAGTTTTCATATAATTATTTCGGGCGTAAAGCTAGCCGGGTGGCGGGACGCAGCCCGCGGCTCCATCTACAGATTTCATTGAGATGATGTGTCACATGTAGTTTCCATTCGCCAGTCGACTACTGTGATGGAGCAGGAAGGAGGATAAATGAGCAAGCGTCTCTGTAGGAGGAGACACAGTCTTTAGGAACACGCCTAGGAGGGTTTCGATAGATCATGGGGTAGACTTCTAGCTTTTGGAGGAACATCCACACCAATTTCTACAGTGGCTGCACCAGCCTGTCCTTCCACCAGCCACGAATCACTGTCCCCCTTTCCCTAGGTCCATGTCAATGTTTGTCATTTCTTCTCTTGATCCATTCCGACTGGGCCACGGGAAGAAAGCAGAGCAGAGGTGATAAGAAGGGGGGGGGTGAGGAATAAAGAGATAGGAAGAGTTAAATGGGGTGTAGTAACAAACACTAAACATCTATGAAGCCTGTACAGAAATGTACTATTCCAGAAGCTTCCTGAAGCATATACATACAGGAAGAGTTTAAATGAAGTTATCCTATAGAGGAATATGCCTCTCTCACAGAGGCCAGAGGCTATCAAATAAAATGCTCAGTGCCAAATACGAGTTTCTTTCCTCCCAGTTCTTAGGCAGAAGTATCATGGTCACATCTCCCTCCCTCCCCGTCCCCCCAAAACAATACAGGCTATTGGTTACCCTCTAGGATTCGATGGATGATTGACAGGACCTGGAGATAAACATGCTGGTTCTGACCTGGGAGCTTCATGCTTACTGGCTAGCCTTCACAGTGCCAGCAGGTCCTGTGCATGCTACTGGAGAAGAAAAGGAATCGGCATGTCTGGGCACAGTCTGCACCCAGATGTAAATTCTGAAAGCCATAATGAAGACTGGCCTAGCAAGGGATCACCACTGGCATTAAAAGTGGCACGGTTGATTTCAGAGTCACCAATATCTTTCTGTGTAGTGTGGAGCTGCGGGCCGCCTTCCCGCCGCCCCAGCTCCCGGCCACCGGCTAGCTTTACCGGAAGTAATTACATGGAAACTGTATTCTTTTAAATACTGCCTGGCTCATTAGTTTCAGCCCCTTACTTACATCTTGACTAACCCATATCTAATAATCTTTGTAACACCACGAATGGTGTCTTACCGGGAAAGATTCAGCACGTCGGACCTGGTGGCTGGCTTCATCGCATCTGGCTGTAGAGGCGGGGCAATTGTCTGAGCCAACTACCTCACTTCCTTCTTCCTGTTCTGTCTACTCCACCCACCTAAGGGCTGGCCAAGGCAGTTTCTTTATTAAAACAGAAGACCCTCCCACATCATTTCTGAATACATTTAAGGCCTACTTCACAAGACGGAACTCTCGCTTTGCAATGTTACCTGAGACAGGAACCTGTGTCTGGGTAGGTCATGGACTCAAAGGAGGAATTGATTATGATCATTCTGCTAAATTGACACAGTATTAACATGTCCCTAAAAGGTTACCTTTATACCCACGGATTAGTGGACCTCGCAACTCTCTCCCCACAGGAACTTCTTTTTAGAGCAAAGGGTAATAACTATGGAAGATCAGAATTGGTTAAAGCACAGTGTAGAAGAGATGGGGAATGTGTAACACTTAAGAGGGACATTTACATCACAACGTTCCCCCCCCCCAAAAAAAAAACTCAGAAGAAAATTGCAAGAGGCAGAGAACAGTTGTGGTTTTGACCATGACAGGGCCGTTGCTCATAAGATCTCAACAGAAGCTGACTTCATTAACAAGAGTTGCACAATATCAAGTCAGCCAAAAGGCTAGTGTGGATGGGGGAGGGGCTCACAAAATCCCACCCATAGCTGAGGAGCTGTTGGCAACTGATGGCTGTTGGGATGAGGAAGAACCAGTTTTCTTCAGATGTGGTCCCCGATAGGCTGTCCACACTCCAAAGGATGGTCCCACACCCACGAATGTACTGGCAGCGCTAAGTGGACTTAGCGGCTTTCGAAACAAAAGTAGTAATACGTACTATTAGGAGGGAAAAGAGGTGGTGAGGTATGGGAAGAGACAGAAGGGAGAGAATGGGGTGTATGGAACTGATCAAAACATACTGTCTCCACATATGAAAATCTCAAACCAACTGAGAAAGAATGAACATAGCTGTTGAGCAGGAAATGACGGTCTGCAGACTTGTGTTCCTCCGTAGCAGAAATGACTCCTGGAGACAGCAGACCCCACACAGTGCAGGGTCATTTGCTGTGGAGTCCTTGGGTGATGACAATGACCTGGATGCAGTTCAGGAAGGAAAAGCTCCTGCCCTGAGGTCAGTCTCAAGTTCAGGTAGTGAGGCACTGCCCTCAGGAGTTAGAGCCATGTCCGAGGTAGGAACCTCAAATGAAGAAATGCCTCCAAGAGGCTGGCTTGCAGGTGACATCTATGGGGCCTTTTCTGATTGTTGACTGATGTGGGAGGGTCTAGCTCACTGTGGGCAAGGCCACCCTTGGGCAAATGATCCTGGGATGTATGGGAAAGGTAGCTGAGTTTAGCCTGGAGCACGCCAGTAAGCTCTATGACCTCGACTTTAGTGAGTTTCTCTTCTGGTCTCTGTCGGTGATAAACTGCTACCTGGAAGGATAATAGGAGATAAATGCTTCCCTTTGAAGTTGCTTTTCGGTCACGGTGTTTGCCACGGCAACAGAAGGCAGACAAGGACAGTGGCTGTCACCCATGCTCTCTCTCTCTCTCTCTCTCTCTCTCTCTCTCTCTCTCTCTCTCTCTCTCTCTCTCTCTCTCTCTGGATGACTTTGGTTAGAATCGGCTGTGCCTACCTGACAGTGACTAATACCAACTGATCTCACCCAGCTGCTACCTGGGACACACTGACCAACTCTACCCGGGATGGGACCCATTATGTCTAGCAAACAGCTCAACTCCCCGCAAGGCAAGGACAGGGGCAAGGCAGAATCCATCAGAGATACTTCTAGAGCGTGAACAGAGTGTGGGAAAGGAAGACAGGCTGCTGTCATGGAAATAACACAGAATCAAGTACCCTGTTTCCCCCCTGAAAGAAGCCACTGATCACTACTGCATTCACGGTTAAATCACACACACAATGTGCTACTAATATAGCACGGTACTGATGTATGGGAATTTATTCATCCAACAGTTTAGAATTTTATATTATCTAATTATTATGTGAAGGTGGGAATGGGTACACCAGTTGCCATACAATGAAGACACAACTGTCATGGAGAATATGACTGGGTAACGAGGATTTCTCACCGTGCTTTCTGAATTGGGTTGAAACAGGAAATCAGGTTGTCTCCATGAGGAATTGTGTGAAAGAGGAAATACATCCGGGCACTCATGGCCGTGTATTCAGAGGGGTTTCTGGCAGGCAGTGGTTAGATTTTTATTCAAAGCATTGTACCCCAATTTAATGTCTTGAGCTTCAGGCTGGTGCACTGAGCCTTGTTACTTCTTCAGCTGCCTCCATCTCCAGGGTATTTAACAAACTGGCTTAGGAACTCCTACAAAAGGATTCCACCACACCTCGGGCTGTCTGCACAGCATGGCGACCCCACTTTCCCCTCCCAGTCTGGCGGAGCCGTGTGGCAGGAAGCTGTCTATGTTCTCTGAGCTCTGAAAGGCATATGAAGACTCACCCGGAGGTCTTGGGCTTTGCAGTTCAGGAATGTTAATAAGATAATAAAGGTATTTCCTCCTTTTTCCTGAGGTGTGTGTTTGTGTCTGGGTGAGTGGACACATGTATGAGTGCACAGGCAGGTGGAGGGCAGAAGTCAATTGCGGGGGTCATTCCTCCTCAGGAACCATCGATCAATATCTATTTGCAGACAGGGTCTCACTGAACCTGAAATTTACTGATTATTAAGCTGGACTGCTTGGCCACTGAGCCCCAGAAGTCCACTTGCCTCTACCTCCCAAGTGCTGGGACGACAGGAATTGTGCCATCAAACCTAGCATTTATGGAGGTGCTGGGATTGAACTCAGGTCTTTAGTCTTGAGTGAGGGATACTTTACCAGCTGAGTTCCATCCCCAGCCTTCCTTCCAGGCCATTGGTACCTTAACCTTGGTTCTCAGGGCGTAAACCTGCCCTGTGCAGCACTGACATTCTTGTTGGTAATCTTCACAGCTCAACTTCTACATTCTGGTTTCAGTCTCTTTAGTTGTGATCAGTGTACAAAACCGCATTAGCAGTTGTCGCCAGGGGCAACACACTGGCTGGTGTAAGGATACAACACCACTGTGTACCATGCAGACGACTGGACATGACTCAGGAAAGGGCTGTCCCAACACAGTCACCTTTGAAGGCACACTCCCCCCCCAAAAAGAGTAACACTCCACCACCTTCTTGGGCAGTAGAAAAACAGCAAAAATACGATGATAGACTCCACTCAGAACTTCCCAACCACACTCCAAAAGCCAGCTGCAAACAGCTGTAGCTTCTCAAGGTAAACCATCATTGGTCTCACAAACTGTCCTGTAGGTGTGGTCAGGAAAACCACGCCCTTCACCTAAGGACAAGGACACATTACAACCTTGATGTTAACGGCAAATATATCCGAAATGAATTATGTTACTCATTTGATTATTACTGAAAGCAAGAATGGTCCCTTACTGGTCAGAGAAGGGATCTGTAACTTCCATTCATCCCAAACAGTGCCTGCCTTGAATAAATCAAGTTGCTCAATGCACGTGTCCTGGGGTTTTTACTTTACTTAGTCTCCATCTTCGCTGAGACTCACCTTCCCATGCCCATGTGTGGTCTCAGAGCCCAGGAAGCCTTCTTCACACCCAACGCACCCACTCAGAACAGATTTGAAATCCAAGAAAATGCATAAGCGTCATGAGAGCCCAGTTCAGCCACAGTAGCCCACAGTATCCCTCCCTTCCGAAGTCAAGGGTTCTCAAGCAAGCTGGCTCTGCCCCTCGGGAGGCCTTTGGTAGTGTTTGGAGATGGGCCACCTTAGAGACAGCATGCAAAGGATGCTTTTAAATATCATACAGTGAAATCAGAATTATACATATCAGTGTTGAGATCGAGATCCTATTCCCAGGGACACTAAAAGAACACTATCCAAATGCCCACTACACACAGAACAAAGCAACTATATATAAATGCTCTTATCCCACAAAGTAAAATCAGCTAACACTTGTTACCAGGAGATGATACCAAGTCAGTCCTATGTACACAGGATGTTGATGCCACCATTCCTGTTTATCCATGGCTGGATGAGGACATACACAGTCCTTAGATATGAATACATCTGTCTCATGTATGATGGAACGGTTGTTCAAACCTTCAGAACTCAGTCTTATGGGCTGGAGATTGAATTCTGTCTCTTTCATTCATGAGGGAGTTGGATTAGGAAATTTATGGCTTGCTTCATGCCCTCCTTCTGCCCTTTCTAACAGCGGTTGTTGTCTTATTAGGAAACAGGGTTTTTGAAGCCAACTGGGTTAAGAGAAGTTATCAGAGCTCAACAGGATGGTGTTCTTGTGACTAGGAGAAACTTGTTCTGTGCAGTGATAAAAGTAGGTGACATATGTAGGACCCACGGAGTGTCAAAAGTTGCCAGCGCGCTGTTAGAAGCTAACAGCATGGAAGGCATCGCTTCCGGCTAACCTGAAAAGCAGACCCTGCTAACACCCTCATCTTGAACTGCTGGCTTCTAGAATCAGAAAAGGAAACTCTCTAGTCTCACTTAGCTCCTGGGTAGTGCTTTGTGAGGGTCACTGAAGGGATCAGAACAATCTTAGTCTTCTACCTGTCAGATGGATGAATTGTGACAGTATTTAGTATAAGTTTTACAAGCAGCTGAAAACACAGAGAAAAGAAGCCACCTTAAAGTCTAACAGACAGAAGCGGCTCGCCCCTTAGCAGCTGGATGCCCCTCTGTGGCACCTGCCCGTTTCTCCTAGGAAGCTCACAACTGTAATCCAGAATGCAAAAAAAAGAAAGCAGAGCGCCATCTTTAAACACGCACCCTGTAACAATAGCACCATAATAATCACCACTCTAAAAATTGCAAAGCAGTGGAAGTGTGGGCTCAATTCTGCTAATACCTAAAACATAATTGAGCCTTAATTACAATATTAACCACAATAGCAATTTATGATGTGAGTACATCAATTCAGAAACCAAAACGAGGGAAGCTTAAGATGTAGTTCTACCTGGAAAGCTCCTTTGTACCATGTTCCAAAACTCAAATTTGGGCCTACATGTAGGAGGGAGTATTTCCTGCCCACTGTGCATCAGTGTCCGGGCCTGCCTTCCCAGCAACTGCCAGAGCACAGGAAACCCTCTGTTTCCAATAAGGTCTATAAATTTGTCTTTGTAAATACCATATATATTCATGTAAGAGCCTGTATGACTCTGCCATGGGCGTACTAAATGGTCTTTGAATGGCTCTCTTATCAAGCATGTTGTCATTTGCTCAATAAAAGGCAGAATAATACAGTTCTGTCCAGACAGAGAAACAGAACTCCATAAAGAAACAATAGATTCCCGTGTTTCCATCCATTTCTAAGCATGAAAGAACTATCGTGTCCCAACAGAACCGGTCAGCTGTCTCAATATTTACTGTGGTTGACCTTGCCTCTAACATATATTTTCCATATGAATCAAGTCAAGGCAGTATCAGCAGGACCGCCATACTCCTTATTACGACTCTTCCTCAAATCTCTCTTTGGAGGCAAACACTATTAGGAAATGGCGAGCTAATCAGATCAAATCATCGTTAGAAATGGGTCTAGAGACACTAACATGTGGGCAAAGTCTTCTAAATAAACGATCAATAAAAACCAAGTGAAAGCCAGATGGAAACACAGAATAATTATTTCTAACACTGCTTAATCAACAGTGGAGCTTGGCTGTTACCATGGGTATTCCAGGAGACACTGTAGGCAAGTAGGTGTGTTCCTTTCATGGAAAGCTATGGAAATTTTAAGCTTGTCTCGTACACTTTCCAAGAATAATATTCTAACATAGTCTCAACAATGAAAGTGTCAACAGCCATAATGGGTCATGAACAGGCAGCAGGGGCCAAAAAAAAAAAAAAATGACTACAAGACTACAACCATCTAGGCACTGTGTTATTAGGAATGAGCGACGTCAAAAGAAAAAAAAACCTCCTCTACATCTGAGTCTGGTATCAGGTGAGCCCAACATTTTGACTTACACAAAATTCAAGCTGGAAAAAGGTCCAAACAAATTACAAATCAAACTTGCAAATCAATCTCTTTTAAGTAAATTTCAAGTGTTATGGTGGCCAGGAGGCTGGACACGCCTGGTTCTGAATGGTTTCTACATGGATGTACACACATGTGTGGCTCATCAAGCTGCTTCCTTCCTATCGGAACACTTTGCTTCTTATGTAGCTTGTGCTAAGAGAAAGTTAAAGAACATTCTCACTGTGTGGGAGCTAGGATACAGATCTAGAAAGTCAAGGGAATCAACTACTAGTTGGAGACTCATGACCCCGAAAGAGCAGCGGCGGGAAGGAGTCCGTATTTTAGTTTACATTTAGATGAGGAAAAATCTCAGAGCACCAACAGTTCCCTGAGGATCCTGCAAAGTGTGCTGGCCCTAGCTGGCTGGGCACCCTTTATCCTCAGCACCACAGGTGTGAGGCAGATTCTATGCTTATCTTTCTCTCAGCAAACAAATTCATGCATTTGGAATTCTAAGCACCAGGCAGAGGAGTTTTAAATGTATTAAAAGCAAGGCACTGAAGTTCAAAATACAGATAATCGCTTACAAATTACTGATTTCCTTTGGAGTGCAATTACATTTATAAATATGAATACAGTCTATATTAAACCATGAAAAATGACACTCAACTATCTGTCAAGAGTTTGACATACCCTTGGGGGAATTTTTTTTTCAAACTTAGTTGAATGCACACTAACATATTTCTTTTATCGAAGTGAATTGAAATAGGGAAAGCAAATGGATTGAAGAAACTTAGGGATAGCTTAAAAATTGATGCATGATAAGAAGCGAGCAATGGCTACTCTGGAGTCTCCCCCTTTTATGCTAATAAAGTAATATGTAAATGAACCTGACTACCAGCAAACAAAACAACAGCAACAACAAATACAGACACATGTGAGATATTTTCCTTAGGGCTTGACAAAAACACTAATAGATCATTCTTTCTTAGGGAGTTTTCCTTTTCCTTTTTAAACAGGGCTGGGCTTTGCCTGGTTAGAGAAGTCTGGAAACAGCAACCTGTACAGCCAGCTCCTCCTTCCTCTTTCTAACATCAAATAACAAGGAAGCGAAAGGCTAAGCAAACATACCAAAGTATGGGCATAAGAATTCTAAATAATGTGCCTGCCTGCCTGCATGCTTGCCTCTCTTCCTCCATCCCTTCCTTCCTCCCTCCGTCCTTCCCTGTAACACATTCACTCTTCACAATATGCCCATCTCAACTGTTGCATTTTTTTGCATGTGCATGCAATCTTTCTACTTTTGTTTCTTGATAAATCAAGTACACAATGGTATTAGCATAGTGTGTTTACTCTCAAAACTAGAATATCAGATATGGTAAAATTAATAAAATATTTCAAAGATGCACACTAATATTTACATTACAATCAGGTAATAACATACAAAATAAATTTCAGGTGAGCTTCAAGGTTAATGACAGGGCATAATAAAAACATGTATTAAATAATATGAATAATTTATAATTTTCATGATTACCCTATGTCAGTTTTGATTACTTCCAATATGTCTTTTTGGGATCTTTTTTCCACAAAAGAATGGACAAGAAGAAATATGTTGATTGAGCAATTTGTCTGTTTAGGGAGTGGTAGTTTAGTGACACATATAATATTAGTAAATAGATTTATCTGTAACAGCATACATAAAATGCAATTTATTGCAACATGCCGAAAGCAGGGGATGCACATGGGTTTTGCTATTCTGTTCTTTCCACAGAACGTACACCAAATAATACACATGACTTCCTGTGGCTCACAAGCTACATGAGCATTCCAGCTGTAAAGAATACATTGAATATTAATAATGGTTTCTTTCAATTAAAAAATATTATAAAACTAGCTTCTTAACATATACTTTTCCCCCAGAGCCGAATTGGTTTAGTGAATTCCCTCAATTAGGAGGGCAATTTGATCCAATGTCCAAATTCACCTATCTGAGCAGATAAAGAAAATACAGATTCCTAAGCCCAAGATGAGGAAGCTGAATGGGTCTAGGGTAGAGTATCAGGATTACCATAGTTTAATATGGTAATTCCAAACCAAATACTTTATGCGCTTAACTCTGAGGAGCTCCAACTAGGTATGTATAAACAGTCCAGACAGCTTTGCATGCTAATATTCAACGCAGCGAATCATTGGTCTGGTTCAAGGTTTCTGAAGCATCACAAATACTGGACCACTGCCGAGAATCATCTCGGATATCCGGCTGTTGCCAGTGTCCAGTGATCCTGCAGCGTTGCTCCTGCCTGCGCTCCATCTCGTAGACAGGGAGATGTTGGGGTGGACCGCCTCAAAGGACTGGATCTGGGCCCAGATGGCAGCTGAGTAGGGCATCCAGGCCCCAGCCTCTGTTGTCACCAACACATGCGGAGAACATTAAGTGTTTTATGAATGTCGCAAATGAAAAACTGGAAGGTGAGGCGGAGGACATGGTCCTCAGGTTTGGCCTGAAGTAATTCTACGCTCTGTGTAAGGAGTGTCAGAAGGCTGTGCTGTGGAGCAATCTTTTTGTACACTGTGAATATGTATTACTCTCATTTGCTCCTAAGAAGCTTACGGGCCAATAGCTGGGCAGGAAGAGGGTGAGTTCAAGAACCAGACTAGGAGAATTCTGGGAAAAGGAAGGGCAGAGTTAGAGAATGACTGGGAAAGGCAGAGAACCTGGATGGAAAGGCAATACTGAGAAAAGGTACCAAGCCACAGGACAACGTATAGACAGAAATACGGGTTAATTTAAGTGTAAGAGTTACCTAGTAACAAGTCTGAGCTATCAAGCGAGCATGTATAAGCAATACTCAGCATCTGAGTCGATTATTTGGGTCCGGACGGTTGGGAGGGAAATGTCCGATCATAAGGCTGCCCTCGGGGTTGGGTAACCAAGTCCAGATTCCCCTCAGATAAGAATCCCTGCACCACCCTGTAGGGGAAGTTCCTTTGGAGACGTCCAGTGACACAAAGCAGGAGTCTTCCGAGAACTGCTGTGGGTGGGTGAGGATCTAAACCAGTGGTGTGGCAGGCAAAGGCAAAGACAAGAGCTTGCCTGAGAGCAAGGCAGGAAGAACGGAGTCAGACACTGATGTCTGGTACCAGAGCTCACATCTGCAAGCCTGTGGCACCCTAGTGGTTTTCAGCTCTGCGACCCACGATATGCTCACAGTATTGTTTTGACTTTGCTTGTGATGGATTCTGTAGTTTTCGACCACACAGAAGTGCTTTCCCCTCTGCTGACTTCAGGCCTGAGGTCAGCTTAGGAACTTGTTAAAAGCGTACTTCTGGGCAAGTCTATGACAGTGTTTACAGAAATGACGGGCATGTCTATCAGCCAATGGAGGGAGAGGATGCTCCTTAAGGCTAAGTGTTACTATCTCTTAGGCTGGGAACACAGATTGAACGGAAGCCAAGGACCCTTCTCTGCTCTAAGCTGGGTTGTTCTGCAACAGGTGAACCAATCTTCCCAATACTCCATCCCCCGAGGCTTTGGACTTCAGCTTTTAGCCTTTAGATCAGGTACACACTAGCCATGGGAGAAGCTTCTAGTCCTTCAGCCATGGTCTGGGGCTGCATCGCTGCTTGCTTTTGTTCTCAGCCTTCCAGTTTTGTGGTCTGGGGTCTCTGACTTGAAATGATCTAATAAATCCATGCGGACAGACATCCTATTGGTTGTGTTCCTCGGTAGAACTATAGCACCGTATTTCTTCATTTCCTTATTTAGAAGCTGGCAAGGGCAGGCCTCACAAGCCCCTTCCAGCCTACACCTACATTTATCTCCCACGCGGATCAAATGCTCTTCCCAGAACGGAATTTTCAGTGTCACCTACTATCCCCCCCCCCCTTGTATTAGTTTCTCTGTTGAGATTCTGCCTCGTTTCTGAGGCTCTTGGCATCTGGCCAAGGCTCCCAGCCATCTTAACTCCCCAAACCACTGGAAGCCCTCGAAACTTCCCCTGTATCACTTATATCGTGGATAAAACTACTTCTACTTTCCTTCCCCCACTTAATTCTCCATTTTGACAGTTTTCAAGGTCCGGAAGAGATTCTACATAGTCCCACCTGGAAATGACTTGCCAGCGCAACGTCAGTTCGCTTGACTTGACAGCTCAAGAGACGGACGTCCTCATGCCCTCCTCTGTATTTCCCGTGACCTGCCAGGCAGGGCCAGCATGGCAGGGCCTGTGTGACATGCAAAATCTCCAGAACTTTCTATCTACCTGTTCTGCCATTCTAAACCTTTCCAACTTACCTAGATGCTCATTCTACATAATGGCTTGTGCATCTGTTTTTTTTTTGTTGTTGTTGCTGCTGTTGTTGTTTTGTTTTGTTTTAAAAAGACACAAGACAATAAATTTCTATACATGACGGAGTGTAGAAGTTTCTGTGTAAAGATGTATGCAAGCGTAGGAGACCGCAAGCACCACTCAAAAGAAACCCTGGGCAATGACATGTACGTACCAAACCAGAAAGACATAGTTGTCCCTGACAAGGAACAAACAAACTGATTTCTAAATAAGCCCTTCTTTATCCAGTACATCATATAGCCGAGCACCTCATCGCTTTACTGGGAAATGGAGAATCCTACCAAAGAGCTGATATTCAAAAAGTCCAAAAGCCTGTATAGTCTAAAGCAGAAGGTGTACACAGCAATATCTTCCTCTGGTTATACAGACACCAAACCAACGGGGAACAGCTATGGGTCTGTGCCAACTAAAGAATATGAAGGCGTTGTAAAAAGAGGCACTTAAAATACGCTTTTATTATTAAAACTCACGTAGGGTTGATTTTCACCTTCTCATTCCAACTCAAGCTTATCAACTTCAAATTTGTGTCCAAGTTATCTTCCCTTTTACTGTCTTCTCATTGAGTTCATGAAGTATTCAGTTTTATATTGTGTCCCTTTGAAAGGGGCATAGGAAACGGGCAGGCCACTTGTGCCAGCCTACCTCAGACTCCTTTCCCTCCTCGCCTTTAATTAGAGGAAAGTTATGTGCTTTCCTGGGCAGATTCTGAACGACAACGTTGACCATCTTGGTTCTTTGCAGGGGGTAGAACACACTTACTGTACAGACCAAAAAAAGAGCTAGGGCAGAGCAAGCCCAGATTATGACTGGCCGAGCCACTCCACATGGAAAATGAAGAACACAGACATTACAAAGGCAGTGTCGTTCTGCTAATAATGGAGCTTACTTCCATTCTGGGGTCTTTGAGCGGTGAAAAGCTGGGGCGGGGGGAAAGACAGGGGGAGCACAACAGATTAAGAAGAAGGTAATAAGACAAAGTAAGTTTAATAGAAATGACTCCCATTCCTGTTGGCAACTGTGGTGTCTTCACACAGCACAAAGAGATGAAACTCCTCTGAACAGCTACCGCCGGTGAACAAGGCAAGGACAAGGGCACCTGCCTTTTACGTTTTAATTAAATTAATTAATTAATTAACTTTTTTGGGTGCACAGTCTCTCTTTGTAGCCTTAGCCAGTACGGAACTCACTATATGGACCAGGCTGGCCTTGAACTCACAGAGATCTGCCTGCCTCTGCTTCCTGAGTGCTGGGATTAAAGGTGTGCACCATGACTCCAGGAGAAGACTTGGCTTTCTAGCTACACTAAATGTATTTAGTAGCCAAGCATGACTTTGGAGAACTATGGGTACATTTTAGACTTTTTGTTTCTATATGACCAAACTCAAAGTAATAGTAGCAGAATATTTCTAAATTTCCAAATTATTAAATATCAGTATTACCCATTACACACCTGAACAGTTCTTTTTTTTTTTTTTTTTTGCCCTCGAGGATGGGGACATCTATAGACACTGCCTCCTATGGGTATATGGATACCTTTTTTAACTCAGAAAAGGACTACATTATTTTCCTCCTTGTTAATGTATATACATACATACATACACACATATATGCATATATACATGTTTTTCAAAATCGATAAAGTAAGGGTACTCTTATCTCTACAAAACAACACTTAGGTTAACATGCTTCATTTAATATGAAACAATTGGAGATTTTAGCAGAGGTAATTGTCTTACTTACAGCAGGCTTCTAAGAGGAGAGAAAGGAAAGTTGAGCCTCCGAATATGAAATATAGTAATTAATGGAGTGTCAAGTTGCTAATGCACATTTTAAAAAAGATGAGTAAAATTAGCAAGCTGTGGCTACATGACTGTGCAGGCTTTTTTTTTTTTTACATCAGTGTAAATCTAAACCTGAAATGTGTTTTTTAAAAAGCATGGAGAGGGGGTTAGGAAGGGAAGGGAATGAGAAAAGCTTCTTGCATTTATACACTCAAAGCTCTGCTGGAAGGAATTCGATCACAGGATGAAGGGGTCCTCCACGTTACATCTGAGGAAGTCATAGCTGGCAGCCAAGCACCGACTTAGAGGAGGGGCAGTACCTAGAAGGGGGAAGCTGAATGAGGAAAGGGAGCTTATATACATTTGGGACTTCATGCACGTCTGGATCGATGAGTAAGGCATTTAGGGACACTATTGAAATCATAGGAATTTGGGCATGAGAATTAATGGCTACAGCTTGCCTTCCCCTTCTGGATGCTGCTTGAAAATGCATCACTGGGCAATGAGACAGAGTATTTGGGGTTATGCTGGCAGAATGTTTTAAGCTGAAAGAATATGACTGAAATTGGAAATGAAGCTTGAAAGCCTGGCAAGGATGGAGCTCTATAATAGATTCCACCTGCGGTTGTCGTACTTATATACAAATTACCCTCTCCACGCCCCACTTACATCTTCTGTAACACGGAAGGTAATATCGCCTACTTAGCACGCTGGTGAGAATTAAGTGACATCATGTTCATAATTAGCTCAAGGCACCGTATCGTACCCTGCAAATGTCCAACAAAGGGGAGAAGGTGTTCTTAGCACACCTTTCTCCATGCAGACCACAAGTTTCAAGCATCCACTTATTAAAGTCAAAAACAATCCATCTAAATAACAAACATCTTCTGCTACATTTAAGGACAGTTCTTATTAAAAGGCATGTCAATATTCTTGCTCTGATTACACAATTTCTTTGCACAGAGAACTGTGACTAGCTTAGATAAGGATGGATTTCAAAACCTCGGCATGCAATAAATAGTAAGAGACAGAAAGATTTCGCAGCCCGAAAGCAGACAAAGAAGACCTTAACTTAAATCGAAGGGAGCAAACAGGTTTAACCTAGCATGCAGATGTTGACTTAATTGGGAATGGTTGCTTGGTTCTGACCTTTGGGGAAGATCAGGAAGTCCAATCAAATTTGGAGGAGACTCTGTGATGAATTAGTGAGGTCTAGTGTGAATTCAGGAGCTAATAGATAGGTATCCAACTCTTCTATCACTCAGTTATAGTCCATGGAGAAGAAGAAGCATCAACAAAAGCCACAGTAGATTGGCACATTTAAGTGAAATGAATGAGAAGGCTGAGGGTCCCTCAAAAACATGAGTGGGACAGAGTAAAAGAGAATGTGCAAATATACTCTTACACACATCATGTTACTGCTGCCATTTGGTGAAACTCAGCCTGGGCAGAAGCACCATGGTGAGATCAGGACTGGAATTGAAGTCATAGCCAGCACTTTTGACTGCTGTAGGGGTTTAAAAAAGAATGTCCCCCTCCCAAGGCTGACAGTCATCAGGGAGTGGCAATCGGAGGTAGGAGCTTGTTGGAGGAAGTGTGTCACAAGAGGTGGGCTTTGAAGTTTCAGAAGCTCAGGCCAGGCCCGGGGGGGGGGGGTGTCACTATCCCTGCCTGCTGCCTCCAGAGACAGGTGGAGGACTCTCTGCTGCCTCTTCAGCACCATGTCTGCCTGTGGGCCACCATGTTTCTAGTCATGAGGACTAAGTCTCTGAAATGGTATGCAAGCCCCAATGAAATGCTTTCCTTTATAAGAGTTGCCATGGTCATGGTGTCTCTTCACAGCAACAGAACACTGACTTAAGACAACTGGGGAAGGGAATGAAGCAAGAGAACATAGGCTGGGAAGGGAACCACCCCTTTGTGATGGCTCTGTGGCCTGCCTGTTGAGAGCACTGTTAAGAAATTCAGGCTGAATGGCTTCAGTCTTGTCTGGTCCTATCACTGACCATATTTTTGGGGGGTTCATCATAGGGGATCAATCTCATTTCAACAACAGCACCTGCATGATTGAGTGCAAAGTTTGGCGTCACCGTTCAACAGTGCATCATAAGCAAGGAAGAAATCAGAACATGAGGAGAAGATTGAGAACATCGTATTCAAAGTCATGATTGGCCCAGGGTGAATGCAGCCTGTGTCCACTGCAATGGCTATCCCAGTGAGTCCAAAGGGCATCCGTCATGGCAGAAGCCCAGACAACAAGGGCATGGATAAACGTGGGGTGTGCACGTTTCTGATTTGCAGAACTTTAATAAAAAGATGATAAAAAATGAAGCTTGATTTTACTAGTTCATGTATGTTGAAGGTTTTTAAAGGGGAAAAATGTCCAGAAAAGAGAAATCAGCTCGGGTTTCCATTTCTGTTACTTGGCTTAGGTCTGTGCAGCTAGCTCATCACCAGCTTTGGAGCCTCTAAGTGGGTAAATTTAAATTTCCTTCAGATAAATGTTTTCCCAAATGAGAAAATGCTATTTTTAATGAAACCAAATAGCCTTAATTGGTTGTGATGGGAAGTAAACTCAGAGATAAACACTGCATAAATAATTCAAGGCTTTCCATCTGGGGAAACTTCTATGTGAATTGGATAACGGATACTCGACCTAAGACAGAGTGTGAGGCACATGAAAAGCACCTCATGTCTTAGCCCACGTTCCGGTGCACAGCTATGGTCGGAAAGGATTCCGAGACTATGGTGATGGGTACTGAACCCTGTAGCCCCGCCCCTCTCCATTCTTACAATAAAAGCAGATTAAACATTTCGCCCGGGGTCACCTATTTTTATCCTCTCCTCCATCATTATGCTGTTCAATTTAAAATGATTACTATGTTCAGGCTGGATTAAAAGGATGGGTGAGAAATGGCCCCAAGTTTTCAGAACTTACATAATAAAATCCATTAAGTATTAAGGGCTATAATAAACACACAGGAAAGAGTAAATAAGAATATAGAAGGATAATTAATTCCAATGGGGAAGAGGGACTGCTTAATGGAAGAGCTGGCATTTGGGCTCAGCAATGACATCTGAGATCAGAAGGATATTAAAAAGGATGGCAGCATACTGCACTGCATATGTTATTGATTATTTTTATTTCCTATTAATAGCCACAGCTAAGGATTCAGTTGTATTTACTATGCCAGACCATAAATTATCTGTTTGAGTGCAATAGCTCTTTTAATCCCACAGCGCTAATCACAAGAGGGAAGCATCACTGGTTAAGTCAGTGGTAAAGACAGAAAGGTAATGAGAGGTCAGACGTGTTGGTGAATGCTGTCTAGCTGGGAAGAGGCAAAGCTGAAACTCCATAGCCTTTCTCTGCACTGAAACCGTGGTGTTCAAGGATGTGTGTTCTGAAGAGACAGAAAGGGGTGGTGGTTGGGTAGAAAGTGGTGCCTATTAGGATCAAAGCCTATCCTCCAAATGCCCAGCTCAGGAGAACTGAAAACCATCGCCTTCACATTCTGTGTTTGTTCTAGTTCATAATCACTACGGACATTCACTAAGCCATGACCATCTTGTGATCAGCTCAACTAATGCTCTCTTAGCATGATTTCAAACTCCAACAACTTCGTGTGTGTGTGTGTGTGTGTGTGTGTGCCCATGTGCATTCATGTTGAAGTGTGTACGCACGTACGCATACACAAGGAAGCCAGAGGACAATCTCAGATACCATTCCTTATGTACTGTCGTAGGTGTTATATTTGTGAAATGTGATCACTCACTGGCCTGGAACTCACAAGTAGGCTACGCTGGCTGACCCCGGAGATTCAGGGATCTACCTATTCCTGACTATGACTATGAAGTCCTGGGATTATGGGGCTCAAATTCCTTCTTTTTTTTTTTAAGGATTTTATTCCTGACTAACAAGATTACAACACTTCTTTGATAAAGGTTGGGTTTCCTAGTCTTTTTGGAATCTAAGAAAGACTAACTTGGTCCAATCACAAAAGCAACAAAACTTCAGAAAAACAAAGAAAAAAATCTGACCCATAGTAAAGGCTTATTCTTTACAGCTAAACCAATATGGCCTAATTTTAAAGAACAGGATATACTACCCTGAATACTGAATAATTAACGGGAAAAGGGAAAGAGAGGGAAGGAGGGAGGAAGGGAGAGAGGGAGGGAGGGAGGGAGGGAGGAAGGGAGAGAGGAAAGGAGGGAGGGAGTGGAAGGAGAGAGGGGAGGAGGGAGGGAAAGAGGGGGGGAGGGAGGAAAGGAGGGGAGGAAGGAGAGAGGGGAGGAGGGAGGGAGGGAGAAAGAGAGGGGAGGTGGGAGGGAAAAGGATGGATGGATGGATGGATGAAGGAAGGATAGATAGATAGATGGATTGATAGAGATGGATAAATGGATGAATAGATGAATGGATGAAAGGATGGATGGATGAACAGAGAAGGGGAAGAGGGGCGAGGAGAGCTTAGATGCCAGAATGTTATTTCATCTGCCCTTTAAAGATAGAGGACATGGGCTGGAGAAACAGCTCAGCAGTGAAGAATGCACAACACTCTTGCAAAACTCTAGAGCGTAGTTCCCAGCATCCACGTCAGATGGCTCACAACTGCCTGTAACTCCCTCCAGCTCCGGGAAATCTGATGCAGACATCTGCAGCCAGGATGTGCATTCATAAGTGCACACACACACCACACACCCAGAGCCTATAGGAAGGAAGGAAGGAAGGAAGGAAGGAAGGAAGGAAAGAAGGAAGGAAGGAAGGAAGGAAGGAAGGAAGAGTTCTCCTCGTCCTTATTTTATCATCTAAAAGGTTCCAAAGCAGCGTTCTCCACCATCCCAATGCTGTGACCCTTTAACACAGTTCCTCATGCTGTGATGACCCCCAACCGTAAAACTACTTTTGTTGCTATTTCATAATTGCAAATTTGCTATTGTTACGAACTGCAATGTGAATATCTGATACACAGCATAGCTGATATGTGACCTTTTGGGGCCCAAAGGGGTTGTGACACACAGGTTGAGTACCACTGTCTACAGTGATGGAATAACGGGGAAAATTCTAAGGACAATATCCCACAGTAGAGAGAAATGATATTTGACAGAATGAACACAGCAATCATTGTAAAAACAGACAAGAAAGTCATGGTATGATAATTGAATATGGCTTTAAAAAGTCTTGATGGATATTGCAGGAGAAAGGACATAAGACACCAAGATAAACAACATTTAATCTGGAGAGCAAGACACCAGCTTGTCTCTTCAGAACTGATTCTACAACGTAAATTGAGAAACCTCATGAAAAACATATATTTGCTGAGGGGTTTTTATATGAGGAAATGAGATAGAATAAGAAGTTGGGTTCCATCTCTCTTCCTGTCTGTCTCTTCAGACAGGTGAATCTGAACAGCTGGGCAGGCGGCCTTGACACAAGTCACTCAACCACAAACACAGGCCCTAAGGAAGTGCTCTCAACAAGAAACTTACATGTGCTATGTGGGGTCAACTGCATGTAAGTCAATGATTTGATTCTTTTAAAGTGTGGCTCAAAAGATACACATGACAGCACCAACCCTACGCCCTGCTCCTGAAGAGGTTCTGAGGTACACAACGAAAACACCATCATCCAATCAGGCCACCAGTCCTGATTGAACATGGGCAGTATGCAAATACATGGGCAGAAATAAGAACCCATCATCCAGATTTAGCAAATTTGGCATCCAGTGAGGCCTCTAAGTCTCCAGAGCAACTATTTGCTTTTTTCTGATTTTTTTTTTTTTTTTTTTTGGTGTTTCGAGACAGGGTTTCTCTGTAGCTTTGGAGCCTGTCCTGGAACTAGCTCTTGTAGACCAGGCTGGCCTCCAACTCGCAGAAATCCGCCTGCCTCTGCCTCTCGAGTGCTGGGATTAAAGGTGTGTGCCGCCACTGTCTGGCCTCAACTATTTTCTAAATAACTGCTGCAAAGAATCAGCTGTGCCTTCCAGTTACACAGACGTTAAAACAACAGGAAGAATGTGGAATAAACACTGAATGTACTCGGTGCCCAGGGGTACCCTCACCACATGTGCATGGAGGTCTCATCCCTCGACAATTCGATTATTGTCACCTAAAATTTACAGCAGAACCAAGGAGACAAAGACACAGAGGCTGGACGCAGAGTCACTGAGAACAGGGAGAGGAAGTACTCCGAGCTTGTGTAGTTCACCTTTACCTGTGCCTATGTCCATATCTGCATCCTGCAGGACAGGCACGCTAGCACGGCCTGTGAGAGTCACAATCCACGTTGGCACATCATTAACACTTTGGCATTATCTGAGGACACAATCCAGGTTTGTTTGCTTTAGTTCTCTCTCTCTCTCTCTCCCTCCCTCCCTCCCTCCCTCCCTCCTTCCCCCCCCCCCCCCTCTTCTCTCTCCTTCCTCTTTCTTTTTTACTTTTCTTTTTCCTTTTTTTGGTTTGCCAAGACAGAGTTTCTCTGTGTGTAGCCCTAACTGTCCTGGAACTCCCTTTGTAGACCAGGCTAACCTCAAACTCACAGAGATCACTCTGTGTCTGCCTCAGGAGTCCTGGATTAAGCACATTATTAAGAATCAAGCACTAGAGGGTTCGAGAGAAAACTCAGAGATTTAGAGGACCGGCTGCTTTTCCAGAGGATGTAAGTTCAATTACCAGCACCCACATGGCTCCTCACAACTATCTATAATTCTACTCTCAGGGATTCGGATACCCTACAAGCAGGCAAAACACTAGTGCATATAAAATAAAAATAAGTGTATACACACACAGATCTACTCAAGAAAACAGAAGACTCTAAGGGGCACACATGATCAAAATTCAATGACACATGTGTATGAAGATATCATGATGAAACCCATTATTTTATACAGAAACTTAAAATTCTAACAACAACAAAAAGAATTGCACACCCCCTTAAAACCGAATGAGATGCTTCAGCTGGCATCTCAGATGGTATCAGTTACTCTTGTATTGTACATGCGCCAGCACCCCGGGAAGCTAGAAGCACACAGAAATCTGAGTTCAAGTCCATCGTGATCTACAGAGTGAGTTCAAGGACAGCCAGGACTATCTAGAGAGACCCTGCCTCAAAAAGACAAAAGGAAGGAAGGAAAGAAAGAATATTAATTTATTCTGGTTCCCAGTTTCAGAGGACCTCTGTCTGCAGAGCACAGGAGGACGGGGAGAGTTTGTCGTGACTGGAGCATGGGACAGAGGCTCCTCACATCCCAGTGGACCAGAAACCACAGGGCAGGGAACCAGGGCTTTGAAACAACTTTTAAAGGCTCTCCCCTAGCAATCCATTTCTGTCAAGTAAGCCCCACCTCCTAATGCTCCCGAGGTCTGCTACAATATTGCCTTGACTTGGGAACAAGTGTTTAAACCTATCTAGGCTATGCTAGTTTCAAAGCACAATCCTGGCTTCTTGCCAACCAACCGCCTTTTCCATCCCTGCTGTGTTGTGCTAAAGATGCCGTTCATAAGCACCACACCTGAGTTCGATTCAGGCCTTTGAAGCCGGGCTGATGTTTCAGGAAGGTCTCAGAGGGTTAATAGGACATGGCATTATACATCTTCATCACTGGGGCTGCAATAGTCCCCACAGGTGTTAAATCTTGGATAAACAGATTTTTTCAAGGGAGCCTTGTGATCCAGTGTATTGCAAGGCATTCCGACTGCTGTTGGGGGGGAACTGTCTCCAATTTGTGGAACTCAGAATCTACTTGGTGTGTGAAATATAAATATGTTAAGGAAATGAAAATGCTTTCTCCTCTTATGTTTGTTAGGAAGAGTCTTCTGAAACGGAGAGGCAAACCTCATGCCATGTTTTAAACGCAGATGCACCAAGCAGCTAAAAGACAACTTTTTAAATATTAAAGGCTTCGAACCGGTTGCCGGCTGCTAAAGTAACTACCTATACAAAACACTTAACGCTGAGAACCATCAGAAGCCAACACTTTCGTATTAAATCTACTTAATGTCAAGACTGCTCAGTGAATGTCTTAACACAGAGTCACTTGCAAGTTGAGAAAATATTTTGTATTAAACATGTGTAGTGATGAGTGTATTAAATACACTATAATGCTGGGTGGGAGACGGGCAAGGGCTGTAAATATTACAGAACAAACACCAAGTGTCTGGAGCTGTGCTCGCCTTAGATACACCCCTATGAGGCCGGGGTAGTAGCAACTAGCTGCAGCCATTCATTCGTGGCTGATTTCCCACCCCCAACACACCCTTTCTGGTACATAGGGTTGACCTATGTGGCCCAGGCTGGCTTCAAATTGTGATCCTCTTGCCTTTGATTCCTGAGTGGTGGGACTGCAGACAGGAACTACCAAGCCAAACAACACTGTTTTAAGTTCAATACACAGCCACATTTGCTTAAACCAATCGGCTATTAATTTAACACCTCCCAACGACAAGCAATAATTCCATGCACAGATTCTCTTTAGATCTACTCAAAACTGAAATCTTAGATTCGAATTGACGAAGACCACATGCGTTGTCATTACACGGCAGTAACTGGAGAAACACCTATCAACAGGAAAACATTCGACAGTTTTTGTCAAACGCACTTCTCACCTGGTGCCTACCATGTTGTAAGAGAAAGAGATTCTTTTCTTCTTGCCCCTATAGCATGTGGACATTTCACTGATACCAGAGTTGGCGAGCAAGCATTTCTTAGCGGCTTTACAATCTTTTAAGATCTGTCAATCCTTGCTTGACATGCATGGGGCCCTGGGTTTAATTGCCAATGGCACAAAAAGAAAAGAGAGAAAGAGGAAGAGAGGGTGTAAGATTGCTAACTGGATCGATTGCAGCGGGTCTGCTGTACCCACTACAGACTTCGTTCATCTTTCTAACCTTAAATGTACATACACATCACCCACTTAGGCTCCATACAGAGAGATTTTCGAGGAAACAGAAGAAGAAATAAAATGTTCTTTCCTGTTAAATAAAAAAGGACACATCTTGAAAGTGACTATTTCAGTTGGTTTCAAGTTCATCCCACGAAGCGGATAACGAACAGTTCACAAAGTGGGCTGCACAAAGGTTTCAGACTGCCAAGAACTCGACCAGGAGCAAACAGGTGTATTTGATTATTTTCCTTTATCTTTGAAATTTCCAAAGCCTTGAATTGTGGAATGAATGCTTACATCCCTTCCTTCATTTAGATACTGAAGCCCAAACTACAAGGCATCGAGAGAGGCCTTTCTGTTGGATGAAGTGCAATTTTTAACCTATGAAGAGGCAGGAAAGCCCACTTTCTCCATGCCAGCATACAGTGGAGAAGATGCCTCACAGGGATACCTACGTTCCGGCTCTGGATACTTTCCAACTTCTGGAAGCACAGAGAAATAAAATCCTGTTGTTAAAGCACACAGCTATTCCGCTGTAGCAGTCTGGGCACACTAACAGAATAATGATGAATCGAGCCACGATTTTAACATCAATAGCAGATACAAACCACCTGAGAGCAGGGGTGAATCCATTCTTCTCTGTCTGTGACACTGGGAACATCTGGAGACACCCTGACTGTCTGGCATGGAGTACACAGGGCCCAAAGATCTGCCATACAGGACACATGAGAAGGCAGGGATAGACTTGAGGGCCGGAGAAGCCAACCCACCCAGAAGTTCGCTATGCAAAGACTGAACTCAGGAAAGGAAGGCTGCCCAGAAAGGCTGCCCAGCAGGCAGTGTTCTTGGTTCAACTCCCAGAAATCAAAAGGGGGACGTGTATTGAAAGTGTGAAGAAAGCTCCAAAGATCCTACAGTGTGTCAGTAAAGTCAACAGAAATGACTTAACTATGTAAACCTGGGTGTAGCAATGTGTGCCTCCTAGGCTGGAGTGCTGGGGTCCATCCACACCAGTTCGCCCTTTCCCTGGCTGGGGGCTCCACATTCTTGGTATCACTAATGTAATCACCCCAGGCCCAACTCTTCATATCTGTAGGCTGCAGATAAAAACCGAGCACTTAGCTGATAAGGTTCCAGGAAGATAAAACATGCACAGAGATAATGTCATTGACTAACACCTCGCTCTGGCTCTGCATTAAGGGCACCGTGGATGGCAGGGCTGAGGGTGGAGAAGCAGTACTGACAACCCGGCCTGAGTTATCTCAGTACAGAGCCACGCACACGCGTGTGTCATTCCCAGCCACAACAAAGCGCAATGGAGTGTGCCCTGGAGGCCATTTAATCAGAGCAGGGTACAAATTACCTAGCATTTGTCTTCTGGCTTGTTCTGGAGCACAGAGCTTTAGCAACTGCTTTTCTTGATGTTTATTTATACCGGTTCTTTCTGGAACAAAATCTCAGTAAAATTGCTCTAGGGACAGTTTTATCTCCCCACCCCTATTCCCAGGAAGCTGCCTGCATAGAGGAACTGTTAAAGCAGATTCAGGACCCACTGAACACCAAGGCAAACAAGGCAGGAGCGAGCCTGCAGGAGGCCGGCTGACTGCTAAACTCCTGAACATCTGCCAGTTCTGATTTCTGCCATTCTTTATGGTAGTAAGGACAGGTGGAAGTGCTGGCCATTCTCCCCAAATAATGACAGTGCTGGGACACAAGGAAAGAAAACCCAAAGCCAAAAGAAGGTGAGGATACATTTTTAGTTAGAATCATGGGGATTTGCTTTGCTCTCCCTTAAGATTATTTAAATTTGTTTTTTTTTTAAATATTTAATTCTTATTTATCTATCTTTTAGTTTTCCAAGACAGAGTTTGTGTAGTCTTGGCTGTCCTGGCACTCAGAGGTCCACCTTCTTATACCTTAGCAGTGCTGGGACTCAAGTGTGTGCCACCACCACGTGGAGAGTTTATGGTTTCTTGTCTTTCTTTTCATTTTCCCTTTCCTAATTTTTTTTTTTCAAGACGGGGTCTCACTCTGCAGATCTGGCTGTCTGGAACTCATTATATAGTCCAGACTGGCCCTGAACTGTGCTTCTACTTCCCAAGTGCTGGGATTAAAGACCTGGCATTATTGTTTATCTTAACGTGGAATCCATTTGGGAGGGTTCCTAAAACTAAAGAAATCACTAAATAGAAGCTTAGCTTAAATGTCTAGCAATGAACCTGGTAAACTATACCTCTGTAGCAAAATACAGAGTTCAAATGATTTCCCTCAATGAAGACTATCGCTCTTCCAAAGCACTCTTCACTTTCTCAGCCATGTAATTAGCCCTTCAAGTGAGCCAGCCCACTACCCCTTTGCTAGATAGAACATATACTCTGTGGGGGAAGAATTTTTCTCTGTATATATAGCAATGCCGGGCATAAAGATAGCATTTGGTAGGGTGGATATATCATTGAATTAACATGACATTAATTCCTCACTCATAAAATCTACAGGTAAGAGCTAATGATGTCCCTCCAAATGGCTGGACCTAGGCCTACATCTGTCTGAAGTTTAAGTATGATCCAGAGACCGAGAGGATACTAGGACCGCATCCAAGATGAAGAATCTCGCAGTGGATGTACCCGCCAACTTTCCGGCTAGAAGCTGCAGCTTCTCCATTAGGGAGTATGATAGATGCCACTGTCATAATCAGAAATTTTCTGCGGTTTCCAATGTGCTGGCTTTTACGCTGAAAGCCGAAGCATTAATAAAGCAATTGAAGGAGTTGGATTATAAGTCTATGAATGTCAGTGGCAAGGTTTCCCATATGTCACTTTGCAGTAATAAAGGACTTCAGAGAGAGAGAGAGAGAGAGCAGGGACTGGGCAGAACAGCTCTAGCTGTATTTTTTACATAGTCGATGGGGAAGTGAAGACAGGCCCCAAAACAAACAAATGAGACCAATGAAGGCAAACGCAATCAATCACGTTGCCCAGGGACACGGTCGTGCACTGGTGGTACACGCTCTCAGAAATGGACCTGAAGGATCTGCACACCTCCTCATCCCCAGCCCATCATATCCATTTCTCAGGGCAGAACAGCCGGACCACAGCCTTCCAAGGTGGCTTTAACGCAGTAAGGTCCCTCCCTGGCAGGTGATGTCAAGGTTTCTGGGACATGAGCAGTGCCGGATCACCAGGGTCAACTTCTCAGAGAGGGTCTTGCTCAGAGAAAAGGGCCACCAAATGGAGTCTAAAGCCTGCACCATTCTGGAGCCCCCAGAAAGAGTCTCAATACTCATAGGGCTCACAGATGAACTTTAAATGTAGGGGGGTGGGGTGCAGGTAGGTAGTCTCTGGCCCAGCGAGGCCCCCAAAGCATAGAGACCTATGATGAGACCCCAGTGCAGGCACCTGTCTTGTCTCCAAACACTTAATATTCTTAACCACAGTCCGAATCGATGTGGCGCAGTCCTGTTCCCCAAGGAGGATCCGCGGACGAGGATAGCCACGTGAACCTGGTTAATTCAAAAGTAACAGAGTGAGGTAGCTCCCGTTACATTTATTGAACTGGCCCTCGAGCGGCTGGCTGCAGTGGCAGCCAAGACTACCGCAGGGCCTCGCATGGAAAACCCATCAAAGCCACGGCTCAGATTTTATTTACATTTGAATCATGCATGGTTTTCTTGGGCCACTGTCTGTGTGCTGAAACTTTCTCGGAGCGTGCGGATGCTGACTGGGGTCCTGCGCTCCTTCTACGCCATCGCTCGCTCACCTGTTCTTGTCATCCAACAGGACAGCTGCTGAGAATTCTAATGGACACACGCCTGGAAGGACGACGAACCGACAAGCCAGGAAGAACAGGCCTGCAGGACAGGCCATGGGCAGAATCAAACAGGGCAGCAGCTGCTCCCTTTGAAGACCCTCCCAGGTGTGACAATGACGACACACACCTTTAATCCCAGCACTGGGGAGGCAGAGGCAGGAAAACACAAGAATCACACATCCCAGAGGGTTTGGGTTATATTCCATATGTTGTAAATTTTTTTTTTTTTAAAAAAATCACCTTGTGCCTCAGCTTCCCTGTATGACAAGCACAGAGCACACTGCTAACTCAGATCCCCTATGAGAATTAAAAACATCTGGATTGGGCTGGAGAGATGGTTCCGCGATTATGAGCACTGGCTGCACCTCCAGAGGCCCTGGGTTTGATTCCTAACACCCATGAGCTGGAGTACAGTCACCTTTCACTCTAGTTCCACGAGAGACCCTTTTCTTTCCTCCACAGGCACAAGGCATGTAAGTGGCATGGCACACGCGCAAACATGCAGGCAAACTAGCCACACAGATAAATAAGAAAAATTTTAAAAAGAAATTGGAAATCGCAAGAGGTCTCAGACAGCAAAGTCCCTAGCCACACACACCTGTCAGAAGGAGTTTAATCCCCAGAACCCGAGGAAAGGTGGAAGGAAAAAGCTGACCGCCTAACATCTTCTTCTAACCTCCATGCGTGCCATGATATGTATGCCTGCAATCCACAGCATGAACACACACACACACACAATATAATAATCAACTTCAATAAGAGGGATATGTGTGGCACACGCATGAAACGGCCTCTGAAAAGAAAATTAACTGATTGTCATGTCCTCTTGAAAACCACCAGCTAACAAGGCTTCTGGACACTCCAGAAGAGTTGCCGAGGGACTGGAGAGACCACCTGTAACTCCAATTCCAAGGGATCCGATGCCTCTAGAACACCTGCACTCATGCGGATAGACACTCACACAGAGACAGACAGGTACACAGGCAGACTTGGCAAGCTTATTCTTCCTCGTGTCTTTTCTCGTGAATTTGCACACTTGCGGTGGGGGAAGTCTTCTCGTTGTCACATAAGAACAGGGCAGCTTCTCAGAGGAAAGACAAGCTGGGAGTGGAGTCCAGAGGAAGAAAGCAGCAATCCTTCTAAAGAAGGAGCTCAGCGGTGCTGGAGCAGACAGGACGTGGGGAAGAACATCTCCAGATGCAACTGACTGGGAGAGCAGGCAGCCACCAGGGCACACACATATCACAGCCTCCCGGTACGCCCACGCCACCATGTCAGGCACACCGAACAACCAATGTGAGATTACAACAAGATGAACTCATCATGTCTCCATTTCAGAACTAGGCCAGCCACACATCCATTTCAATATTATTGTGAAGGAACAATTTGACAGACAGAGCCTGTGCAAATTTTGCCATCGGATCCCCCTCAGCATTAATAGTTTTGCCTGACAAAACCATCTGTACCAGCTGAAAACTCTGCTCTTGACGTCTCTTACCCAGGAGGAGGCGTCAGGATTTTTCACTGATCTGAAATTAAAATTTCCCACCATAAAAAAAATATATTTAGATCCAAGGCTACGTGTCACTTCTGAAATCTTGTCATTTAAATCACGTTAGGCGCTGAATGAGATATAGGTGAAATTTAACTTTCGCTGCAGTTTGGTCTGGATCGCGGGAAAATTTATAACCAAGGTGTAAATCCCGCTGTCAGGCACAACATCTTCACTAAATCAGATTTGTGGCTTCCCTCCTTCCTCTGATACTTTTGCAGAAATAGAATGTTCTTTACTAAAATCCAGTTGCTTCCCTCTTTTCCAGCCACAAAGGCTCAGTTGAGGCTCCCAGTTCAACACTGGACCTCTCTGGAGTAGCCCGTAATTCTACACCATGTCATCAGGCTTGTCTGCCAAGCGGGAGGTTGGAGATGTTTAGTCAAATCTGCTCAGATTCAATCGGAAGCAACTGATTAGGCAGAGGTCACCAGGAAGCTTTCTACTAGGTTGTTTTCCACTTCGATCCTTCTCCCCAGCAGCCTGGAGGGTACGCTACTCCTCTGTTCCTCGGCTATTCCATCTCAGTGCTTCTGGCAGGCCCTGGAACCCTAAGGTTCTCCCTTCAGTTCTCTTCAGTGGGGCAGGACACGGTGGAACCTATTCCCACGCAGCCTCAGGTCTTCCTACTCTGTCCGAGCTCTGATGTAGTTTAGGAATGGCAGGTCCATCAGAATCACGGTTTTTTTCCGACTTCCCCAAATGCATACGCCATGGCTGTGGAAAGCAGAATCCAGCCTGGTACAGTGGCGCACGCCTTTCATCCTAGCAGTTGAGAAGCAGAGGCAGGCAGATCTCTGTGAGTTCGAGGGCAGCCAGGTCTACATAGTGAATTCCAGGACAGTCAGAATTGCATAGTGAGAACCTGTCGACGGATGGAGGTGGACGGAATCCATATTCTCACCCAGGACTTTTAGTCAGCGCTCACGTTTTTAACACAGCACCACCATGACCCCAGCTGCATTAATCCAAAGCCTTGACAGCCTCTGTCTGCACTGTTCCCTCCACATTCAACAAGACTAGTTCGTTGCCAATGTACTCCCCCCGCCCAGCCTCCAGTGAGGTCTAGATCTGTAGTGGGGAGTTGTGGGCCGGCTTCCCGCCGCCCGGCTCCCAGCCACTGGCTAGCTTTATCCGAAATAATTACACAGAAACTGTACTCTTTTAAAGACTGCCTGGCCCATTATTTTCAGCCTCTTACTCACATCTTGACTAACCCATATCTAATAATCTTTGTAACACCACGAATAGTGTCTTACCGGGAAAGATTCAGCATGTCTGAACTGGCGGCTGGCTCCATCGCATCTGGTTCAGACAGCAGAGGCAGGGCAATTGTCTGAGCCAACTACCTCACTTCCTTCTTCCTGTTCTGTCTACTCCACCCACCTATTTTCTAACCTATTAGGCCAAGCAGTTTTCTTTATTAATTAACCAATGAAATCAACAGATTGATAGAAGACCCGCCTCCATCATAGATCAATAAGCACCATCCCTTAGCTGTGCTGTTTCCTGAGCCTCCCAAGGTCACATTGGGTGGCAGGCCTCCTCAAGCTCTCCCATAGTCCACATAGCTACTCATCTTTGAAGACACAGATACTAAATTTGTCAATTCCCACGTCAGGATATTTGAACGGATTCTCATTCCCCTTAGGGTAACAAAATCTTAGCTTGTGTAGTGAGGCTTGTCTATCTTTCTGGCCATCTCCTTGGTGAGGCCAAGCTGACATCACTCTGTCCTTAGCCATCTGGTTGGTACTTCATATGGCTTAGTGTCTCCCTTAGCTGTGACCCAGAGTTGCCTGACACCCTCTCCCTTAGGTCTCTTCTATTACAATCTTCCACCTGTCTCCTCCGTGCCTTCTATGTTTGAGGGAACTCGGAGTTCCTCCTCAGAAGTACCTCCCCAGCTTCCATGCTAGATAGGTTTGTCACCATGTCATCTTCCAGGGTAACCTACGTCACTTGCTGGTGGATACAGTAGTCCTCAATCCCTACTTGTTGGCTAGCTGCTGTCGCAGCAGCTGGGTCATCTCGAGTTCCCTGTCCACTCCAGAGGTGAAGCAGCCGTCACTCCAAATGTAGTCAAGAGCAATTCCTTTCCTTGTGCAGGCTTTTCCACAACTAATCCCTTAATTGAGACTCCTAGCATATCCTCAGACTTGTCTGCAACCCAATTCTTCATTTCATGTTGCTTGTTACTCATTAAGAGTGCTCCCTCATCCCCATGCTGTGATTTATGAGTCCTCTTCCACTCCAAGGGCCCCTCCTCCGCAACCGTCCCTCGCTGATCAACTGATTGATCAATGGTGACACTTCCAGTAAAAGCCTGATTCCCTTTACCCGTAATTAAAGAGCAGGCACAAGCTGACTAATACCTATTTAACCACAAATTCTACCATAAATCCCCAGGCTGGAACTTCAAGTTTTTAGAAATGCTGTATCATCTATTAAAAATACTAATTAGTCTTATGTATATATTGTCTTCTTCCTTATGTCTAAAACTTACTTAGCAATATTTCAATTACAATAAATCATTTGTTATGGAAAAAACAAATTTATGAGAAATTTGATAGGCAGACCTTAAACACAAGAGACATGCCAGCATCAAAAAGGTTTCCCCAGGTCCCCAAGAATTTATGCAGATTTTATTTCCTTTGGAAGTCTGTCATTAAAACTTTCATTTTAAAAGTGCAGAAAAGTCAAAGAAAAAAAAACACTGGAAAATGTTTTCATCACTGAAAAATTGTATGCACACATAGAATACATCTTCATAAACATACCTGCTTAGGCTGGGATTTCACTGAAAGCCTTATGCAATTTAAAACTTGAGTTAACTCAGGATATGTGAATGATAGTGGCAAATTGTAAGCAATATATTTGTTCATCAAACCCATCTCCTTTAATAGAACATGGGGACGATCATGAAAGCAATTTATGAAGTCATTCAACCACAGCCAGAAAATGCAAGTTGGAAAATTATGTTGGACAATGCTTGGTGACAGGTGGGAGATGGCCAGACAATAGGAAATGCACCACATTACTTTGGGAATGTAGTCTTGCATGGAGCCGTAATTCACATTTTATTATCATTTACGATACAAAGTTTGAAGCAGATGCAAGGTCTCAGAAAAGAAGCCCTGAACCCACCCAGTGAAGAAGGGCAGAGAGCATGGTCCCCTTTCTTCTCCCACATTCCAGCCTAGTCAGAAGGGAAATGGCCGGCTCTGATCACAGGCGGCTTGAAGGTCACCCACAGAGAAGTCAATTTGCCGTGGGTTTTAACTTACGTGTTTTTAAAATGTGGACAGCATCCAAATGGTAAGCTTTCCAAAAGAGAGGGATAAATTAATAAATAAACAGCGCAAGCGTCTCTTCAGAGGACATGCCGCTAGTCTTGACTCTGTTCATAAATAACAGCATGTGCTCTAGCCATTTTTGAGGGTGTGGTAGAGATGTACAACTGGGGACACCATCCCGGTTACCTTCTAAAAGTGAGTGGGTCTTTAAAAACGCATATGCTTTTCAGTTCTTGGAGGCAACCCTGAAACCTGTGAAAACCGCAAGACAAACCTGTGAGAATGAGAAGAACAGTGTATGGGAAGGGACTCTTTGGGCCAGGCTTCATGCAACAGGCCATCCAGCAGTTAGAAGGAAGCTCTGTAATCTCTGAGACTGATGCTGACCCAGTGTGGCGGTGGCCTTCTAGAAGCTACCATGAAAAATTCTCCTTGGATGAGCGAGGGTATGTGTTGGGAACCTTCCCCATGTCTTCTCCCCTGGTAACAGCCACACAGCGGTAAGCTTGTGATTGCCACCTTTGTTCTATACTCTATGGACCAGATGCACGGAGGCAGACCAGGGCCTTCGATATTAAATACAAAGAGCCGAGTGTAAGCCTTGTCCCGACAGGTACACACTGGATGGATCAGACACCTGACCTATTAACAGCAGAACATACAGAGCAGGAGGGACCATGAAGACACCAAAGGAGCCGGACACCATAAGACAAGATGCTGTTTGCTTCTGCCCACATCTGTGCCCATGTTCTGTAAGACACTTCTGGGTCTTTGTAACCAAGTTGTTGACTTTTAAGCTGAATTCTCTTCCTTGTCGTCTGCGTAGAAGTGCCATGAAAGATGGCAGGATTTTGTCTTCAGAGCGTGACCTGAAATTTCTTTGGATATCCATAGAGCATGCCCAACATGGTGGTGAGGGTTGAGGAGGATGGGAGTGACACGAAATATCAGAGCAAACTCTGGCTCCTAGCTTAATCGACGTGACTTCCTTCTGGCGGAATTAACGACAGGATTTGATGAAAAACCGCATATTTCGGAATGTGTTTGGTCATGCATTTCAGTTTTGTTTGGAATCAAAATCCTTCCTCTTTGAGAATATGACAGATTAAATGATTAAAAATGTATAGGTGGTAATTAGTGTACAGTTTCCAAAAATACAAAAAAATTTTCCCGTGTAATGTGGATGTCACCACAGAAAGATCATTTTGGAAAAGTTTTTTTTTTTTTTTTAAATCCACAAAAACTGCCTGTTTTTGGATACAATATTAAAGGGGCATTTTTGTGTGACGTGCAGCTGGAGACCAGATGTTGACACAGGGTGTTTCCACCGCTGCTCTACGACTTGTCTTTTGTGACAGGGTCTCTCCCTAGCGGTGACTCACCTATTTGGCGAGGCTGACTGGCCAGCATGCCCAAGGAATCCTCTGGTCTCCACCTCTCAATAGGATTCCAGCCATGCCCAGCCTTGGGGATGGCAGACCCAAAAATCAGGCCTTCGTGTTACTCAGCAAGCACTTTAACGACTGAAATACCTGCCTGTCACAGGAATATTTCCAAAAATCTTTCTGCAGAGGACGCCTTTCTCCTCCTCAGAACAAAGAACATGGAGATTCCAACTTCCAGTAAACCGCTGCCTCATCCCCTCCATAATTAATGGCTGCTGTGATTCCTAGGAACCCTAAAGGATATTTTTCAAGTCTTAAATGCAGGCAGGGCTGATTCGCGCATAGCCCATTTCCAAAGATCTGTGGAGTAAATAATCATGAGAAGAAACATTTGCCCGGAGCAACCGACACACTCCAGATTTCCAACAAGTGATGTGATTTTTTATTATAACAAGGAAAATTACTCACTGAGACACACAAAAAAAGTGCCTCTTTCCCAACCCCTGGCCTTGTCTTAGAGATGAGCACACACATTTCCTGGATAATCATTTAGCCATTTTCTTTTTCTTTTTCCTGTCGTTGTTGGCTCTGGGGCACATTTTTTTGATGGATTTGGAAAGCCGTGTTCATGAAGGACGTTTATTTCTTTTGCTAGGCCTCTGACTGGGGTAAAATCTGATTAAGCTAGCCTACAGGTAAATTTTTGTCATCTGCTTGGCTTAAAACACAAGTCGACACTTGGAAAAATTTGGAGGAATTACAGTTAGCACGGCACACCGGCTTTTTCACAAAAGCAGCAAGCTATTTTTATGCAGACTCTGGCTTCAACTAAGACCCAGAAGGTTTGAGGTCCTCATGGTGGCACAGGGCCGGGCAGGTGATGGACCTGGGCGCAGGCCACTGCGCTGGGCAGGAGAACATGGGGTCAAAGGCTCTGAGGTAGAAGGAAAGCCACTGGTGACCTTCTAGTCCTTACAACCAGAGCAGCAATAGAGCGCAGCCCTCAGGAGCTGTTAGGGCATTGTGGGGAACACCATTTCCCTAAAGGTTTTCCAGAGCTGGGGGGGCGTCCAGGTAGTAGGTCGTTTTCTCTTATGTTAATTAACCATTTTAAAAATCTGCTGGAGAAACATTTTTAATTGATATGCTAGACTTCATCTCTGATTCACACTATTCAGTTGTCACAGGGTGGATGACAATGACAAAAAGAGGTAGACATATAATGAAAAGGTCCTTTCCTAAGTGGTTACTACGGTGCTTCTAAGAAACCACTGGGGATGAGCGATGCTTTGACTCAGCATCTGTGACAGTCGAGGAGCCAATGTAACCATGGCGCCCATCTGCCGGCTGTGTTGAGCACCTTGTCATGTGCTACCTAGACTTTTAAATACCTTCTTTTCAGAGGAGAAAACTGAGGCTGAGCCCTGCAGGGAAGACTACAGGCTGTGGTTCATACCCAGGCGCACATGGGAAAGCAAATCACTGACACTGGCCTACTATAATAATAGTCTCTGTGTCTCTAAATGAGCATGAGGAGGATGCCCGTGGCAACCAGAAACATTTACTGAGGTGCAGAAGAATCAAGACGCATAGCTAATATTAAAGCATTCAGAGCTGGGGAGATGGCTTGGTGGGTAAGATCACTTGCTGTATGGGCATGAGGAGTCCAGCTGGACCCCCAGCACCCATGTAAGAAAGCAATGCATGGCTACAGGCAGAGCTGGCATCCCAGGGCTGGTTAACAGAATGTGCCAGGTTCAGCAAGAGACCAGGACCGCTGGGTCCTCCTCAGGCCTTCACATGCCTGTGCAGGGGAACAAGCAGCCACACAGGCACATTCCCCTCATGACGCACAAACACACGTGAAACAAGGTCAGTAAAAAGTTTTGCAAATGGTAAAGCACTGTATCTTCAATACTTGAAAAATTTTGATACTTTAGTTTGCAGGAAAATCCAAGACTAACCAGGAAAATCCAAGACAGTGCTTAATACAGTCATCATCAAAGCCTTGTGTGTGATAAGAGCTGCTTCGGCCTAGGAAATCAATTCCATTATGGCTATTTATGCAGCGGCGCTAGTAAATCTGTGAGAAATAAACTGGCTTCACTTACTCCATTGATTGCCTGGGCTCAAGACAGATGGGACACGCAAACCCTAATGCATGGGTTGCAAAATCATTTTTCTCCTTAATAACATACCCTTTATTGAAAAAGAAATCACTTAAGCATCATGACAATAAGGCCCCACAATTCCTATTAACCTTTTCAAAAACTTGCGATTCGAAATGTAGCAGTAAAATATGAGAATGAATATAAAAATGGTCTGCCCCTATGAACCAAGAAGTGAGGAAGTCACGCGGGAATTCTCTTCCCTCCACCTGGTAAACACTGGTGATATCATCACTGAGAGTTCCGATCCACCCCACCGACACTATCTACACAGACTGGTTACCATAGCATAAAATGATTGCAATTTTTACCCTAGCAAAAACACGATTTTATAAAGCTGGGAATTTTTAAAGACAGGTTTTGTGGGAAAACGTTAATAACTGATGTCATATGAGATGAATTCAAAGACACAATTTTTTCCATTTGTTAACAAAGAAAACCTTAGACACTTTTGGGGTGCTCACGTTTAACTCAGCAAACAAATCCAGTTTTTATAAGAAGTATTTCTCAAGCTGGGCAGTGGTGGCACACAACTGTATTCTAGCACTCAGAAAGCAGGGGCAGGCGGGATCTCTGAGTTCGAGGCCAGTCTGGTTTACAGAGTGAGTTCCAGGACAGCCAGCGCTACACAGAGAAACCCTGTCTCAACCCCAACCCCCCCCCCCAAAAAAAAAGTTTTGAAAAGAAATCATACCAAGGTGAGGATTCCTAGAACACATGGAGACAGAGGCACAGAAACAAGTTTTGGGCCTCTCGGCCCGTCTGTCCAGATGACAAAACTATACTCTCAAACAGCAAAGAGGAAGACCACTGTGTTGTCCGAAGGCAACTTAGCAGCATCAACCTGGCGTATCAGGGCTGGTGTCTGTCTAGTGTGTGCAAGGCCCTGGTTTCAGTTTCCAGGGAGAGGATGAGGGTGGTAGGGGGAAGAGGGAGAGGGAGAGAAAAGCATGCGTTGCTATATATAATGCACTCAGACCTATAATTTTTTTTAAAAAAAATAAGTTGATTTCTTCGGCACAGAGGTGGGTAGTGACAGCTAGGATTCCACACGCTAGAATCTTCAGGGTCTCATCCTACTCCATCTCCCAGTGTCTAACTCTGATTTCCATGTCCATAAAGACCATCTGGACCTAGCCTCGTGCATAAACAGCTCCCTTCTGACTGGGGTCACAGACTGGCTTCCGGACTGTGGAAAGAACTCATTCTATCAAGTAAGAAGCTACTAAGGCTAGGGAAGGCAACAGTAGTAGAACCTGCTTTTCAAGATAGATAGATTACGATAGAAAAGGAGACAACTCCCCATCATCTGCGCAACTAGAAAATCCCAAGGCTGAACCCCTAAGACAAAATCCTCACTGTGGCGCTATGATCCAGTCTGAAGTGTTGGTTAGACGGATGAGTTCAAACCACTACTGTGTGAGCACTCTTAATCTACAGGTGCTAACCCTCAGAGGTATAAAAACCTCATTTCCTCAAAAACCCCAATCACAGTGCAGAGTAAAAAATGGAGACGAGATGAGGAAAATACCATCTGAGGAGGGAAGCAACCGGACCGTGCACCATGGCCATAAACTGAGATCGGATGACCGGAAATAGAAGCAAAGACACAAAGATTCAGGCTGATTTTCGAGGTATGCACTTTGGCCCCCAAGAGTACTGAAGGACAGTTAAGCAAAGGTCCTTAGACGCCTGCTTCAGCTCAGGCCAGCAGTAGCCAAAGGCACGCTGAGGTCTCCTGAGCGTGTTGTCAGCGTTAGGTAATCTCTGCATTGCACGCTTCCTGACGTATTTACAGTGGCTGGGGTGGATCTGAGCGGCGTTGGTGTAGTTGATTGACAGAATAATATGCACTGCTCTTGCTTTGTTCTGTCTTATTCAATATTTAGAGCAGGTAATTTAATGATAACATGTGGAGGTACAGAAAAGCTGCGGCTTTTTTAGTTTCAACTTAATTAATTAGAGCTTTATTAAATAACAAATTCATTTTTTAATTTATTTATTGTATTATTTTAATAAAGAGACAGAAAAATTGATGACATTTTAAAAGATGAATAGCCAAGGGGCAAAGAAAAGGACTGAGATAAATACCGTATCACCAAGAAATTAATTACCTATTTTGTTAGGGGAAATAGCTTTGTTTTCCGTAGAAATGATAGTTCCACAAAAACCCACTTCCAGGACATATACAAAATGACTCTGAAATACAAGCACCACTTGGATTGTTATCTCAAGCTGCTGCTGGATGAGTTTCAGATCCAAGAGGCGTATCACTGCAGCTCATAGCCAATCAATTTGCTAATCCAGCCGGGACTCTATCAAACCCGACGCCAATCTGCATGTATCACCAAAACCAGGGTCCGTACTTGTGCATAAGAACATGAGACGTGTCAAATAGATGGAAGTTCCTATTCAAATCCCAGTTCCTGCCAGTTCTGAATGCCACTGTTACCATTCACGACATTATCTACTTACACTGAACAAAGTCTGCTGGGTCAATCCTGCTGAACCTTCTACCTTGTCCCTGGTCAACACAGGCAAGCGTTGACTCTGCTGTGCTGTTTTGAGAGGGGGAAATGGCCATACATGCAGGTGCCTCATGGAAAGACAGTTCCATGTAACCACCTAGTTCTAAATCTGTGATGGAAGATCCCTAATGTGTTCAATTAGAGAAGAGTAAAAGCAGCGGCTCCATTACTTTAGTCAATAAAAACAAGCACACAAAAAACCACCACAACAAAACAGGTCCAGTAATGGTCTCTGCATGCGAGAAGCTATATGTACACACACACACACACACACACACACACAGCCTTCACTAGCAAAGATTTGCTTTTGCTTTGCTGGCCTGGAACTTGCCATATAAACCAGGCTGGCCAACACAATGCAATGTAGACAGTGTGCCATCTACCTAATGATGCATTGTTGGCTTTTCCAACGAAAGTTTCTGGCTTCATTCGTAAAGTCAGACGTTCTGACTGAGGCCAGCTTCTATCCCTGAATGCCATCAAAGCATCATCAGTGAACTCCCTCTTTTCCCCCCCTTGACACATATATATGCCTGGCCCTAAGTCACCAGAGATAAACCCAGATACACCAGATGCTGCTAACAAAGACGGAGGAAATGACAACCAGTGATGGAAGCATCTACATCACAGAAGCAGACACAACATTTACACATGGCCTGTTATGCGGCATCCAACAAAGCACTGTAGCAATTCCCATCAAAAGTCCCATCAGATGAGCCATTAGCGCTGGGTGTCAGTCACAGAAGGGGAACGATTTTAAAGAATAGCCCAGAACCCCACCATGGGGAAGCAGCAGTGATGGGATCTGTTGGCTGCAGCCTGCTGGCTCCATGGCCCCATGGCCACTGGCACTGACCATACTGCTAACTCCAATTCCGGAAGCTGTAGCTGACATAGCCTGGCTACAGGCAGCTCCCTCCCGCAATGAAAGACTCCATCTACTAGTGAAAGCAGGCCTAGAAAATCACGTGTGGCCTCCTGGCATTTCTGTATGTTTTCAAGAAAAGCATAATCCCTTTAACTCATGTTAGATATGACTTTGGTAATAAAAAGGCCATAAAGAATTTGGAAATTTTATTTTTATGCTTTCGCATGCTACTTTTCTACTTGTTTGTGACTAAAAAAATAAGGTCTTAGAAATGATATTAGATTAGATTTGTTCTGTTTTGTCCCCCCCTCCCCGGCCCTAGAATGTGAAAAACATTCTACCGAATGCAGTAAGATAGAAATAAGAAAGTAAGTGATTCAGAAAGACTGGGAAAATATTCAAAATCCTTGGAGATCGTGAGGTGGGCTAGGAGTCGACTCACTTTGGTAGTGTTCAGCCTCCCTCAAAGCAATGCAGAGATGTCTCGCCAGCAGCCAGGCACTGCGTGGTAAAGGCAAAAGGGACCCTGAAGGCAGACTATTAGTTTCCTCGACTCCTTTGGCTCAGACCTACGCTAGGCTCTTTAGAGATATCTATCAGAATGACCTCTCTTACACAACTGAAAAACGGAGGCAGTGGATGTTAATTAACTGCTGCTTCTGTAGAAGAATTTCTTAAATAAATGATGATTAAAAAACAGCATATGTACATGTTCTGGGTATATCAAGTCAAAACTCAATTGCTATTACGCTATGTGCTTTTAGCATCTGTTATTTATTTACTTGCCTGACACAGGTTCATACTCTGTAATTCTGGATGTCCTAGAAATGTCGGTGTAGCCAGCCCTGTCTGGAAGTAACACCTGGTACTCTCCTGCCTCACCATCCAAATGCTTGATATTATAGTGATAAGTCACCAAAGTCTACATATTGCTTTACGTTACACAACTTCTATTTGTGGAATAGACCATGATATTCTGACATATGGACATCACTGTAGAATGACTTCAAGCTAATTAATAAACCTGTCACTTCACCTATCATTTCTCGTGACGGGTAAAGTGTATTCTCCAAGGGCTTTCAGTATGGTTGTGGTAGAGTAGTTGCCTAAGCATTGACTGGTCAAGCATAATACCCTAACCCATAAACAAAACCTGCAATAAACAATGCAATAAGCAATGACAAACAAAAACCAACAAAATAGCCACCAAAAACACCTAATGTAATTTCTCAGTAATTTTTAAGAAAATAATCTATTGCAATTAACTATAACCATTGTGCAACACTCCAGACTTAAAGGTTCTGCTTTCCATCACGTGACACTAAGCTCAGGACTAGCACACGTCATTGGAACTTGATGGAGGAGAGTTATCTGTCTATGTTACTTTCATTGGTTAATTAATAAAGAAAACTGCCTTGGCCCTTTAAGAGTCAGAAAATTAGGTAGGCGGAGTAGACAGAACAGAATTGTGGGAAAAGGGGTAGCAGGAGTGGGGAGATGCTTCAGGCAGTCGCCATAGTGAGTCTCCATGCTTCTCCTCTCCGAGATGGACGCAGGTTAAGATCTCTCCTGGTAAGCCACACCTCGTGGTGCTACACAGATTACTAAATATGGGTTAAAGGAAGATGTGAGAATTAGCCAATAAGAGGCTGAAACTATGGGCCAGGCAGTGTTTTAAAAGAATACAGTTTCCGTGTAATTATTTTGGGCAAAGCTAGCCGGGTGGCGGGACACAGCCCGCTGCTTCCTTCTACAGGAACTGTGTGAGAATCTGCAGCTAGATTCCTCAGTATGGTCCACTTCTCTATGTACTCTTTCTACTAAGGCTGCTGGTTTTGTTTGCTTTGTGCCACTGTGACCATAACATTCTGATGAAAAGCAACTTGGGGAGGAAGGGGTTTACTTTATCTTACAGGTTACAGTCTATCGTTGAGGGATGCCAAGGCAGGAACCTGAAGCAGAAAGCATGGAAGAATGCTACTTAGTGGCAGACATCCAGGCTCACATTTAGCCACACCATCTCTATATATCCCAGACCTAAGTGCCCAGGGATGGTACTGCCCACAGTGGGCTGGGCTTTCCGGTAGCAATGACCAATCAAGAAAATACCCCAAAGGAATATCTACAGGGCACTCTAACTCAGACATTTCTCAACTGAGCATTTTTCTTTCCATGTGTGTCAGGACGACAAACAAGACTAGTTATCACAGGTGCATAAAACAAAGTTGCTTTGTTCTAAGAGAATCGTTCAAATCTGTTACGATTCCCAACACAGTTTACTCTGATCATTTTCCTAAGAAATGTGGCAAGCTCACTTGCCATCAAAAATAGAACCACTGTGTCTACTGATCTAACACTTGCTGTTCTTGTTCCATACCCTCACTCATATCAAATCTGGGCCCTCCCTCCCAGGGAAGTGTCTTATTCCAGACAGCCCGGACTGTGTGCTAACGCAGTTGATCAACCATGATCCTATGCTCTGTACACCACAGCAACATCATCTGATGAGCTTGACTAAGGCAGTCGACACAAACGTAACGTGTAATGCAGTTACACATGCTGTAGCTACAGTCTCAGCTTTGCTTCTTTCAGATTGGCTTAGCATAGGCAGGCAAATCTCTGCTCACATGGCGGACGTTCTGATACTTTTGAGATTCACTTGGTGAACTTAAAACTATTCAGGAACTGGCCTAATGGAATAAAAGTAGTGTGGGATCCACAGTCTACAGACCTGCTGTCATTTGAATCCAGACCCTATTCTTATTGTGAGAGTATAGTAAACTCGGGAAATATCACCTGACTATAGGGGAGAAGAACAGCATACCCATAAAAGATATAGGAGAAACAACAACAAGCCACTAGTGTTTTTGCCTTCATTTATCAGTAATGAGGAATGAGCAGGGCAGGGGTGGACTAAGTCAGTGCCTTAACTAATCTCAAATGCCAATGCGATGAGCTCTAGTATCCAGGAATTTATCTGGGTGATGCTAATTGAAGAGCTGCTCACTGTGGGTGGCACCATTCCCTGTTCTGGGACTTTATAAAAAGGGAAGTGAGCTGTGCACAAGCATCCATTGCCCTCGGCTTTCTGACCATCTTTCTGGCTTGACACCCCACCCCCACCCCACCCGTGATGATGAACTGCACTGAGAAATTTTGAACAGAGATGAACCCTTTCTCCCCTAATATGCTTCTTTTAGGATGTGGTATCATGCCAATAGGGAAATTAAGTAAGACACTCATATTTTGTGTTTTTTCTCTTTCTTACTTTCTTCTTCTTCGTGAGGCAGGTGTCTTAGTTAAGATTGTTGTGATGAAACATCATGACCAGAAGCATCTTGGGAAAGAGGGCTTACTGCTCTTACACTTCCTTATCACAGAGCAGCACAATTAATAATAACCCAGAGATAGACTCTTAATCCTAAGCTCGTAGGCTCATGCCACACGTTGGGTGCCATTATGTAAACGGTGGCTGTGCTTTTGTTCCCAGCCACCCAGACGCAAATAATCACCCAAATAATTAAAAAACAATTTTAATTACAACACTGTTTAGCCACTGACTCAGGTGTATTCCTACCTAGTTTTTTTTTTTTTTTTTTTTTTTTTTGGTTTTTCGAGACAGGGTTTCTCTGTGGCTTTGGAGCCTGTCCTGGAACTAGCTCTTGTAGACCAGGCTGGTTCAAACTCACAGAGATCCGCCTGCCTCTGCCTCCCGAGTGCTGGGATTAAAGGCATGCGCCACCACCGCCCGGCTCCTACCTAGTTCTTATATTTTAAATTAACCCCTTTCTGTCATTCTATGCATTGCCATGAGGCTGTGGCTTACCAGTAATGTTCTGGCATTTTTCTACTTGGCCATCTATGTGGCATTTCCATGACTCTGCCCTCCCTCCTTCTCTCCCTCTCTCTGTTTAGATTTCCCGCCTGGCTTTACTCTTCTAAGCCATTGGCCAAAATAGCTTTATTTAGCAACCAATAAAAGCAACACATATACAGAAGGCCATCCCACGTCACCACAGTTCATCACTGACAGCAGTCAGCCCAAACTCAAACAGGGAGGTAGAAAATGATGCAGAGGCCATTGGAGTGTTGAAGCTTACTGTCTTGCTCAACCTGCTTTCTTATAGAACCCAGGAGCACCTGCCCAGGGTTGGCCCCACCCACCATGGACTGGACCCTAGCACATCCACCACTAATTAAGAAAATGCCCTACAGGCTTGCAAAGAACCTGATCTTATGAGGTATTTCTAAACTAAGGCTCCTCTCAGATGACTTCAGCTTGTCTCAAGTAGACAAAGCCTCAAATTCCAATTCTCTTATCCTTGTGAACCAAGTGCACAAGTGACTCCACAAGCCAGACAAAGTTTAGTATACAAAATAATCAATGCTTGTTTCCTTTTGCTATAAACCCTCACTACTGTTAACTTCACTTCTCTTAGTTCTCATATGCCTGGAGTTTAAATGGAGTGCAAGCTTTAGTGATTTGACATGTCCAAGGGCTTTGTGTGGGGCCTGGTTCCAAGCGAATCCATAGGAAGGTATGGCCTGGGAGCACACAGGGTGGAGCTGAGCAGAGAAAACTGCAGCCTCCCAACCCTTCCAGCAAGAGCATCTTCTTACAAAGAATAGCAGCGCGCCAGTTTCATGGCTTCCGCCTTAGCTCCCGAAAGTGCTAATCTCAATCTAAAATTCCCACAGGCACACACTTTAATTCCCCAGCAGTAATTGCTCATGTACATATCAACAGCTCCCACAAATCTGAACCTCACCGACTAATTGGAACAATCTGTCTTGATGCAGAGATGTGATGGCTGTTAATAGAAGAGCCATCCTCTGGAAGAACAGGTCTCAAAAAGAGCATTTCCCGGGCTGCAGGACCAACCCCCTCCCCCAAGTCTTGAAGCAGATGAATGTGTTTACATGAAAACTCATTTGTTTGGGGCTTTCTCATCCTTCATATAAGAGGCACAATAGAGGAAAGATTTGCTTCTTTAAACATCTTTTAAATGAATAAATTAAAAGTTTCCGTTATCAGGAATTGTTTGCTTTTTTTTTCTTTGCAAACCAGTATGCCTACAAGAAGAGGTTACATTAAAGGAATGTCATCTTCTTAGCATGTATTACTACTTATCCTGCTATGGGACTGTGTTCCTTAGCTGGGCCAAGCTTTAGTGGCAAACAGACAGACCCCCTTGTGCCCCAAAGAATACTTGCAGCCAGTGCAAATGGTGGAGGGAGTTCATAAACAAGTAAACAAATCAATAAGTAATTTCAGAAAGTGATGGGTATTGCGAAAAAATTGAAAGCATGGGACAGCAAAGCAAGTGACAGAGCTGAGAGCACACGATGCTGTGCTCGTGGGTGGGGGTGGGGGTCGGGCCAGGAATGAGCAACATAGCTGGCAGAGAAGACTCTGGAATCAGAGAAATATCAACAAAAGGGAAGTGAAGACACACTCAAGAGACAGGAGGGGAACAGGAGTATTAGCAAGTAGATCACGGAAGGTGAAAAAAGACAGCTGATGTATTTACCATAGCTGGAAACTAATAAAAGATTTTAAAGCAAAGGAGAAATGTGATGCAGTTCAAGGGTTTAAAGCAAGGCCTTTGGGAAGAGAACTCAGTCAGTAAAACGCTTGTGCAGGAGCAGAGCAGCAGAGCCTGGCTCTAGCCCTACAACCTAAGGAAAAGGCAGGAGAGGTGGCTCACCACCAAATCCCAGCACACCAGAGCAAAGACAGCCAGACAACCCAGCGTGACTGGCAAGCCATGTCCCAATAGGAGACCTTGTTCCAAAAAACAAGCCTGGTTGTTAAGAGTGTTGATGTATGCCTTGAATCCAGCACTTGGGAGACAGAGGCAGGAGGATCTCTATGAGTTTAGTCTACTTAGTGAATTCCAGGCCAGTCTGGGCTATACAGTCAGAATGTCTCAAAAAAGATAGAAGAAAATGCTATCTCCAGCTCCATATGCAACTGTACATATGTGTACATACAGATGCATACCTGTCCATACAAAATGAAAAGAATAAAAATAAATCTTTTTAAAAAAGAAATGGATGGATTGAATATGAGTCAATGTGTGGAGGAAACTCAAGCAATCATGATGTGAATTCAAGTTGTCCCATTGTTGATAGTGGATTTTGTTCCAATAAGACACTGCATGTAGAATATGTACTTGCTACATCTAAGATGCCAAATGTCTGCTTCTCCACTGCACTTCCCAAGTATAGAGGTGCAGCTGTCTGCACACCATGGATGCTGTGGTCCATCCTGGAAAGAGCTGGATTGCACACCTGCCCAGGGACCAGAATTGGACTTGAAGCTAGCTTTATAATGAATGCCTATCATTTTTACACCCTCTTGGGACTAAAAAGTTTAAGTCAACTCACCTTAAATTGTGTGCTGCCTATTTTGAACACGTTTCAGAATAAGCCAGCTCCACATATTCCACGTCTATCAACTCAAATCCACCCTGCAAAGGGGCCTCTTTTTTTTTTTATTAATATTAGGTTTAATAGACACTTCTCTGTGCTCTGCTGTTCTTCAGCATGTAACATTTACTGTGTAATGAAACCAGAATGGGAACAATTTATCATCAGACATTTTAAAGGCTTCCCCCCCGCCCCCCTTAAAAGACCTGATGACTAGATTGGATAGTTATTCATGATTTTTCTCCTTATATTGTTCCTATTTAAAAAAAAATCAAGAAATACAAACTTTATTATCCAAGTGAGCGCTGACGCTGTCTCCCTGCAGTGGGTACGTTTATCCTCCATATCGTCTGAAGTGCTGATCTCAACACCTTACCTCTGCTTCAAGCATTCATGTCTGAAAGTAAACCCTCATCTTCCCATGGAGCTCTGAGCGCCGACTTCCCAGTTTCTCTCTTTCCACTGTGGGCAGGAGCTCGCTCTAAACTGTCGTCCAGTAGCGCTGTTGTTCTTGGTGAGAACAACCTGTCAACAGTTTCGCATCCCACCCGTGCTACAAGGCCAGAGGTTCCCTGGAGAGGGTAACTCTTTCTCCAGTCGCTGCCCCTCTTTACTCTCTTGGGGGTGTGTGTGTGTTCTAGATTAGAAGCTGTGCTGCAATTATTCTCGGCGCACCCCGGCCTTAGGATCTCAGCACCTAGTGAAGTGAAATCCCCAAGCCCAGGACTCCGGAGGGATGGGTGAAGCCTCCAAGAGAACCAACACCATCCACCATCCACAGTTTAGGAAAAGGAGACGATTTCAGTGCATCCATCCACCCAAGCCTTCCACAGAGTCAGGGAGAGCTCCCTTCTGAAGGGCCAGGAAGCATTTCCCCAAAAGCTTTACATCCCCGCCCCATAGGACATAAAAATACGCAGGGTCCTAGCGGCAACTGAATTTGGGAGGTCCTCAGTGAAATGGTTAAAGGAAAACGAAGCAGGTTTCAGCACTGAACTATTTGAGATGTCCTACACATTTGCTGCTTATCAAGCGACTAACAGAAGGAGATATTTTGCAGAGTTTTGTAAATATACGAGACTAAAGCTCACTTTCCATAAAGAGGGTTAAGACAAGAATCCAGGGAATAGACATATGGTGTGTTTCACACAGTTATAGCATACTAGCCCAGGCTTATCCCGCTGATATATGGGGACAAAGAAACAGAGCAGGAGAGAGGCAGATACAGTTGCAGAAACAAGCACAGGGGTGGCTGAGGACTGGAAAGTTTGTTCCAAGTCACCCGTGATCTTGGCATACTAAATGCTGAAAGATAACTGGGAAATGTCCCCGAAACACTAGCCATCCTCCAGTGGCGCTGTCAGGCTTTAATGAAGACAATCAGAAGCGGGGGTGGGGGGTAATCCAAATGTAAGAGCCGGGATGTAGAAGTTATCTTCCACATATTAACCTGCCTTTTAAAGTCCTTATCTTTTAAGACATCATCAAACATTCAAGAGAGGAAATTCCGTTTTTTTAACAGATAACTGAGTTTGGCCGCAGTTGCCTTGCTAGCGTCCATATAACCCCGTAAATGTTCCCAGGACACAGTCTGCACTGAACACACCACAGGCGCACAAGCCAGTTTGGGAAGCCTGCAGAATGTCCTTCCTGTTCCATTCAGGGGTGCTGTGGATTTCTGTGCCAGGGACTTAAAGGAGTGAGAGGAAATAGACTTTCAAACTGGACTTCTTTCTATTCCCTATAAATCTTCCTGACTGTCCCTTCCCAGTGGCGAGGGCACTAAAGAACTAGCTAAAGGCTTTAGATTTAAGATGACTTGAAGCCTTTCTGCTTCAGTTTTGACAGGGCACAATAAAAGTGGGTGTAGGGGGGGTGTGAGCCTCATGCCAGTAAATCCTCTGGACTTGAACTCACAATACATGTGATCAGGCTGCCAGAGGTCTCCACATCATAGCACAAAGGTCTCTCCAGCTAGCTTTACTTGAGTTTTTCAGGTTGGAAAAGGATTCTGAAAAGAACACCATTCAAAGCTCTGGGAATAAACATTGTGAAGGAGAAAAAGAGAAAAACCAGAAAGCTTATGAAGAAATCAATTCTGGGATGCCTGCAGTTGAAGTCTGTAATACAGATGCTATAACCCAGAATGAAACAGAAGAACTGTAAATATCTATCGGTATTTTAATATAATTAATCGTGTAGAGTTAAAGCGTGTACATGGGATTTGAGACAAAGCGAAATGGTTGCCAAATCTAAAAGGTTACTATAGCGAAACACATAAGGTTCTCCAATACGCCGTGCGAATATCTGCACTTGCCCCCTGTGGCAACAGCAGCCATGGGGCATTCGTTTAGGACACATTCCACTACGACCAGTAACTGCTGGGTTGTGAATCAGAACTTTCAACTTGCTCAGCCTACAATGGCTGCTACTTTATGTCCTTTGACCTTCTCTGTTCTTGCTAGAAGAGGAAAAACGACAAATTACTTACTACAGAAAACTCCTCTTGAATAGCTTCCACTGGTTTCCGGCTAACTTCTGACCTAGTTCCATGACTGAGGCTGAGAACCTGAAAGTCTACGCGTTTGCACTGAGGAGCCATAATTTGCATGAGACGAGCGGGCATGTGGAATACAGAAGCGGTTTGTCCAAACAGAAATGTGCTGTTGTAATATTTAAAATGGAACCAGCGAGATGGTTCAGTGGATAAGGAACCTTGCTGCCAAGCTCAATGACATGAATTTGAGTCCAGGAACCCACACTGTGAAAGGATCAAACTCTCTCAACTTGCCTTCTGATCTCTATACACACACCATGGCAATGTGCCCCCCCCCCCGACACACCTATACAAGATATTTTAAAAGATAAAGTGAGGTTCAAAGATTTAGTATTCAAAACAGAATGCAGGGGATCTGAATCGTAACTTTCTATAGTTGGTTTTATACTGGAATAATATTAAGGTAAATAAAACATTTTTATTAAAATCAATGAGATTGTGATAGCTTTTATAATAAATAATAAATATCTGCATAAAACAAACTGTTCAGTTTTAATCAAATCACCTGTTGCTTCTTATCTCTTTTAATGCAGACCCTAAAAATTCAGGACAGCAATGCACAGTTCATGTGACATTCACCCTAAGGCAGCTCAGCTGGCAGTGGCTTAACTGGACAGTCTTGGCAACCATAGTAACTATCCACAGACCACAGACATCCCCTGTGCTGTCTACACCAGTCTCAGACATCTCTCGGAGATCAAAAAGAATTTTTCGGCTATTTTTATTTTGTAGAAACTTAGTTGGTGATGAATCCTGATGTGAGGAAACATGAAAGTATTTATAGAACGTATATTTCCATTTAATATGGGTATTCTATTCAGGTGCAGCTTCCGCGATATGAGCATCAACTGGAGCACGCGCGCGCACACACACACACACACACACACACACACACACACACACACACACGCCCCTACACACAATCAAGAACCTTAAAAAAAATTAATGGAGATTCTAAACCATTTGGCCTCCAGAGTCGGAGATAAGGAATTGCCACCCTGTGCCATACAGTAATGTGTACATGGATGTGTGGAGAAGACCGCTTTTGCTTCTCCCTACTTGCCAAGATGCTCTAACCAGAACTGAAACAAACCAGCTGTGAATCTAGCTGGAAAGGCGGCAGACGATCAATTTGGATCATTTAAACTTATTGAAGACTTCAACTCATAAAGCACCAGTACATCTGAATCAACAGCTCCTGCAAACTCTTCTTGTAATGAATACGATTTTAATTACCATAGACAACAGCGCGCAATGAACCTCCACTTTAATGGAGCTCTCAGAGGTTCTGTCTGGAGGTTTTCCTTTGAATTCACTCCAACTTCCATTATTAGAGGAAACGCGGTGTGATGCAACTGCTCTCTGTGTGTTAGGCAGTGTTCCTTACAGGACCAACCACAACCGGCAGGGACTGTGGCTTCCTGCTTTACTTGTGTGTCCTTAGCATCTTTAAGGCAGAACATCTTCAGTTAGCAGGGAAGCTGCTGCAGGGGGACAGAGGGCACTTGATGGGTCTGTTACCTGTCCCCAACAGAACATGGCAGTCACTCCCATTTGCTTTTCTAAGTTTAACTATGGGAGGGAGGGAGGGAGGGAGGGAGGGAGGGAGGGAGGGAGGGAGGGAGGGAGGTAAGGAAAACAGAGAAAAATAGCTGGCTTTTGAAGAACACTGGATTGTATAATGACTTTATAGTTAACTATTAGATTTGATGTTTTTAAGTACAGATGCTGTGAGACAAAATCCAGGATTTTGGCCAGGAAAATAGAGACAGGTCTAAACTGCACATGCCAAAAAAGCCATAGCTAACCTTAAAGATCATGGGAGGAAACAAAATCTACAAGGCTGGCATTGTTACAGTTTACCCTCAGGGGAGTCGGCCCAGGTTCTGAGGGGACAATGCTTGAAATTCAGCCTGCAGGGTGGAAGCCTGAAGGAGTGGTTGAAATTGCCAGGGCTGAGCTGCATTTCAAGAAGCAAGGTAGGCCACTTTTTAAATCAACACCGGAAACAAGAACTCAGTGTTCAGACGTGTTTACAGGGATGCCACCAGGGTGAAGGGCGGCCCAATTCCACCAGTGCACGCTATTGCTGCGCTACTGGTTCACACATGTGACACTCGTGACATCAGATTATTAAAACAATGCTCTCCCCAATGCTGGAATTTCCTCAGAAACTACACACTAGGGAGAATGAAAAGGCTGCAAACCCCGGACAGGGAGTCTATTTCCCCAAAACAAGATTTCTCGGTACCTATATGTGTGTGTGCCCGCAGATACATAGACACACATGTAGAAGCCAGACAACCAAAGGTGTCACTGTTCAGGAACTAATAACCTTGTTTTATGACACAGGGTCTCTCATTGGCTTGGAACTTACCAGTTACCTTCAACTGGCTAGACAGGATCACCAGGGATTTACCAGATTCTGCCTCCCTAGCACTGACGTTCCAAAAGCAGGCCACCGTGATACCCGGCCTTTTCACCTGGGTCCTAGGTGCCAAACTCAGGTCCCAAGCACTATACCAACTGAGCCATTTCTACGACACCTCCCTGAAAGGCATTTCCACAGTTGCTAAGAGAAACTGGAGTCAGACGACAGCGGCAAGGGGTAGAGCCACGCCTGAACCAGGACAGCTTCATTAGGAGTAGCACTTTGTTGCCTAACTTACAAACACAGACCTCATATCAGAACCTTGATAATGGACTTGACCATTCAACGGGCCTCTTTGTTCTCCTTCCCAGTCTGTGACATTGAGTGAAACTGGCTGAACTGGCCATTTGAGGACTTACTAGAGCTGCCAGTACCCAAACTCTGACCTAATTCCAGTAATATTTTGTCACCTGATATATGGCATACACAAAAATGATACCTAAGTTGTAGATCAAATTTTCAACAATGCTGGAAAGTTTACTTGGTCTCAAGGAAAGCTTGAACAAATGGCTAACAGGGGTGCCTATTAACATATCAAAGCAGACACTGGCTAGCTCCCCAAAATCATTCAGTACCTAGATCTCCACCCTGCACTTCTCACCCCTCCCCCACCCTAGGTTCTGCTGGGGTTCTGTCTCCCACCCATATACAACTCAGCTACGTTGGCTTGGTGTCTTCTTGTTCCACATGCTTATCTGGTCTCTTTCACCTGATCCAGTGGCTCATGCCTTGGCTCCTGGTCTCCCTCCCGTCCTCTTTCCTTCCTTCTTTCCTCCCTCCCTCTTCCCCTCTCTCTATTTCTCTCTCACTTTCTCTCACTCCCAAGGTCTGCTGGCCATGTTCAGACTGAACTCTTCCAGATGCCTCTCAGGACTGTTTACACCCTCAAGTCTACAATAAACGTTCTTCTCACTCTAGACCCAGGAATAGACACATCCGCATTTTCCCACTCAGTGCAGAAGGAAGTGAGCCGACTCTGGGGTCCCAACAGCATGGAAACACCGGGAAGAACGAGTGTCAATAATGAGCATGAGACGAAAAGCGATCACCAAATTTATAGACACATTTGAGACAGAAGTGAACAACTTTCCCGTGCATATTTTACACTTAAATTGGATCCAATTGCCTTTAATCCCTGCAATTTAAGAACCTTCAAATATACCACTAAGAACATCAACATGTTATCACAATTTATGAAATCAAGCTATGAGCCAGTTGGGCATGAGGAACCCCATTAATACAGGCAGGCTTATGACCTGATGCCACTCAAAAGCAAAGGACCCAAGTCACTTCAGCACACAGTAGGTCTGGGCATCAGAAGTACCATAGCTTATTCCTTTAGCAATTGATGGCACTCTTGAAGCAATGGGAAGATTAAATGGTTTTCAAAATTCATAATGCCTCCAAAGAAAATGTAGGTCTGTGCTGCACACTGATCTAGAACCAAGTGTGAAAGAGGGCCTGTACTGGCACTAGAGGGTGTGACTGCAGGTGAGCTGAACACTGATCTAGAGCCAAGTGTGGGCAGGAGGGTCTGTTCTGGCACTGAAGGGTATGATTGCAGAGGGGTCCCATGAGTCACACCCTTCCTACTCCACAGACATGATTTCCCAAGCCAGACAGTTTTTAAACTTTCGAGCATGAGCCAATGAGCCATGAGCCAATTGAATGGCAACCCACTTTTGGGACAAAGAGGTTTCAGAGCAAAGCTGGCAGGACACAAATCACCTCCTCAACTCCCAGTGCCCATGGGAAGCAATCGGAGGATGGGGGACAAGGGGAACAGCGGACAGGACAAGACCAGAAGGGAAAGCCCATACTTACAAACACCATATTAAGTTTGATTCTAGGAAGCAAGTTTGCCATATATTAAAAAAAAAACTATTACTTCTAAGAGATGACTCATCCCTTGCACAGGGCAGGAGGCCCATTAAGTCAAAACCGTACTCAGAATCGTGTAATTCACGTGACCAGGAGAGGAAGTGCCACAGACAAGGGCACACAGAACAGGGGTGGCACTGCAAATTAAACAAACAAGAGAAAACACAATGCATCTTCTCAGAGTAGCTATCGCTGCTGTCTCCGGGGGAGTCTATGTGTCAGTGCAGGTGACACTGTGATACACGTGAGTGTATACATGGATGTGTACATCCATGCATCCATGCATGTGTATGTTCCATCCACAGTTCTTGGCTTCTGATCTTCCAAAAAAACAAAGAATGCTTCTCTAGAGAAAAGAAATGAGAATCCTCCTACAAGGCCAGTCTAAAACCGCCTTTCTGCCAGACACTATGTCTTGGAACTGCCCTTAAGGAAACTGTTCAATGTCTGATAGGACAACTAACCCTCGCACCAGGAGGATCTGGTCTCTGTCCATGAACAAAAGTGGGACAGGCAGCCCAAGAAGAATGTGGAGAAACAGGTCTGGCTAAACTGTCCTGTTTAAGCCCCTGGCACTAGCGCAGACATTTCTGTACATGCTTCTATAGTGTTGTTCACACTTTAATGAAATCCGAAAACGACTGTTCATAGGCATGGGACTAGGGGATCTCTGGAGAATGCGAAAGGAACAGGCACACAGAAAGACTGAATAAGAACTGGTTCATGGTGACATCAGAAGCTCCCATGTCCAGGATCATACCAGACGCACTCTCTATTTTTTTTTCTCTAACAGATTGCTCTAGAACCCTTAAAATATCATTTGCAACAAACTAGTGAAATGTAACTGTTTCCCTAAATTCTATGAGCTATTCTAGAAAATTAACTTGTGACTAAAGTAAGGGTTGCCTGGTAGGAATGAGGCTTTCTGTAGGCTCTGCAGAATCCCCACACAGAGGGAAAGGAACAGACGCCAAGAGCAGCCAGCAGAACTGTTCACACACCGTTGGGGTGGAAGCTTCACACATTCTGGGATCTAAAGTGGTCTGCATTGTGAGACTACAGTAAGAAAAGCTGGCGTGGAATGCACTGTCCCATTTATCCTCAAAAGCATCTCCACGGAGGAGATATCCATGCCTTTCCCGATGTGCACAAGTTCTCACACAAGGGTCAAGTCTTTGTAGAAGGTTAATAAACAGGCGTGGGGAGCTAGGTAATATACCTAACACTTTATAAGTCACACACATACATGTGAAATACATGTGTTTTCATTATGAAGAAGGTCTCAAATATTTATCAGGCTATCAAACGGGACGCAAACTGAGAAACATTGTGAGCTGAAAATGATACTCTGCAATCCGGTTCCTAGGATGAAAACATTCCAGCTTCCACAGTGACTCCCTGTTTTACATAACCAAAGACTACCACATCTAGTGAGATGTGCCACAAACCTGTCAGGCTTAGCACATGGGAAGCGAGCCAATCGGCACAGGTTACCCTAACAGAATAAAATTCAAACACATGAAGAAAGAAAGAAAAAAAGGCCTGCCATACACGTGCTGTACCAGGTGACATTGATAAAAGAGACTGTTTACGACAGAACTTCTTTCCCAACTCCATATATCTGAACCACGGCCTTCTGGTCACTACCCTGGATGTATGAAGAGATGGACTCAAAATGACGGAGGAATGAAGCAGTGTCACCATGGGACCTAACAAAAGATGACAGAGGTTCATGCCATCAATGGTCACATCCTCTGTCCCAATAGCTGGAAGGGACCAAAACAAAACAAACCCTTCAAAGAAGTTCACAACTCAGAGAGGCTTCTACAGTCCTTTTCATGTCAACAGCCTTGCCATTTTCTAAAGAGTGACAGCAAAGTCTTCTCTGCGTCACAGAAAATGTCACCTTCAGAAAAGAGGGCTTGAGAAATGGATAGAGAAGAGAAACTGTGTCAAAAGGGAAAAAATATGACGGACATCACTGAGCCGGCTAAAGTTACTGTGTCCGTGGACTCTTTATGGCTCTCCTCCAGAGCAAAGCTGAGTCTTGTGGGGAGCCCTTTGCCATGCTCTAGACACAGGGTTTCCTGAGAAAGGAAAGCAGGGAATGTCCATTTAACCTGCAGAATGACCATAGTAAGGACACGACAGCCAACAGTGGGAATCCTGGGGTTCCCAGGTCTCTTACCTCCACAGGAAACCTCCGGCCGTTGACACTGTGCTCTGAGCCAGCGGAGCCATTGCTGTGGCCCCAATGAAACTCCACCTTCTCAGCTTTGAATCTGCCAGGCAGACCAGCGCCACTCACGAAATAATCATCTTTCAGAAGGATGGCAACTGTCAAACAGGAAGAGAGAGAGAGAATAGAAAAAGAGTGAGTTTCAAACCACTGGTCATTCTACTGCTTCGATTGAGTTCACGACTCACCATGGTGTGAATGACTTCCCCATACACCTCTAAGATGATTCAAAATCACCAGCTTGAGCAAAGGAAGGCGTTGAGGGTACGGAGCGCTCCTGAACCACCAACTGGTTCCTGTGCGGTGCTTTCCTTTGAGCATTAACAGCCATCAATCACCTTCATCAGAAGAGCTGTGGGGATGGGGTTTGCTGGCCATGGGGTTCCCTCACGGAAGTACTATCATTGGACCTGCTCCTATGCACCCAGCTGATCCTTTCTGGGCCCAGCTAATAATATGTCATTCTGCCCTAATGACACACGGCTCCCTGGTTTCAAAGGGTGCTGAAGCATAGTAAATGGAAGATTAGCTAAAGTGGGAACTATACGTATGCTCCACTAGGGGAGGTCAGCATCCATACTTTTGGGGGTCACCCACATGCCTCCAAGCGGTTCATCTTCCATGCTTTGATAGTACGTCTAATAAATGCACCAACTGCCCAATTGGGACTCGACCAATGAGAACCCTAAATATTAAAAATATAGTTTTCCTTCTCAAACCCCAGCAACAAGAACTCAAGAATCATATGGATTCTATTCCCACAAACTTTAGATTTTCCAAAGGGAATGGGATTATTTAAAAGTATACAAAAGTATTTCAGTTTTACAACTGCTATAGTCTCACTTCCATTCCCCGCCCTCCTAAAGCTGATTCATTCATTCATTTAACAAATTCTCATTGGCTGCTAAATACATGGCAGCTGCCAAGAGATACACTGACTGGCTTAGGATCAAAAGGCAAGGCTGTGTAAGCCATGGGAAGGCACTCAGGTTCTCATTGTCTCTTCTTCCGAACGCGATCCCAGTCAGAGCCTCATGCAGGAATCCTGCATGAAAATTAGGTTCACATAAAAGACAGGGACGAGACTAATGACCCATTTCTGAAACAGGGCAATTAGTTTCAGTGCTTTGCTAGGGAAAGGAAGCATTAAAAGCAAGAGAAGGAGCCCCGATCACATAAATCCCCCTATTATTGCTTTCAAAAGGCACTTGTTCACCAACTTTTGAAAAATACACAGTAAATGTTCAATTAGCGGGACAATGCATTAAAGAATAAAATGAAGTTTAAAAGCAAGCATTGCTTGTGCCAATTAAACAAACGATGGCATTGTTCCAGCATTGCCCTGCTTGGGGTGTGCTTTAGAATGGAGGTCGGCACACTTTTCCCTTTAATGGCCATTAGTAAATATTTTAGGCTTTGCAGAGCACTGTGTCTCCAATGGAAACTTGGTGGAAGTTTACAGGGACCATATGGGAATGAACTAACGCACCTACATTGCACAAACATGCCATTTAATCACACTGAAATTTGAACTTAATGTAATCGGTATGTATCACAAAGTATTCTCCTTTTGAGTGTGTGTGTGTATATGTTTCCTGTGAGCATATGTGTACATGGGTATACACATACTTGAGTATAAAAGACAGAGGTCCAAGTTGGATGCTGTCCTCAATAGCTCTTTTTATTTGAAGGGATAGACCCCCCTCACTGAACCTGGAGCTCAATGATTGGCTGGGCTAGAAGGCCAGTGAGCTCCGACTCCTCTTGTCTCTGTCTCCTGGCACTGAGACTGAAAGAAGACACCATCTCACTTGGGCTTTATATAGGTGCCGGCATGCAAAATCGGATGCCCATACTTGTGAGGCAAACATGTAGACCCAAGACATTTCACTAGCTCCTGTTTGCTTTATCTACTTATAAAACATTAAAAGGGGCACATGTCCTGTCACAAAATGGAAAAATATTATCAAAATTATTAGGAAGCTGTGTTGTAGAAACTTAGCAGGGTCCCTGTATCTGGGGTAAACACTAGAGTGAATGGCTGCTTTTTTGAAGGACTCTGACCTTGAAGAATCACTGCGGTAAACAGGGAAGAATCTTTGCAGAAAACACCGACTGCTTTCTGTGATTTGCAGAACTTTTTTGCTGAAGGGGTTTGCAGCTTTCCACGACTCTGGGCACAAGATGCCTCTGGCACACCTGAGGATCTTGGATCATTGTGTATTGCAAATGATACATAATAAAGGGCTGAAGTCAGGAGGGCCTTTAGAAATACATACGGATTAGATAGGACCTTGGTAGGAAGAATTACATTACCCAAAAAGAACTGTGTAACAATCAATAAAAACACCTTTGTACAGCTGTTTGGGGTTAACTCTTCCAGACAGGCTGGACCTTTCTGCTACCACATGGGCCTTAAATTTTATCTTGGAGTTCCTTCTTGCTTCAACTAATCCATGCTACACAGAACACCCCGACAAAGTTGAGCACATTGTTTTATGGGTATTAACTGATGAGTACAGAGCTATTATAAAATGCCTCTTAATGTGTTCTACATCTCCATGTGTCTTGCAGGCCAGTGCCAGAACATACAGGCCTGTGTCCAGCAGTGTCCAGGCATGTGGCTGGTAGGGTCTTAAATAGTGTGGGTTATTCTCAGCCTGCTATGAATTCCACCGACACACATTCAGTTCAGATAGACAGAAGCAGAGATTTGAGTGTTATCTTTTAGGACACACCCAGGGACTCAGCATCATCTCATGAATATTTGATTCTACCTAAATCATTTATGTCTCTGTCAGGGGTCATTTTACTTGTTTTACATGAATAATTAAAGTTATAATTAAGGAACTATGTATCTGAAACATTAATCTCCGTTTTCATTTTATGGAATTTCTCACCAGACACACAGCATGCTCGTGGATATACAGCCCTCCAAAACCAGCTTATATTTTGTTTACATTTTATTAGATGGGGAAGAGAAAGCTCCTCACCTATATTGTGACAGATTTTTTCCTAAGGGCCAATGATGAATGGCAGCACTATTTTGAAATAGGGATAAAATGATAGTTTCATATAAAGTCTTATGACAGAGAAGTAGGACCCCAAGGAAGTTTCCAAATTCTCTGTGCCTCAGTTTCCCTCACTGTTCACAAGGGTATAGTAACAGTACCAACCCAGTGAGGCTGAAGGGTACCACTTTCCCAAAGCACCATGTACAGTGCCAGGAACCCTGCATGCAGATGGCGAAGGGTGACTACCGTCAATCACTGCAGGAATCCGGGTCAAAAGCGTGTGAGGTCCAGAGGGAAAGCTGTGCCACCTAAGTGTGATGCTGAATGTTCCCAAAAAGCTTGATTCGGGCTTCAAAGTGGCTCAGTGGTAGAGCCCTTGCTAGCCTGCGCAACACCATGGGTTCAATAACCAGCTAAACACACAAGACAGAATTTAAACCTAAAGCTAAGCAGGCCTACGTCAGTCCTGGGAGGTGAGCTGAAGGACCGAACTGTCCCTTTTCATTCATTTCAACACAGACGGAAACAAGACACTTCCTCTTACAAATTATTTCAATTCTTCTTTCTCTCTGAAAAGAAAACCCGTTACTGTTTCACTTCAGTCTTGGTTTCAAGAGGAAACACTAAACTAGGACTTAATAACACAGGAACCTTTGATTTATTTTCATGGATTACAGACTTAATTTAAACAGGGATTCTGTTTTGAACCTCTGGGTTTTCAAAATATGAATTGGATACAAAGTTTTCTTTGGAAATAAAAATCACCTTATTTAATGAAAATAAAATTATCAAAGTTAAAGAAAAAGACTAAGTAAAGAATACTACAAGAACAAATGAAAACAAGAGAAATAACAGCTAAATGTTGGTAAGGCAGGGGTGAGGGAGTCTGCAAGTAAACATTTCAGCACTGGAAACAACGATTGAAACACAGAAAAGTCTGCGAGGATCTAAGCCTGGGACATCGAAAGTCCCATTTCCAGTGTTCTTTGTTAGATGGTGAGGCCTTTGGGAGGAGTCAAGGTCACGATGTTGGAGTTTTCGCGCACAGAATGAGCACCCTCAGAAGTATGCAGAGAGGGGCTCTTTGCCCTTTCCATCCAGGGGAGGACACAGTGAGAGCAGACCCTCTCAGAATTGGAAAAAAGTGCTGGCTGGGAGTGGAATCGTAAATGTCTAAAGATTGGACTTCTAGTTCTGATATCTGTGAGAAATGGGTGAGCTACTCACTGTCCAATGTGTTGTACCAGAAGCCCAAAATTACAAAGACAGTGGAACAGGGGAGGGAGGGAGGCAGGCAGGCAGGCAGGCAGGCAGGCAGGGAGGCAAGCAGGGAGGCAGGCAGGGAGGCAGGCAGGGAGGCAGGCAGGCAGGCAGGCAGGCAGGCAGGAAGGCAGGCAGGAAGGCAGGCAGGAAAGAAGGAACATTCAAATGAGTGAACTTTCTAGGACTTTCTGCTCACATGGACCAAATGCTAAGATGGGTAGTGAATAAATAAAAACAGAAAAAGTATAAGAGGAGATATATTGTGATTTCAAATTCACTGTATTTGACGACCTGGAAGTGTAGGCCCAGGCCCACCTCAGCAGTCGCTGAAGGTCTTTCTTTGGGCTCTAAGCTCAAGGTCTCCCTCAAAGCAAGGCAAGAAGAGCGACTCTTCAGAATACATAGAGCCAACATCTAAGATATACTCTGTAGTGAACAGATACAGATCTCAGTATGGGACACTCATTTGAGGGGACACTCCAGAAGGCTTGCAGGGAGTTGCAGAGGCATTATCATAAGTCAATCAGTCAGGCAGAAAGAAGTAAATAAATAAGAACATCGTTTCCTCTGTAGACCAGTGAGCAATTACTGTGTTCTTAAGTCTACAGTTCTTATACTATAGCTCTACTATAAAAGTCCCCAGGTCAGAAAAACTCAAGTAAGCAGAATGGTCTATGACTCTTGTTATTAGTTGATGTGAACTATGAGTCTACAAATGCAGTCAATATTTTTATTAACATAAAATGATCTTTTTATTTTATGTCTGCGAGGGTTTGCTTGCATGCAAGCATGTGCACTATGCTTGTGGCTGGTGCCTGCAGAAGCCAGAAAGGGTGATGGATGTCCTGCAGTACAGATGGTGTTAGCTATCAAGGGGTTATGGGAAGCAAACCTGGGCCCTCTGCAAGAGCAGTTGGTGCTTTTAACTGTTGAGCAAGCTATCCAGCCCCTTATAACCATTACTTGAAGATGACCCACAATAATTGAAATGGTATTTTCAGATGTAGGAAAAAATACAGGCAGAGAGAAAAAGATTACAGTAAACCAAAATGCAATGGGAAAATGCAAGAATTATGGTCGATGACAAACATGTTTACTATGTGTTCCAGGGCCAGTACTGAAAAACAACTGGTTCAAAACAATGTAAAATTCACTAATAGTTAAAAAATCACAGGAGGAGAAGACTTATTTGTGTGTGTCTGAAAACTCATGGGAGCTTTAAACCCAATCACTTTGCTAGACATTAATGCCGGGACAGTAAGATTACACTGCGGTCTTATTATAGAACATTGTCTTTTCATCCCATGCAAATCAAAGAAAGAGGATGACACTGGGTAGCTGGGCAGTAGAACTGTAAATCAGATGGTCACATCTCCTGGGAAGAGACAGAGAGGGCCCATTTGTGTAATCAGGGTATTGTAGAGGACCTGTCAGAGTGGGCAAGGTGCAACCAAGCCTCCCTATGATTTACAGGACAAGACACACACACACACAGAGGGAGAGAGAGGGGGGTGTCTCAGGAGCAAAGACAGATCCAAAGACTAAGACTGTTTTACAGGAAACCACTGTCTCCATGTAACAGGAAGTTTTAAATATTAGCTTTCTATATTGATATTTCAGTATGAGGACTCATTCTCTTTTACAGATAAGTGACCTCAGATCTTTATGGACGGGGAATACATCTTGGATTTACTTTCTGGAAATATGAGCTTTGTAAAAATACTTCTACAGAAGAAAAAAATAGGCTTAAAAAATAATGTTTTGTAGGCTAGGGATATAACACAGTGGGAGAGAGCCTGCCTAGCAATGCACAAAGAGCTGGGATACATCACTAGCATTATGAACAAAATAAATGAAGAAAAATTAATGATTTAAGAAAGAGAATATTGTTTTCATTATCTAGGTATGAAAGACAGATATGGCTACAGCAACAACAGACCACAGGGCTTATCAAGTATGAATTTTTAAAAGAATAAACTTAATTTTTCTGGTAATTATAGATTCACATCTAGTTTTAAGAAACAGAAAAGATAATATCACCCCAGAATAATGTTTCAAAACTCACAATATGTATGCAAAAACATCTCCAAAGAACTTGAAGGCTCCAGGTTATGTCTCAGTGCGATTCATTGGAAATTAGCAACTTACACTAAGCAGGTACAAAGGACTCTGAGCTGACGCGTACTGAATTCACATGAATTATATAAATGGATATGATCCAAACATAACCCTCAGGGGGTCGATATTTCTCCAAAATACTAGCAAACCCGCGGACTTAATTTTAACATCAACATAATGAAAAGTATCTAGGGTTTATCATTTAAAAAGAATACAAGTTGGTTTGAGTACCAAAGTTTCTATAATACTGTATGCTGAAACGTTTAAGATCTCAAATGTCAGGTAGTGGCTGTCACTCGAATCACGCCGCCCGACCCTGCAATCATCTTAGTGAATTCAAGGGCCACCATCTAGTCTCCCGTGAATTCCACAGCAATACAGGGAGTCTAAGAAGTACGAGGGATTGCATCCTGCTTCTCCACTGCAGAGAGATGTATCAGCTTGCTACTGCTTCTCCACTGCAGACAGATGTATCGGCTTGCTACTGCATCTCCACCGCAGACAGATGTATCGGCTTGCTACTGCTTCTCCACTGCAGACAGATGTATTGGCTTGCTACTGCTTCTCCACTGCAGACAGATGTATCGGCTTGCTACTGCATCTCAAACTGCAGACAGATGTTATCGGCTTGCTACTGCATCTCCACTGCAGACGGATGTATCGGCTTGCTCCTGGCTGTGCTCCAAAACCAGGAGCTCACACTCTGAGCAACAGGTAGCACATCACTTGAGGAAGTCGGCAGGATGACAGAGATGGCTAATCAGCCTTGGGAAGGCCAAGGTCATGAATCAACTTACACTGAGTGAACCCTGCACACAGCTGAAACCTTTCACCGGTGATTCCAAGCTGAAAGCTGTCAGTGAAACGTGTTATCTCTGCAGAAGGCTGTCAAGCATTGCAAGTCAAGTAGAAAACTGCAGGAGGGCACCCGGTGAGCTGCCTCTGGCTGGCTTCAAGGATGAGGCACCGAAGTGGTACTGACTCCAAGCTCTGGATATACCGAGCGTGACAAAGCTCTCACCCACTGTGTTCGGATGGCGTCATGGTTTTCCAAGGGACACTAACATTTGATATACAAAATTTGACAATTGCCCAGGAGTGGGCCATAACAGCAAATCCATGATCTATGCTAAAGGTGGAGAGAGGAGATGGAAAGGCATTTGGAAATAACATTGTTGCGGTGTGTGACATGGCTGGACTGGCAAAGCTGAGAGTAGAGAGAAGCAACACCCAAAATCTGTCTGCTGAGCTCTACATACATGCTGAGGCATATAGACACCACCAACATCGATGCACATACACACACACACACACGCACACGCACACGCACACCCCAGTGCACTGATATCAATAAGTAACGTTGGTGGGTCACCAGTTTACCTTGAATGGCTACAAAAGTGGGTAAATCAAGCTCCAAGAAACAGTTGTCTGCTACACTGCCCTGTGGTGGTTTGAACGCGAAGTGTCCCCCATAGGCTCTAATATCTGAATCCTAGCTAGTGATGCTGTCTGGGGAGATGATGCAGCCTCATTGGAGGAAGAATGTCACTGAGGGCAGGATGTGAGAATTCATGGCTTCCCCTAATTTCTACTTTGCCCTATGCTTCAAGCTCACTGATGAGGATGTGAACACTCAGATTCCTGAGCCTGTTTGATGCCACGATGGGACTCCTTCTGGAACCAAAAGCCCAAGTAACCTCTTCGTCCGACAAGCTGGCTTTTTTACAGTCTCATGCCAGCCACAGAAAGGTAACTAGTAAAGAGCTGAAGGTGACCGGTCCACAGATCCTTTCGGGAAAGAGGCCATTGCTGAGACTCACTGTAAGGAGTGTGTGGCCAACAGTTGTGTGAGCAAGTCAAAGCAGTTTGAGACAGGTGCTGGTCAAGAAAATACATCCCTAAAGCTGCCTAGGCCACCAACAAGGTTTAAAGGAAATGCAAGCCTGAGGTTCACTGTCTCACATGGCGCCAAGGCAGATAACTTCATTTTAGTGCAACACAGAGCCTCAGGTCATTGGGGTCTTTAGACATAAACTTAATTCGTGGCTATAGTAAGCAGTGACATACTACACACCCGAGTGTTTCCAGGGACATCAGAGTTGAGGGCACAGCATAACATTATCTGGGACTTCTGTGAACAATCTGGGAACCCATAGCTGCAGGGGAATAGTTAACTGGTAGACTTATCATGGTGAAAAGATGGTAATCCACTTAGCAACCCCTGATGACGGGTGGCATTCAGGAAAGAAGAAGGTTCAAGCAGCAGGACTGAGCCACAGAGGGCTGGGTGAGCTCATGCCACTCTGGGATCCTAACAATTCGGAACAAAGCACATTGTCAAGGAAGACAGGGCATATTTCCATAGGTCCACTTGGCACAGTGTTTTCTTACAAGGTTTCTTCTATCTTTGGGACATGCAGTATGGTAGCCAAGGAAACTATGTAGCGGCTGAGCTACGTAGATGTTTTTACTACAGGAAGCTCAGTCTCATCTCATTTCATGGTTTTTCTGAGACAGGACTGTACTGTGTACCCTGGTTGTTCTGGAACTCTTTTCGTTAACCTCAAACTGGTCTCAAACTCACATATTCACCTGCCTCTGCCTTCCGAATGTTGAGGTTAAAAATGAAGGTCACCAGGCCCAGCTTTTATTTACTTTTTAATTAAAACTTAAATTGAAATGGAGACCCCAGTAAATAGTGCCCGCCACATCAGGTGTTTAGACTTAGCGAGTTTCTTCTACAAGTCCATTCTATGAACCTAGCACATTGAATTCACTGGACAACTGTAACCCTCTGAGATCAGTATTATTTTATTGATGTGGGAATGCCCTCTGTGTGCTATGATTACAATTAATTAATAAAGAAATTGCCTTGGCCTGTTGATAGCGCAGAACTTAGGTTGATGGGGAAGACAGAACTGAATCCTGGGAGGAAGAGGGAGGAGTCTGAGACGCCATGGATCTGCCAACACAGATAGCCTGCTGGAACTTTGCTGTTAGGCCACAACCTCGTGGTGATACACAGATGAACAGAAATGGGTTAAATTGAGATGTAAGAGTTAGCCAATAATAAGCTAGAGCTAATGGGCCAAGCAGTGATTTAATACAGTTTTTGTGCGATTATCTCACTAATGGGTGGCCTGGACAAACTCCTTTCAACATTTGATGGTACATATTTTATATGTTTGTAAAAACTGGGGCACAATCACACAATGGGGGGAGGGTATGTCAAACCAAAGATTGCTGTAGCAATCTAGCAGAGGACACTATTTAAGAAGCAAGCTGGAATAAAGTCACACACCAAAGACATCCCAACACAGATTCTGATTGGCCTGTAAACGAAGATAAAAAAAAAAAATCAGAGTCTACCTGTTTTCCCTGTGTTCTTCATCCAGGTCTTGTTAGAGGACTCATTGTCGAACCCATCGAGCTGAAGCTCCTGGTATTCTTCGCCAACACGGGCTTGGTGGTCTAAAATGTCGATAGGAGACTGATGGCTTCCCCGGCAGCTGGCACTAGAGGTGACCCAGTGCTCAGGACCATAGGCACCTGTAGAGAAAAGTGACACTTCAGTCACCATGGCCCAGAAATCTGCATCTGAACAAAAAAGATGTGGCTAAGGGGGCTGCAGAGGGACTTGGTGGGTCATGTACTGTGAGCAAGCATGCCAAACCAGGCATGGTGGTCCATATTTGCACCTTACATTAGAAGACAGGGGAGTGAGCCCAAGGTTAAACAAAAAATCCTGTGTCAAAACATAAGATGGGAAACACTGGAATATGCAGACCCTCTGCCCTGCGTACAAGCCCACAAGCACATGCACGCACACATAAACGCACATACACACCCTGATGTGGACCTCCCCCTCCCCACACGCTCACACACTCACACTCCACTCACAGACCAGCCCAGTATTGAAACTAGATCTCAAAGAACTTGAGATGATTTTGGTCTTTGATTTACAAGAAAAAAAACCTCTTGTTTGCTTCATTTTGATCCAATTTAGGAAGCTGTGCAGAAGCGTCTGGAGAGTTGTTCACATTTTTGAAAAAGTTTAAGTAAATGTCCTAAAAATAAGCGGAGTGCTAATTCACAAAAAAGGGGGCTTAATTAAGCATGTTGTGATACAGAGAACCATATCCCAAGTATGGCTTTCCTCTTAGGTTACAATAGTCAGTAAACAGAATAAAGAAACTCAAGACTAAATGCAATTCAAAACAGGATGGACACACACAAGTACCTGGTGTGAGAGGAGCAGCAGAGAGAGTAAGTTCTCTCTCCTACTGAAAAGGAGCCCCACTAGGTGTCCTCAGCCCCTTATGCCTAATGCAGCTCAAGGCAGATACAGACAATGGCACCAGGAAAAAAAAAAAAAAAAAAAAAAAAACAAACCAAAAGATAGCCATGGACATCTTCTCTGTCAAAAAAAGGCAAAGAAAAAAAAATTGGATGTTTCATAGCTGCCAGAGCAATTGGAATAGGTGCTTAAAATGATTTATATTCTCGCCCTCTGGAAAATACTTCAGCTTGGCCATAATGCTGGGTCATTTTCCCAAATGCCCATCCCCAACAGTAAAAGACAGAGAGAGAAGAAAGAATGGACTATCAGAAAGAACTCATTCACACACAGGAAAAGGTGTGATAAGCCTGGGGCGCTTTGGAGTCATTTGCAAGTGTTTAATACTTTCTAGAAAAAGTCAACATTGCTGGTTTCCTTAGGGTGAGAGAGCAGTAAAGCGGGCAATGTCAAGGGCTTTGCACACAGAACACTGCCCTTCTTGTGTAAGCTCCCGGAGGCTAACATGAATCACAAAGAAAAGCAGTGTACTTCTGCAAACATTTCGGCCCAACTTTATTTTCATTCTCTATGTCTCTGAAGCATTCAGAGAAAAGGGGTGCAACAAATGACTCCAGTTAGTCTCCTGCCACTGCCACAATGTTCTTCCAGAGGCCACAAAAAAATTGCATCGACAAACAGAGTGAGCCAACTGCTGATACTTGGGATGGAAACCCAAATATGACTCATGGTTGGCTACGAAGGGTCACCATGTCCAAAACATGGGATGCTGTATATGGGCATCTACAAATGAAATGCCTTAGAGAGCCCTCCTAGTGCAACAGAGTGAAAACCAATGCCATAGAAACCTAATGCCAAACATATACAACACCCGGGAAATAATGGAGGCAAGCCATCATTGCGGAAACGGATACTTAACAATTATCCTACTACATCGCCACTACTACACTAATAACAATTATTATCATGGTAATAAAAAATACCAAGGTCAGCAGAGTGTTTACCATCCACATTAGATGGGTGAAATATAATTTAGGAGATTATAAAAAAATAATTAGTGCTCAACACTGGTGGGATTCGCGCACGACGATCTAAGGGTTCGAGCTGATTGCACGCTTGCCTCCACACTTCCAGCCAATATACATTCAAGTGCAATTTTAATTGAAACTGATCTTCCACTTCAGGTTTCAAATTAATTCTTCTTTGGAGTGCTTCATGCTCCAGACACCCTTGCTTTGCAAACCCCCCTATGTCATTAGCGGAGGAAATAGAACACTTTCTCCAAGCTCACAGGTATCGATTACCCATTTTCACTTCGAAGCACGGTTGCCCATCCACACTGTGGATGTCTCTCTGCCGTGGAGATGCTTTATAAAAGTTCGTACTGTTAATCATTCACAGTCTCACCATGTTGGGGATTTCTGGCTTTGAGAATTTTGAATAAGTGCTTCAAAGTCAAAAACAAAACAAACGAAAACACAAAACGACCTTTTAATTTATCTGATCCCTTAGGTCTCTGAGAAAAACGGAACAAAAACAAGCCGCCAGCAGGATAGCTTCCTCTCAAGGAATGACGTTACCCAATGAAAATATGGGCAATTCATTTGCAGGCTGGTTTTCCCTTAAAAGACTTAGAATGGGCAGGATATTTGCATTTTGGGAGCTCGATTCATTCCACACAGCTAACCCCTCTCTGACAGTGCAACTTCCTGACAGGCTCATGTTCTCCAATGGGGAAAGCTGGGCCAGGGTAAGAGGCCACAGGCTGACTCTCCCTGGCCCAAAGTAACGTGCCTGTTAAAACTCTTCAGCCAATTAGACCAGAATGGAGACACCTTGCCAACCTTTAAATACCAAGAGAATCTAGCAATGTTCCTCATTCAGCCTAGGATGAAAATAGTTCTCTTTAATGAATGCAATGAGTCCATGGGAAGTCACTGGCTAAAAACGTGGTTTTCATAAAACTGGCCCTCTCCTACGGGCGATCTTGATTCCGTTTATGCCTCTCCATCACTATTGCTCACTCACTACTTGCTCCTACATATCTGTCTTCCCCTACTTGTGAACATATCTGTAAGACAAGGTTCTTCTATGGTATAACTTCAAATCTCCTAGGCAGGATACCTACATCGCTGCCCCACCTCCAAACAATGGGCCCTTCCAAATAGCAAAGCCGGACACGAGATGGGCCATGAGCAAGACAAATGAACACCACCATGTCCCAGACTAATCATGGCTACTGTTCTTCCGGATGCTCCATATCCCAAACTATCCCTGGGGCTTCGCAAATCCCTGTATCAACTAGAAAAACAAGAAAACAATGTGGTTTAAAAGCAGGTGATGTTAGCCACACCATCTCCCCACTTCCTGTCCTTTCTCCAAGTACCTTGAGAGAACAGGGATCTGCACTCTGCAGGTGAAACTGGAACCAGTTCAGACTCCCGTTGTGTGGCTCACTTTATTAAAGAGTCTATGTCGACAGGACACAAGGTAGAGGAATCTGAGGAAAGAGATTCCCAGTTGAGAAAACACCTCCATTAGATCTGCTTGTAGGCAAATCTGTAGAGCATTTTCTTGATTAATGATGGACATGTAAGGGCCCAGCCCCTGTGGGCAGTGCTGTACCTAGGTATAGTTACATAAAATAAAGAAGAGCAAGCTGGTAAGCAGCAGCCCTCCATAGCTTCCCGATTCTGACCTTCACTTCCTGCCCTTTCTTCCTGGATGACCGACTATACAAACTATAAGCAGAAAAAAACAAAACCCTTTCCTTCCATGTTTCTGCTGGTCATGATGTTCTATCACAGCAACAGAAACCTAACCAAAACAATAAATACACTATGCCGAAAAGGATGGTCCTTCTTTATGTCTCTGCTGAACCTCCTCTCTTTACCTCACACCTGGCACAGGCTCCTCGGTAAAGACCTACAGCACAGGTTGAGAGAAAAACAAAGAGCTGGAAGAAGAAACAAGAGGGATAAAGTGTCTTCCACAGACACTCTGCACGCTCTTGGCCATGATTTCACTTTAATTTTGCACATTTCTCAGCAGACTGTTTAATAAATCTCCCTCATTTCCTGGGTCTCCAGGGTCAGGATGCCAATTTCATAGGTAAATGCTCCTTAGCTTCATTAACACATCGAATTAGTCTGAACTGTGACAAGGTAAGATGCGCTGCGAGCTGATGAGGAGGAAACTGAGCAAGCCAAGCCTGAGGACGGTGCCTTTTAGTGTAAGGGTGTTAACAGGACCTGCTTTGGAAGCCCACTGGGAAGCGTGGCTAGTTACCGTTGAATCTCTCATGGTTTCGAATCATTTCACCGACCTCGCTACTCAAAGACAATCAAGGGGGAGGAAGCTGATTCCGAGTGATCCATTTAAACATGACCTTAACACACACTCGGTGCTGGGCCAATTTTCCTTGGGATTCAACATAAGCTTGGCCAACGCAAGCTGCTGTGGCTTAGTGCCTCATCTAGTGACGAGCTGCTCATATCAAAGGGCAGTAAGCAAACTCTATGAAATACCCCATGCCAAGTTCTAGAGCAATAGCAGACTATGAAAGCTTGCTAAGCGGTGGCTGACACAACGCTTGGTTTTGTGGTTGGGCTATAAAACATGAAGACGACTCTCAAGAAACCGGCCTTAGAACAAGGGAAACAAGCAGAGTCCGGCCAAGGAGATCTTCACCTACTAGGACTTGCGGAGGAGGTGACACCTGAGTGGCATCGTTTCTTCAGGCACAGCTTTACTAGTCCAAGGTCATCCATCCGCTGCAGGGTCGAACTCGATGGGGAGTTTTTAGTTTGTGTTCTTACCACTGTTAGTATTTGTCGTTGTTTCTATGGAAAACGGAAGTGAATGCTAGCTGGCTCTGGTTGCGTTACAGGCCTGAAGACAAAAACAAGGTCGGAGATGTAGCTCAGGTGGCAGAGGGCTTAATACGCACCAAACAAGGGGCTGGCTCTCCATCCTTGTGTAAGAGTGAGTATGTGGGACATATCAGCAATCTAAGCACGCTGCAGGTCAGAGAAGAAGATCAGAGGTTTAAAGTCATTTGAAGAAATTCGAGAACTTAAATCCTAGGTGAGTTTGAATCCTAGGTCAACTTGAGTCCTAGGTGAGCCTGAATTACATGGCAACTGCTCCCCCCACCCGCCTCCTGCCCTCCTGCCCCTAAAAAGACCAAAGGAAAAAAGGGAGGAGGAGATTTTAAACAGTAACTTCACAATAGAGAAGTCTGGCAAACATCACCACAGCCAAGTGAAGAGATCCCCTGTCCCATGACATGCCTATGTCGAAGACATCCCTACTGGGTTCCATACGGGAGGCCATCACCTCTGTTGTAGGTTTTCAAACATTCCATTACCATCTGACCTGATCAGGAAGAATGCATTGGGCAAAACCCAAGATCAGACCCTTCACTTTCATACTTGATCAACACACCTAAAACTCAAGGTCAAAAAATAAAGCAAAATGCACGTGCGTACTCACTACCACCACCACCACCACCACCACCAACAACAACAACAAACCATGACAGAATAAAACACCATCACAGATCACCAAAGAAGAAAGAGATCATAATAACAATGTGACCTGTTGCTGCGTTTGTTTTGGATTTCTGTATGTTTTGAGCGGGAATCTAACCAGATGGCCTCTAAATCCTGACCCTCCAGCTTCAGCTACCCGTGTACCACAATTCCAGGTGTGTCCCTCCCCTCCATGACCCACCAAAACCCCACTCTTTTGTGGATACCTGCCAGTATGAAGAGGAAATAATTCTAAATTTCACAAAAGCTAGAGAAAAACTGTAAGCATTGTTAAACACGCTCAGTTCCCAGTGTTACTGAGGACATGGGGGAGCTAGTCATGACCTAGCCGTGACAATGGTTGGCACGTCATTTACGCATGAATGGAATGTGCACAGGTCCAGGAAAAAAAAGGCGGGGCTAAAGGAGAAGCATGGGGGCCTTCAGCAAGCTAGAGGGTCATTATTCATTATTTAAAGTAGTATTTTAAAAAAGCCTTATGGCATATAAAGTAGGAGAAATTCACCTTTAAAGACTGTAGTTAAGAAACAACATTATTAAGCTTAATTTATGGATCATCTGTGCCTTAAAATAACATACCCCTCCTGAGTGTGCCGTTAACAAGCCGCCGTATCTGCCTTGCTGAGACAATAGAGTTCAGGACACTAGCATCAGGAAGATGGATTCCATCAGTATGGAAAATAAATCACACAACTGAGACTCATTCCAACTGTCTGCTAAAAGCAGACAGAATTCCCTGCAAAGAAGTAGCTCAAAGTCCAGCAAACCCAGGCGGGTGTATAGGAGCCTGTTTGTCATTCAGGGTTTCTTTTTACGAGAAATGTATCTTCAAAGAGCTGCTGGTCCATGGGTATCAATTTTATACCAATACTGGTGATTCCATTATTCAAACAGAATGCAAATAAAACAGGGAGAGGGAGTGTGGAGAGAGAGAGAGAGAGAGGGAGTGTGGAGAGAGAGAGAGAGTGTGGAGAGAGAGAGAGAGAGAGAGAGAGAGAGAGAGAGAGAGAGAGAGGAAGGAAGGAATATATTTTCTTAATTTTTGTCCATCGTTAGAATGACCCATAATCAGAAAAAGCAATTTAAAGCCCAGGGAAGACAAGTGTACTTTTGCACACTTCAAACAATGCACCGCACTTCAGTATGGACTCTCTTAACAGCGGAGCGGAGACATAGACAGCTTACTTACAATGCAGACAAGTCACACAATTCCAATTCCAAACCACGGCTTCCTTAAACACATACATGATATTTTTTCAGAAAATAAATACACATTTTGAAATTATTTTTCCACAACAGATTCAAATAATGGTTTCCATTCACTAATGAAAAGCCATTAAAAATAATGAATTCTGTCTAAATCTAATTAAAAATAAAACTAATATACATGTTATGTGCTGTTTCCAGTCAAGTAAGTTTATTAATGCCCCCCTCAAGGAACTTTTATTAAAAAACATTACCTGAATCCAGGCTTATTACTCTGCATCTTGTTGTCTACTTTTAGCCAACAGTAAAAATTCAAAATACATGTGCTCATTTTTTTAACCACGTATAATTAATGCTTTTTCTCCCAATCTAATACACATCTTTAAATTATCCCACTTTTAATTAAAAACACTTTGTGAGATTCAGTTTATGATGTGTTCCCTCACACCAGAACTAGTAACTTAATTACTATTTGTGCATTTATTGTTATACATGGAAAAAAGTGCTAAAAAAGCACTCAGATTGCTCTCTGCTGCTTTTATTAATTAATGTACAATTACGTAGTTGTTCATCTGTGTTAGGAGAAACACTCCAGTTCCAAATTCAGTTCAGAAATGTACAGTGACTTTAAAGATGACAAAATTAGCCTCTACCTTTTTGTTTGTAAATTTTAAGCAAAAAAACATTATGTTCCAACTTCCCATTAATGATGGGACCTATCAATAACCAGGTATAACACCATAAATAGCACCAGACAAGAGAAGCAAAGTGCAATTGACTTTCTTACTGCCCAAAGTGCATTTCCTTCTACCGACAATTATCTGTCCAGTTTCTCGTGGTACTTATTTTATGACTCAGTGGTCTCTCTCTCTCTCTCTTTCTTAATACATATTTTTAAAAGTCTATTTTATGCATATGGGTATTTTATTTGCATGTAGGTTTGTGCCCTGTGTATATACAGTGGTGACTAAGTACATCAGAGGGGCTGTCTGATCCGCTAGGACTAGATTGACAGATGTGCCCACCACAGGGCTGCTGGGAACAGAACCCAGTGCCCTTAAAAGAACAGCCAGTATTCTTAGCCAGGGAACCATCACCCCACTGTTCTGGAACAGGTAAAGTGGTAGTCACTGCCAACCATGAGGCTTGAGCCACAGAGGTTATGGTAGCATAGGACTGCTTCATATTACAGAGACAGAGCGAAGGCCAGGGTGTGTACAGGAGCATCGGGGACTGCAGAAGGTCTTTCCAAGTCCAAACCTGTCACTATGCATGCTCAGAGGGATCTTAGATCAAAATTCTACATGTCATGGTTAGAGCCCATGCTACATTCAAACATTTGACACAAATGTCTAACTCGAACTGGAATTATCCAATACCTCCAAATCTCCATGGCATGGTTTCAAGTTGGGTGACCTTTATTCTGGCCTCTTACATACATAGCAAAGGACTGGTTATTGTTAATGATGTCATCCTATTTTTTTTTTTTTATGTTGCACGGCATTTTACAGGCTTGCAAAATGGAGAGAAACTGGTTCTAGACCCGGAATATTCCACTTTATAAGACACGCCTCCAGCAGCCCCCATGACCATTACTCGGAAAAACACCAGTTCTTTTAAAATGTTTGCTTCTTGTTATAGACCCAAAAGCAACCATCACAGGCGTGGAAAGAGCAGCACACAAAGAACTGAGAGACGAGGAGGTTAAAAAAGGGAAACGAGACTTGAGTACTAGAACCAAATAATTCTCACACTGTATGATTACTGACCTGTGCTGATCCATGAAGCCCAGATTTATTAGCCATGTCTGAAAAGGGTGCAGCCAGGGAAGGATGCAATACCGAATTAAAGGTTTGCTCCTTCCACTCATCATCTAGCTTGGGAAAGTAGAGCTATGCTGTGTGTTTATCCAAGAAGCCCAGATCCATTAGCAGTGTCTGAAAAGGGTTCAGCAAGGGAAACAGCTGAATTCCAGGTTTTCTTTTTCCACTCCCAATCTGGTTGGGAAAGTAAGAGTTGGAAATTAATCACATTTGATCAAGGTTCATTTCTCTTATATCAGACAGAGTTCAAAATTCCCAAAGGTTCTAAGCTCTGTGAGAACACTTCTGGCAATACTCAAAACAATTAAATGGACACATCTGTCTTGTTTTGATTTCAGGAGAAAGGGTCTGTCAGGGTGACCTAGAACTCACTAAGTAGACCAGGCTGGCTTTGATCTCAAGGACCGGCTTCTGCTTCTGCCCCAGGCTACTGCTGGGATTATAGGTATGACATCTCCCTGTCTGTCTAAATTTAGCTCACACTCTTCAGCCACCCTCTCCACGACACCAGACACACTCCTAATGTTAGCCACAGGAATGTGATGAGGAACATACACACACATGTACACACACACACACAAACACACACACACTCTTCTCATCACACATTAAATGCAGGCATGTACAAGAAACATGACTGATGGTGATATCCTCAAGTACCCACATCTAAATCCCCAGGAATCGCTACAATGGCTCTGACCGAGCTTGAGAAATGACACCCATGCTGAGGACTTTTAAGTCAAAATGACGTAAATGAAAGTCATCCAAGAGCATGAAGCTCAATTAAGAAAATGTCTTCCTAAGGTCGGGCTGTAGGGAAGACTATAGGCATCTTCTTAATTAGTGATTGATACGGAAGGCCCAGGCCACTGTAAATGAAGCCATTCCTGGGCTGACGGTCCTGGGTTCTAACAGGAAGCAGGCTAAACACCCTTCATGGCTACTGCATCAGCTCCTGCCTTTGGGCTCCTGCACTGTTTGAGGCCTGACTTCCCTGGATGGTGGACTAAAAGAAAAAAAAAAAAAAAAAAAAAAAAAAAAAGCCAAATAAATCCTTTTGTCCCCAAGTCGCTTTGGTCAGGGCATTTAGCTGCAGCAACAGTGACCCTGACCAAGACAACACCCAACTAGAAATGGGGAACTCACAGAGGCCCAACCTGCTTGAGTCAGGAAGTGTTTTGGCCAACGCCTATACCCATTATGCTATGGGGTTGGCTTAGTCACAGGATCTGATTTAGGTGAATGCTATTCACACAGGGAGGTGCTGCCTTCGTGTGGCTGGCTGGCCCTGTGGGAGAAACCTGGCTAGTCCCCAAATATGACTTTAGAAGGAAGGGAGGGACCTGCCCTGCAAACTGAAGATAATGGGGAAAGCAGAAAACCAAGACCAAGGGAGCGGGGATGGGAGGCTGGGGATAAGAGGTCGGGGCCCTGAACAAACCAAACCACACACGGAATGTAAGTTTTATCTTTAGACCCTTCCATTTCAAGTGCCTTTGTATTTCAGGCTGAGGAGGCTATCCGCCCTTCGGAACTAACAGGATAAGAGATGATCCAAACGCTGGTTTAAGACTACCAGTTCGATCTTCATCCATCAGTAAGACCAAAGTGTCAAATTACAAAGATAATAATCATTAGCCCATGCAGGCTGGCATATATAAGGCCATCTCTTGACTCCCCCTTTATTCTACCTCTTCCTTCAGCTTCATTCCCGAGAAGGGAAACATAAAGCCGGGGTAGGATTTAAAGATCTCATGTAGACAAAACTAGAGGAAACAAGCTCCAGGGTTCCTTGCTGTAAATTTTTCCTTCGGTAACACCGAGGTCACAGCTTAGAGTCTAAGAAAGATGGAAAGGAAACAGTAATCTCTGGGGGCAGTCCTCTGCCTCAGAGACCTACACCGCTCAGGTTATTATGTGGGGAAGACTTGCTGGTGTGAGCATGAACTATTTTAGAAAGCCATCGTGCTTCTCGGCGAGTAAAAGAGACCCTGCACTGAAGGTCTGGTTTAAGCGGAGCTGCACATCCTGTTTGGAGACTGAGGGGCTGCAGTTCATTCCTCCGCTCTTGGGGTCAGGCCATGCAATGCTATGGGTTAGCTGTTGCTGCTCATGACAAACCTCAGCATATCCACATGACACCCGGTCTCAGAGAAGATTAAAAACAAAAGAAAAGAGTAAGAAGTCAAGCCCACACTGGCTTACTGTTTGAAACCCCATTCTTGGCCCAGGTATTAAAATGACAAAGTGGCATAAGAGACGGCAACAGAACCACACCAGTAGCGCTTTGCCCTTCTGGAGAATATTCATGCTATGCACTCTGATGGAAACTAATCAATAACTTGTGTTAAGTGTGCTTTTGTTTCTTTGTGTTACAGATGAGGTGACGGATGCTTAGAAGCTAGCACTCTGACCCTCACACAGAGAGTAAGAGACCCTTCTCTGAAACAGTGCTTTCTCACCTGGACTATACAGGTATTCTACATGGAAGGCAGTGACTATAAGAACTGCAAACAAGCACGCCTTTGCTTGGGGGTGTCAAATCCACAGACACACTAGCAGCTTTTGTAAGGGTAAGGCTAGTAATGACAGCATCATCAGCAATATCCAGGATTAAAATTAAGGTAAGTACATATCACCGAAGGGCTAGTTAACCATGACAAATCAATACAACAAGAAGAAGAGCAATCAGGGTGTAGGAAGGGAAGAAGGGAGGGAAGGAGGAAGGGAAAAGGGATGGAGGGTGAGAAAGCGGGAGGGAGGGGAGTTCTTTAAGCTCAACCAGAAAAAAACGTCAAGTTATATTTCTAAAAAGAAATCCCAATGTGCACTGTGGCATATTTTCACTCATTAAAAACTACAGAAAAACTACAGAGGACAGGGTCTAGGAACGAGTCAGGGCACAGCAGTGGTCTCACATGCATAAGTGCGTGGGTTCAATCCCTACCACTACAAAAGGGAGAAAAGAAATAAATGGCCGCGTGTTTCTCTGCGTGTGTGTACTAAATACCTGTGCAAGCACGTTTAAGGTGAAAAGGCACAAATGCAGCACGCATGTGGTCTAAATATAAAATTCCATAATATACTCCAGATTTAAAAGGTAAGTATTCGGAGTGCGCAGAAATTTAAGACAGAGGCAAGAGCGTCTCACGCCTTTCTGTGGGGGAAGAGAAGCTGGCGTTAGAGCTGTCACTACCCCATGACATCACAGCATCTGAAGAAAGACAAATTCACAGCAAACCCATAAGCAGATCACACAAAGATGAAAGGGAAGCCTGTGAGATCATTATCTGGGCGAAAAGACACCAGCTTCATCTAGGAAAATGCGTATCTTTAGGCGGCAGTATATTCTGAGAACTCACCCTTTGCTCTGTCAGCATTTGCAAACCTCTGTCCTCATCATCCCTGGTTAGGGTAAGCAATGGTCGCCTCCTGCCACTCTGAAGCTGAAATGCAAGGAGGCGGGTGGTACCGATGGGAAGCCGTAGGCCAACAAGGTGGCTGCACAGGGAAAGGTGCTTGTCCCGCAAGCCTGACCCCTAAACTCAACTCCTCAAAACCATCCATAGAGGGAGGGGCAAAAAGAACCAACGCCATCATTGTTCTTTGACCTCAGCCCCATGGAAACACAGAGATACCAAATAACAATAAATACAAAATACAGTTAGAGCAAACAATCGCAGCAGCAGCAGCAGCAGCAGCAGCAAGATAGTGCTGTCTCCTTAGCGATAGAGCTTCATATTCTTTAGCCCCTAAGTCAGTGTGCGTTGCATGGGTTCTGAAGTTTTTGTTTTCTTTTTAAGACAGGTTTTGTAAGACAGGGATTCTATTTTTCTATAGCTCAGGTTGGGCTATAGAAACTCACCATGTGGCTGACGCTGCTCTCAAACACAGCAATCCCCCTGCCTCAGCATCTTGCGTAGTGGGATTTTTGATATGAACTATTGTATACATACAACCTGAAATATGTTTTGAACAATAAAATCAGGCTACAATAGTACTACTGACATACTCAACAACACATCAGGAGGCATCGCTAAGTACCACATCTGGATTCTGAAATACATTCCACAATGCCTAAGCATGTGAGAGAAAGAAAATGAGGCACAGCTTCCAATGCCTTCCCCTAACCCATTCCTTATTCACAGGTATCATTTACAGCCGCCAGTCACTGACCAGCAGCACATGCATCTTCTTGGCTCTTGAAGATACTATTTTCATATCAGGAATGGAGAAACCGGAGTCTGAAGAGATGAGCTCTCTGGCACTCGGATAGCTCCATTAAGCAGAGGGGAGAGTCAAGCTCTAACAGAGGGTTCCTGTCTTGGATCTATGCATTCTGCCCCCATCACTCTTGGCATTTCTGATGTCAGCCATCATCTAGAGGAAACCTGAACTGCTCCTGCCTGTGCACTCCCAAGAGTTGAGCTCAACTGCAATTGAGAGTACCCACTCACAGGTTACCTCTGACCACAACCCTTGATATCAAAAATTACGCATGACATTTTAAATAAAACCATGTATGTGTGAACAGTATGTCAAGTTAAGCAAGCAGCTAGAAGACAATGAGGAAATTTCAACGCTGTTTTCGATACCTGAAGACAGCTAGTCACGGAGAAACAGGCCCCTGAGTGCCTGTTGTGGTATAGGTGAGAAGTGTCCCCCACAGGCTCAGTGTTGGGACACTCAGTCCCCAGTTGCTGGTGCTGTGTGGCGAGGGTATGTAACTTTTAAGGCATGGAACCATGCTAGAGAAGTTCATCACTGGGGCCAGCCTTTGCAAGTTTTATAGCCTCACCCTGCTTCCAGTTTGCTCTCTTTGCTTCCTGTGTGCAGACACAAGGCGGCCAGCCAGCTTTTTGTTCCTGACCCTGGCTGCCATGCTGCCCCTGCCACTATAGACACTCTCCCAAAGAAACTTTTCTCCTAAAATTGCACCTGACCATTGCACTTTATTATAATAGTAGAAAAATAACTGATACAGTGCTATTCTCCATTTCAAAACACGAATGCCATCTACACTGAGGGATTAAGATAGAAAGAAAAATAAAGGAAACAATCAAAATCACAAAGCAATTAAAAATGAGTGCATATCCCTTGACTGTGATTAAGCAGGAGGCAGTACATTCATGTTGCCTTCAAGATCCCATAAAAGAACATTCAAGAATGCAAGCATATGGCAGTCCCTGTCCACCACACCAATGGAAGATGGAATTCTTGAGCGCAGGCACTCAGATCCCAGGGAAACACTACGTGGTCCCAGAACAGTTGGATCCTGCCTCTGAATATGTGGTCTATTGGAAAAAGGAGAAGCCCTCTTTGCAGAAAAAAAAAAGAATGATTGTTGACAAGGTCTCGTCACAACAGAAGCACTTTCGGGAGAGGGTGGACAAGGGAGAGGCACCACGCAATCAGCTGTCATTCTTTCTGCAGCCAGAAACTCAACTGCGAGACTGCTTTGTAAGGAGGACATTCTGAGAAGCTGTTTTCATTTATTAGCACTAGGCTGTCTCCCCTCTATAAACACAGAACTCAAGAGAGAAAAAAGATTCTGATAAGGAACATAGTTTCTGGACGCTGCAGGCTCTTAAGTATGCTTGCTGAGCAATTTTATGTAAACAGATATCCAAATACTGTGGGCTTGAGCGACACTTAATACTTCATATTCTGCTGGGTATTTCTTTTAGAATATATGCAAGTAGGACATTTTCCTCCCTCTGAATAAGATCCCAAAGTGAAGCAAATTGGAAGACAGGAAGAAAGATCAGTCAAAGCATTCCGGGGTGGAAGGACAGCTGTGGTTCTCTTGTTTGTCACTAGTCTACGGTGTGGCACTCATGAGCACGGGACATTTTGTAAATACAAAAATGCCCTCTTTTGGTTCAGAGCAAAAAGCACACGTGCTATGAGGTAATGCTCTTGTATACTATTAGAATTTGTCACTTACATTGGTTTAATAAAATGCTGATTAGCCAGTAGCCAGACAGGAAGTATAGGCAGGACAAACACAAAAGGAGAATTCTGGGAAGAGGAAAGGTAGAGATTCAGTCACCAGCCAGACAAAAAGGAAGAAGGATAAGAATGCCTCACTGAGAATAGGTACCAAGCCACGTCACTAAACATAGACAAGAATTATGGGTTAATTTAAGTTGTAAGAGCTAGTTAATAATAAGCCTGAGCTAATAGGCCAAACAGTTTATAATTAATATAAGCCTCTGTCTGTTTCTTTGTAACTGAATGGCTGAGGGAGTGGGCAGGACAGAAATTTTAATCTACACACTTGTTACTGACTCAGTATTGTCTTCAACACTAAAGAGTTTCCAAAATTAAAGAACAAACAAACAAATAAAAGCCATTACTTAATTAGAAAAGGTAGCTGACAGGTCTCTGTAAATGTTTCCCTTGGCTTTTTGCATTTCTTGGGTGGGAACTGGTCAAAAAGAGGAAGGAAGTAAAACTCACTGAGAACAGGCCATACTGCAGAAAACAATAATTCCTTTTATTCCCTGGTCATTCTCTAATACCCACTGTGTCCTACTCTTGCCTTCCTAGATATAAACCCTATTTTCCTAAGTGAATTTTCATAAGAACCTATCTATATTACACAATTTAGCATTCAACTACTGTGTGCCTACATGATTTTTAATTATTTTGCAGTTAATTAAAACTCTGCATGAAAAATTAATTTATTCACAAAATACCAAGTCTCTCCTACTTCTATTATACATTCATAATGCAAGGTTCCATTCACAGCATCCCATCCCTACCCCCAGGCTTTAGGCATTCATTACTAGTGTGGATCTGAGCACCAGGCTACCTTCCCAAGTACTAGCCAGGATCTTATGTAACAAAGCAAAGAATTAAAGTAGACATGCAGAGTTACACAATCAAGAAAGAGAAAGTACATTCAGGAATGGCAGTGAGAGCCAGCTGAGAGAAAGTCCTAGAACCATGGGACATAAGGCCCATTACCCTTAGGTTATTACAACTCCCACATTGGTATACCTTGGGCTTTTCTTGAGCATGCTATATGAGATCCAGGCAGGGCAGGACTTGAAGCTTCTCTCTGCTACCTTATCGGAGAATACTCTCTGTTTGGAAAATAAAATACAGGTGGTAAAGGGCTTCACTCTCTATTCTCATACCAGAAATGTACTGAATCTCCATGTAGTGGAGGGACAAAGCTTTCTGTCCCACGAAGAACACTCTTTTTGAAGATTTACTTTTTGTGTTTCAGTTTTTGTCTACATGTATATCAAGACACTGTGTGTGTGCATACGTGTGTGTCTGTCTGACTGTCTGCCTGCCTATTTGTCTGGCTGTCTGGTGCTCTTAGAAATCAGAAGAAGGTGTTGATGGTTATGAGCTATAATGTGAGTACTGGGAATCCAACCTGGGTCCTCTACAAAGTAGCCAGTACACTTAACAACTGAGCTATTTCTCCAGTCCCTAGAACACATTCTGGGGTATAGAGCTACTGACACTCTTGCTAGGGTCATCACTGTCCCCAAGGAACTCTTTAATCAAGACAGACAGGTGGCCTGCATTGTTGACATTATACCTCATTCCTTCTGTAGCAAAAGGAAAATTGTATTCCCTGCACATGGGCAAGAAAATAGATGCACAGAGGGACCACACGCATGAAGAAAGTGATCAATTCAGCTTGAGAGATAGCTCGGCAGTTAATAGCATTGGCTGCTCTTTCAGCGGAGCCCAGGTTAAATTCCCAACACCCATATGGTGGCTCAGAAACACATATTAAGTCTCAGGAGATCTGACACCTTCTTCTAGTCTATGCAGATACCAGGAATGGTGCACATACATTCAGACAAAACTCTCATATACATAAAACAAATAAAAACTTTAAAAAGAATAGTTACAACTCCACCAAACACTCCTTTCAGATTGTTTTTGAGGCAGGGTCTCTCTTGTTATTTCTTCCACTATTAGAACTGTTTACTTAAGTATCTGCTTGATCCTTCTCAACCTCCCACCTTTGAGAGCAAGAGTAACCCAGGGTATTGGGGAGGGGGTAGATCTTGGCTTCCAAGTCTTCATTGTTATTAAACAAGCATTCTTACTTGCTGAGTCATCTCTCTAGCCTGGGGTGAATCTTAAAAATTCAAAGCCAACTGCTCTTTTTGCTGCCTTTGGTTTCAGAGACTATAAAAAATACTGGTACCAAATAAGTACCCAAATACGTCTCTCAAATTCATGCTATGAGAAAAAACTAAGGAATGAATAAATGCAAGTTCATTTGGTCTAATCCGCTTACTGCGTTTTAACGTGTTAAAGCATAAATACGAAATCCCTTCATACCATTCTACTGGTGCACCCAGAACACAACCACATAGCAGTGCACCCCAGCTTACGAGGGTCTGGTTCACAGTGCACTCATGCGACATGAGACCAAACACACCCTGAGACAGAGTGCAGCCTCGCTTTTCTTCACATCCCTTATCCCCCACTCATCAAGAAGGTTCATTAAAGGCCCAATTTCAGATGTCTCAAGTAACTTCTTATCCACGACAGGAGCTGCTGGTGGCTGCCTGTTTCCAGGACAGCCTGCTGTGCACACACGTAATTACCTGGCAATGCTCTGCTGGCTCTCTTTCACACAGTCCATGACATCAAAGAGGGGAAAAGCACATCTAAAGCAGGTAGTTAAACTTCACCGTGCTGTCCAAGTTAAACTTGATAAGCGAATATCACTAGTAACTGAAGTCAATACGGTGTGTTTGCTGATATAACGGGGAAGTACCGCTACTCTTTGCTTCAAAATCCATCCATCTAGAGTGCGACGGTACAGATGGTGCTAGCATCAGAATACACTCTGGCCGTGGAAGAAGGGGAGTACTTGTAAGGACTGTAAACATACTCTGTGGGCCAGGTTCAACTGGGTCAGTTCAATACAGGCAAGCACCATGCACAGCCTGGCACAGATATAAAGGTAATGGGCAATGAAATGGGACAAAAGATCCCTCCCCCACTTTGGACAATGTACACTACCTGGGCCTCACTTCTCTTCCTTGTTAATAAATGCCCAAAGGTGATGCTCTATCTTCATTGGAAACCTGACTGGGTTAAGAAAGGCTCAGAAGAGAAAACCCATCCCTTTCCTGGGTGTGTCTGTGATACTCTGTCAGAGGTTATTTAGGGCTCTGACCTACTGGCTAGATTAATTCCTTGGCAGATTCAGAAGTTGATGACAGTACCGAGAGGTGGTGAGGAGGGCTTGGGAGGCAGAAGCAGGTCACTTCTTTTTCTCTACTTCCTGGCCGTCATGATGTGAAGAACTGTGCTCTACTGCACCTTACAGGCTGCAGCAACATGAACCCTAAGACACGGGAATGAACTCCCAGAGACTGTAAGCCAAAAACAACAACAACAACAACAAAAAACCAAAAAAAACCCAAAACAACAAAAAAACTGTACATTGCTTCAGTCCTTTCTTGGAGGCATTTTGGATGGAACTATGCAAAAGTAGAATAAGCTAACTCATGCCCTGGGTCAAGTCCAGTGCTTTGTTTTCACCATGACAACAGCACATTTGTAGCGGCAGACTGCTTGTTTGTCCCCAAACACTTAGCCCCAAAATAATCACACAGAAGTTGTGTTAATTAAATCACTGTTTGGCCCATTAGCTCTAGCTTCTTATTGGCTAACTATTCCATCTTAATTTAATCCATTTCTATTAATCTATGTATTGCCACGAGGCTGTGGCTTACCATTTCCAGTGTCTGTCTCCAGTGGTTCCATGGCTTCTCCTGACTCCGCCCTTCTTTTTTCCCAGCATTCAGTTTAGTTTTCCCCACCTAGCTAAGTTTTGCCCTGCTATGGGTCCAAAGCAGTTTCTTTATTCATTAATGGTAATCGTAGAATAGAGAGGGAAATCCCACATCACACATTATATGTTAAATTTTCTGCTACTACGATCTGATCATCATTTCTACCTGACACTGAACACAATGGAGGATCACAAGTATTAGCTATGAATGACTGAGCATATAAAACCATTTTTGCTGATTCTCTAAAAAAACAGACTTGGATAAACCATAAGGCCTCTCATCAGTACTATTAGTCTCTTACCCCAAAACTTAACATTCTCATAAATCTACACTCTGTACGAACTACAGATAATTGATTTTCATTGGCCTTTTTTAAAATAAAAGGAAAGGGACTGAATAAATGAGAGATGCTAATATATAATGCTTCTAAAATTAAAGGTCAATGAGATGTGCTATGTGGTTAATATGGCAATAATGTGGATTGGATAATCCAGTGACTTGTCAAAAGCTGGGAAAAGGCAGAAACAAAAAATAAATAAATAAAATAAAACACCAAAGGCCAATATTCAGGCTGAGCCAGACATGGAAAGCTATTCTAACACAAGGATCTGTGACAGAAAGACAGGAGCCTGGGAAGTAAAGACAAGAGAATTATGGGAATGGAGCACTGTGTCATGGGTGTCTGGAAAAATGCAGGAGGGGCTCGACAACCTCCCTCCTAGGGAGGGACAGTCTGGAAGTATGAACCTCCACAGTGTCTGAGAGAAGATTTAAAACCCCAATGCACAGGCTGCACTGTTGGTGGTGGGTCACGGACTGAACCTCACAGAAAATGAATGACTACTTCCATGATGTACGCAAGAGCTGACAAGAAAAGGCAGGCATCGGAGAAATCTCTCCAGAGTGGAAGAAATGATCTGCTACCTCGTCCTCTACTTCCCTGTTCAGGAGCATGTCCATCTTCTCTAAGACATGCCAACACCTTTGGGGACATCTCCAATAACGAACGACAACAGAAGAAAACTATTCTCTCGGTCTCCTTAACTAGTTACACATTTCTGAAAAGCTGACATGAAGACCACCATAGGCTGCATTTCCAAAGCAAGGTTCATTTGCCCCCATCCAACTTCTGTGGCTGGCATAAGCCATCAAAGCAACAGCTGAACAAGTGTTACTGCGGTACTGTACAGACGGTCATTTAACGCACGGAACACAGGGAAGCACGGAATTCCATCATCCATAGACTTGATCATCATCACCCCTTTCTTTCTCCAAATTGCACTTTAAACACCCAGACAGCAAGGACGGATCGAAAGCTTGCTCAGACACCCGGCTGTCTGTGCTGTTCAACACTGGATCTAAAAGTGACGGTGTGAAATCCTTGGCAATACTAAAAGGTTTCTGAGTTCTCAAGCACCATGAATTCATTCCAGTCTGGATAATAAACCAAATAATAAACCACGGGTGTTCAGGGCCATACCCGCCCATGCTGTATCCTGTGACATCACTGCAGTCCAGGGTTCTCAAAACCTAATAGATGTCCGTTAGCAACCATGCCATCTCCACACCAAACCCTGCTTCCCAATACACCTCAGCTCTCAGATTCGAAACTATCATGTTATGAATTACAATGCTTTTATTAAAAATACAATGTTTTTGACTGTTGTGGAAATGTGAGAGGTTAATTAATGGAATGCAGACTTTTAATATTTTCTGACCATCGTTCCTCATAAACACCGAATCAGTAGAACCTTGGATTGTACTCTGAGTTCTAAGGTTGAGTTTCATTTTTTTAAAGTATTCAATGAATTTTGACTTAGGACGGACAAAATTTCCAATGATTTTTGACAGGATCCTCAACATATTTCTGCCATTTTGTTCTGTGCATTTATGTGAAAGGGCACTTTAGAATTGACAATTTAAAAACCCAAAATATCTACCAGTACTGAAAAAGTGTTGAAGGGGGCCTATATCTTACTGTGCCAAATATAACCCAACATTTAATTACTTATATGAAAAATAAATAATCACATGTATCTTAAAGTATGTGGATTCAATGTCATCATTAATGGATGTTAAAATTCTATGTATCCCCATAATTGCTTTACATTTCTCTATAATGTAAATGTTTAATTTTAAATCCATTTTATACATCTATACCACTGTGGTATGTAAAAATTTCTCAGGCCAAAAACAAAATGGCGGGAGGGATTTGAAGTTGAAAAGTTTGAGAAACATTGTTTTGGAACAGATAAATGTGAAATGGAACTTTCTAAAATGATTCAAAACATATACATACATGTGTAATATATCACTAAGTACATAACTTTTTAAAAAAATTGTTCATTTTACATAGATGGGTGTTTTGTCAGCATGCATGTCTGTATATCAGAATAGGATATTATTCCCATAAGATTATGGTAGCAGTCAGATAAATTTTTTTTTGAGCTGTCATGTGGTGCTGGAGTTGAACTCAGTACCTCATGAAGAGCAACCAGTGCTTTTACCAGCTGAGCCATTTCTCCAGGTGCAAGTTACTGATCTTTCAAAAAGAAAAACCTTCTATTTTTAACTATGTCACCTAAAATACAGAACTGTTCTTTAAAAATAACTAGAAATGCATAACTGTGGATATGCAAAGCAGGTAAACAAAAAGTTCCCATGTGAACATTATTTATAGATCCTTGTTCTGTGATACCCATTTCACAGACTTGGAAAGAAAACTCAAAGCAAATAAAGTTTACTCAAACCAAACAACTTCAGGAACAAAGCAATTGGAGACATCAGATGCTGAATCTCGGTTTTCTGGTGTGCTTCAAAAAAAAGTTAGTTCTTTATATAACATATTGGTTTTGTACAGTCTTAATATTCTGGACCTGTCTTGAGAGTCAACACAGCCGTCAAAAATCTTCAGCAATGTTCAGTGACATGTCCCTATCAACAAGTATTCCTACTCAGGCTCAGAAGAGCTTAAAGGA